>NW_026948502.1:1005346-1304817 GCF_035770615.1 Melospiza melodia melodia | reverse complement strand
TGAACTGGGAGGGAACTGGGATGGAACTGGGATGGACTGGAATGGACTGGGTTATACTGGGAGGGAACTGGGATAAACTGGGAGGGACTGGGAGGGGACTGGGAGGGAATTGGGATGAACTGGGATGGAACTGGGATGGACTGGGATGGACTGGGAGGGGATTGGGATAAACTGGGAGGGACTGGGATGGACTGGGATGGACTGGGAGGGACTGGGATAAACTGGGAGGGACTGGGATGGAGTGGGAGGGAACTGGAAGGGAATTGGGGGGGACTGGGAGGGGATTGGGGAGGACTGGGTTATACTGGGAGGGACTGGGTTATACTCGGAGGGACTGGGAGGGAATCAGGGGGGACTGGGACAAACTGGGAGGGAGTGGGAGGGAACTGGGATGGAACTGGGAGGGACTGGGAGGGGATTAAGGAGGACTGGGACAAACTGGGATGGACTGGGAGGGAACTGGGAGAGGATTGGGGTAAACTGGGAGGGACTGGAAGGGACTGGGTTATACTGGGAGCACTGGTCCGTAGTGTTTTGTACTGGTCCATACTGGTCCGTAGCAGTTTATACTGGTTTATACTGGTCCATACTGGTTTATACTGGTCCATACTGGTCCATACTGGTCCGTACTGGTTTATACTGGTCCTTACTGGTCCATACTGGTCCATACTGGTCCGTACTGGTCCATACTGGTTTATACTGGTCCTTACTGGTCCATACTGGTCCATACTGGTCCGTACTGGTCCATACTGGTCCATACTGGTCCGTACTGGTCCATACTGGTCCATACTGGTCCGTACTGGTCCATACTGGTTTATACTGGTCCGTACCAGTCCGTACTGGTTTATACTGGTCCGTACTGGTCCATACTGGTCCGTACTGGTCCGTACTGGTCCATACTGGTCCGTACTGGTGGGTGCAGTGCAGCAGGATCAGACCCGGCTCCATTTCGGGATCCGGCAGCACCAACTGGAGCAGCAGGAGCTGGCAGGTAACGACAGCAGCCCAGAAATTCCAAAAATCCCCCCAGAAATTCCCCCAAATCCCCCCAAAAATTCCCCCAAAATCCCCCAAAAATTCCCCCAAAAATTCCCCCACAAATTCCCCCAAATCCCCCCAAAAATTCCCAAAATCCCCCCAAAAATTCCCTCAAAATTTCCCAAAATTCCCTCAAAAAATTCCCCAAAAAATTCCCCAAAAATTCCCAAAACCCCCGCAAAAATTCCCCCAAAATCCCCCAAAAATTCCACCAAATCCGCTCCAAAGTCCCCAAAATTCCCCCAAAATTCCCCAAAAATTCCCCCAAATCCCCCCCAAAATTCCCCCAAAAATTCCCAAAATCCCCTCAAAAAATTCCCCAAAAATTACCCCCAAAATCCCCAAAAATTCCCAAAATTCCCTCCAAAAATTCCCCCAAAAATTACCCCCCCCAAAAATTCCCAAAAATTTCCCAAAAAATTCCCCAAAAATTCCCCAAAATCCCTCCCAAAATTCCACAAAAATTCCCCAAAAATTCCCCAAAATCCCCCCAAAAATTCCCAAAAAATTCCCCAAAAATTCCCAAACAATTCCCCAAAATTCCCCCAAAAATTCCCCAAAAATTCCCCCCAAATCCCCCAAAAGGTTCCCCAAAAATTCCCCAAAATTTCCCCCCAAAATTTCCCCCATAAAATTTCCCCCAAATTTCCCAAAATCTCCCACCCAAAATTCCCAAGAATTCCCAAAATCTCCCACCAAAAATTCCCAAAAAATTCCCCCCAAATCCCCCAAAAAATTCCCCAAAAATTTCCAAAAATTCCCCCAAATTTCCCCCAAAATTCCCCAAATCCTCCCAAAAATCCCAAAATCTCCCAAAAATTAAAAAATGCTCAAAAATTCTCAAAAATTTCCTGACAATTTGCCCCCAAAATTCCAAAAGTTCCCCAAAATTTCCCAACAATCCCCCCAAAATTTGAAAAGCCCAAAAAAGGAAAAAAAAATTCCCTCCAAAAATACCAAAATTCCAAAAAGACATCCCAAAAAACCCCCAATGAAAAAATCGCCCAAAATAATAAAAAAAACCTTACAAATCTACCCAAAGTAATAAAAAAAAAACTAAAAATCCCCCAAAATAATTTGAAAATCCCCAAAAAATGCCCAACAACAACAACAACAAATGGCCCAAAATATCAAGAAAATTTTTAAAAATCGCGCAAAAATAATTTAAAAATCCCAAAAATCCCTGAATAAATTCCTGTATAAATTCCTGTATAAATCCCTGTATAAATCCCTGGATAAATCCCTGTATAAATTCCTGTGTAAATTCCTGTATAAATTCCTGTATAAATTCCTGTATAAATCCCTGTATAAATTCCTTTATAAATTCCTGTATAAATCCCTGTATAAATTCCTGTATAAATCCCTGCATAAATTCCTGTATAAATTCCTGTATAAATTCCTGTATAAATTCCCAGATTTCCCTGTATAAATCCCTGTATAAATCCCTGTATAAATCCCTGTATAAATCCCTGTATAAATTCCTGTATAAATCCCTGGATAAATTCCAGATTTCCCTGTATAAATCCCTGTATAAATTCCTGTATAAATCCCTGTATAAATCCCTGTATAAATCCCTGTATAAATTCCTGTATAAATCCCTGTATAAATCCCTGTATAAATTCCTGTATAAATCCCTGTATAAATTCCTGTATAAATTCCTGTATAAATTCCTGTATAAATCCCTGTATAAATCCCTGTATAAATTCCTGTATAAATCCCTGTATAAATCCCTGTATAAATCCCTGTATAAATTCCTGTATAAATTCCCAGATTTCCCTGTATAAATCCCTGTATAAATTCCTGTATAAATCCCTGTATAAATCCCTGTATAAATTCCTGTATAAATTCCTGTATAAATTCCTGTATAAATCCCTGTATAAATCCCTGTATAAATCCCTGTATAAATCCCTTTATAAATTCCTGTATAAATTCCTGTATAAATTCCTGTATAAATCCCTGTATAAATTCCTGCATAAATTCCTGTATAAATCCCTGCATAAATTCCCAGATTTCCCGGATATTTTAGGATATTTCCATGGATAATTTCCCATTTTTGGGTGTTTCTCCCCCAGCCCAGCTGTGCCGGGCCCTGGGCAGCTCGCGGCCCTGCAGCCCGGGCTGGCTCCCTCACGGCTCCCGCTGTTCCCTGGATAATTCCAGGATAATTTCCTGTATATTTCTATATTTAATTTCCCATTTTTGGGTGTTTTTCCCCAGCCCAGCTGTGCCGGGCCCTGGGCAGCTCGCGGCCCTGCAGCCCGGGCTGGCTCCCTCACCGCTCTCGCTGTTCCCTGGATAAATCCCTGGATAAATTCCCAGATTTCCCATATTTAATTCCCCATTTTTGGGTGTTTTTCCCCAGCCCAGCTGTGCCGGGCCCTGGGCAGCTCGCGGCCCTGCAGCCCGGGCTGGCTCCCTCACGGCTCCCGCTGTTCCCTGGATAAATCCCTGGATAAATTCCCAGATTTCCCAGATTTCCCATATTCAATTTCCCATTTTTGGGTGTTTTTCCCCAGCCCAGCTGTGCCGTGCCCTGGGCAGCTCGCGGCCCTGCAGCCCGGGCTGGCTCCCTCACCGCTCTCACTGTTCCCTGGATAAATCCCTGGATAAATTCCCAGATTTCCCTGTATATTTCTATATTTAATTTCCCATTTTTGGGTATTTTCCAGCCCAGCTGTGCCGGGCCCTGGGCAGCTCGCGGCCCTGCAGCCCGGGCTGGCTCCCTCACCGCTCTCACTGTTCCCTGGATAAATCCCTGGATAAATTCCCAGATTTCTCTGTATATTTCTATATTTAATTCCCCATTTTTGGGTATTTTCCAGCCCAGCTGTGCCGGGCCCTGGGCAGCTCGCGGCCCTGCAGCCCGGGCTGGCTCCCTCACCGCTCTCTCTGCTGTTCTCCTTCTCGCGGGACGCTCTGAGCTGGGCCGTGCCCACAACGCCTGCGCCGACCTGGGCGCGCACCTGGCCGTGGTCAGCGACGAGGACGAGCAGGTCTGGGGGCACGGGGGTGCCACGTCACGGATCCTGGTCCCAAACAGATCCCAAATCCTCAATCCCAGATCCCCGATCCCAATTCCCAAATCCATCCTGGATCGCAAACCCCAAATCCTGAATCCCTGATCCCAAATCCCAAATCAATCCCCAACCCCAAATCCTCAATCCCAGATCCCCGATCCCAATTCCAAATCCATCCTGGATCCCAAACCCAAATCCCAAATCCCTGATCCCAAATCCCAAATCAATCCCAACCCCAAATTCCAAATCCCGAATCAATCACCAATCCAAATCCCCGATCCCCAATCCCAAATCCTGAATCTCAAATTGATCCCCAATCCCAAATCCCAGGTCCCCAATCCTAAAAGAATCCCAAATCACAAATCAATCCCCAGTCCCAAATCCCTGATCAGAAATCACAGATCCCAAATCCCTGATCCCCAATCCCAAATCCCTGATTCCCAATCCCCAATCCCTGATCCCCAATCCCAAATCCCTGATCTCCAATCCCAAATCCATCCCCAATCCCAAATCCCTGATCCCCAATCCCAAAGCAATCCCCAATCCCTGTTCCCCAATCCCAAAGCAGTCCCAAATCCCAAATCCTGAATCCCAAATCAATCCCAAATCCCAAATCCCAAATCAATCCCCGATCCCAAATCCATCCCAATCCCAAATCCCAAATCCCAAATCAATCTCCGATCCCAAATCCCAAATCCACCCCAATCCCAAATCCCCAATCCCAAATCCCAAATCCCAAATCCATCCCAATCCCAAATCCCAAATCCCCAATCCCAGATCCATCCCAATCCCCGATCCCAAATCCCAGATCCCAAATCCATCCCCGATCCCAAATCCCAAATCCCAACTCGATCCCAAATCCCCATTCCATCCCAATCCCAAATCCCAAATCCATCTCCAATCCCCGATCCCAGATCCCAAATCCATCCCAATCCCCAATCCCAAATCCCAAATCCCCAATCCCAAATCCATCCCAATCCAAATCCCAAATCCCCAATCCATCCCAATCCCAAATCCATCCCAATCCCAAATCCCCAATCCCAAATCCCCAATCCCAAATCCCAAATCCATCCCCGATCCCAAATCCCTGATCCCAGATCCCAAATCCCAACTCCATCCCCATCCCAATCCCAAATCCCAAATCCCAACTCCATCCCAAATCCCAAACCAATCCCCGATCCCAAATCCCAAATCCCAAATCCCAGATCCATCCCAGATCCCAAATCCCAAATCAATCCCCAATCCCTGATCCCAAATCCCAGATCCCAACTCCATCCCAATCCCAAATCCCAATCCCAAATCCCAAATCCATCTCCGATCCCAAATCCCAAATCCCAAATCCATCTCCAATCCCCAATCCCAAATCCCCAATCAATCCCCAATGTGGGTTTTCGGGGAGGATTTTGGGAGTTTTTCTTTAATTTTTAGGGGGATTCTCTTTAAATTTTGGGGATTTTTGGGGGCATTTTCTTTAAATTTTTGGGGATTTCTGGGGGGGAGTGGGTTTCTTTAAATTTTTGGGATTTTGGGGGATTTTTTAGTGATTTTCTTTAAATTTTGGGTGATTTTCCTTAAATTTTTGGGGATTTTCCGTAAATTTCTGGGCATTTTTTGAGGGATTTTCTTGAAATTTTTTGGGATATCTGGGGGCATTTTCTTTAAATTTTGGGGATTTGGGGGGGATTTTTTTAGTGATTTTCTTTATATTTTGGGGGATTTTCTTTAAATTCTTGGGGGATTTCGGGGGGGGGTTCTTTAAATTTTTGGGATTTTTGGGGGATTTTTTTAGTGATTTTCTTTAAATTTTGGGGGATTTTCTTTAAATTTTTGGGGGATTCTCTTTAAATTTTGGGGATTTTTGGGGAGATTTTCTTTAAATTTTGGGGCATTTGGGGAGGGATTGCTTTGAAATTTCAGGGGATTTTTGGGGGATTTTCTTTAAATTTTGGGGGATTTTTGGGGAGGATTTTTGGGAGATTTCCTTTGATTTTGGGGGGATTTTTTGGTGATTTTTTGGGGTTTTTTGGGAGGATTTTTTGGGGTGGATTTTCTTTCATTTGGGGGGGATTTTCTGGTGGTTTTTGTTGAATTTTTTGTCATTTTTGCAGCTTTTCCTGCTGGAGCACAGCAACCGCAGCAGCTCCTACTGGCTGGGGCTGAGGGACACCGAGCAGACGGGGAAATGGCGCTGGGTCACCGGCGAGGAGCCCAAATTCATGTAAAAATCCAAATTTTGGGCAAAAAAAATCCCAATTTTGGTTAAAAAATTTGAATTTAGGGGAAAAATCTGATTTTTGGGAAAAAACCCACAATTTTTGGCCAAAAAACCCCAATTTTGGGCAAAAAAATCTGATTTTTCAGTAAAAAATTCCTGATTTTTCCTGATTTTTTTGGGGATGGGGGGGGGGAAATTCCTGATTTTCGTTTAAGAAATTAAATTTGGAGTAAAAAATTCTGACTTCTGATAAAAAAACTGAGTTTAGGAAAAAATCCCAATTTTGGGGGGAAAAAATCTGATTTTCTGGGGCAAAAAATTCACAATTTTTACTAAAAAAAATTTCTGATTTTTAGTTTAAAAAAATCAGATTTTTTTTTTTGTAAAAATCCCAACTTCCAGTCAAAATTCCTCAGTTTTAGGGTAAAAAAAAATCCCAATTTTGGGGAAAATTAAATCCCAATTTTGGTTAAAATCCAAAATCCAAAAATTTTCATTCCATTTTCCCCATGGAAAAAATCCAAAATCCAATTTTCATTCCATTTTTACCTGGAAAAAAACCCCATAAATCCAATTTTTATTCCAATTGAGTGATTAAAAAAGATAAAAATCATTACAATGAATAAAAACCCCATAAATCCAATTTTCATTCCATTTTTACCTGAAAAAAAAAAAAACCAAAATCCAATTTTCCTTCCATTTTCCCCTCAGAAAAAATCCAAAATCCAATTTTCATTCCATTTTCCCCTCAGAAAAAACCCAAAATCTGATTTTCCTTCCACTTTCCCCTCAGACAAATCGCATTTCCCGCCTCATTTTCCCCTCCCGAGCCGCTTCCTTTGTTCTTTTGTGCCGATTCTCTGGGGGTATTTTCGTGCCTCGCTTTTCCTTGTGCCCTTTTGGGGCAGTTTGGGTGCTGAAATTTGAATTTTTTTGTGTTTTTTTTGCAGCTTTTGGGACGCGTGGCTGCGGGAGGAGCGGCGGGGCCGGGGCGGCTGCGGCGCTCTGGGCCCTGAGGGGCGCTGGGTGAGCGCGGCCTGCGCGGAGCCGCGGCCCTGGATCTGCATGAGGGCAAACTGGTGCTAAATTCATTTAAATTCCAGTTAAATTCAATTTAAATTCAATTTTAGCCGCGGCCCTGGATCTGCATGAGGGCAAACTGGTGTTAATTCCATTTAAATTCCATTTAAATTCAGTTTAAATTCAGTTTTACCGCGGGGCTGGATCTGCATGAGGGCAAACTGGTGTTAAATTCAACTTAAATTCAATTTACATTCCATTGAAATTCCATTTAAATTCCATTTTACCGCGGGGCTGGATCTGCATGAGGGCAAACTGGTGTTAATTCAACTTAAATTCCAGTTAAATTCAATTTAAATTCAATTTTAGCCGCGGCCCTGGATCTGCATGAGGGCAAACTGGTGTTAATTCCTTTAAATTCCGTTTAAATTAAGTTTAAATTCAGTTTTACCGCGGGGCTGGATCTGCATGAGGGCAAACTGGTGCTAAATTCATTTAAATTCCAGTTAAATTCAATTTAAATTCAATTTTAGCCGCGGCCCTGGATCTGCATGAGGGCAAACTGGTGTTAATTCCATTTAAATTCCATTTAAATTCAATTTAAATTCAGTTTTACCGCGGGGCTGGATCTGCATGAGGGCAAACTGGTGTTAATTCCTTTAAATTCCATTTAAATTCAGTTTAAATTCAGTTTTACCGCGGGGCTGGATCTGCATGAGGGCAAACTGGTGTTAAATTCAACTTAAATTCAATTTACATTCAATTGAAATTCCATTTAAATTCCATTTTACCGCGGGGCTGGATCTGCATGAGGGCAAACTGGTGTTAATTCAACTTAAATTCCAGTTAAATTCATTTTAAATTCAATTTTAGCCGCGGCTCTGGATCTGCATGAGGGCAAACTGGTGTTAATTCCATTTAAATTCCATTTAAATTCAATTTAAATTCAATTTTACCGCAGGCCTGGATCTGCATGAGGGCAAACTGGTGTTAATTCCATTTAAATTCCATTTAAATTCAATTTAAATTCAATTTTACCGCAGGCCTGGATCTGCCAGAGAGCAAACCGGTGTTAAATTCAATTTAAATTCAATTTTAGCCGCGGGGCTGGATCTGCATGAGGGCAAAGTGGTGTTAATTCCAGTTAAATTACATTGAAATTCCATTTAAATTCCATTTTACCGCGGGGCTGGATCTGCATGAGGGCAAACTGGTGTTAATTCCAGTTAAATTCCATTTAAATTCAGTTTAAATTCAATTTTACCAGGGGGCTGGATCTGCATGAGGGCAAACTGGTGTTAATTCCTTTAAATTCCATTTAAATTCAGTTTAAATTCCATTTCAATTCAATTTTACCGCGGGCCTGGATCTGCCAGAGACACAACCGCTGTTAATTCCTTTAAATTCCATTTTCAATTGCATTGAAATTCCATTGAAATTCCATTTTACCGTGGGCCTGGATCTGCCAGAGACACAACCAGTGCTAAATCCTTTAAATTCCATTGAAATTCAATTTTAACTGCGGGGCTGGATCTGCCAGAGACACAACCGGTGTTAAATTCCTTTAAATTCCAGTTAAATTCCATTGAAATTCCATCTAAATTCCATTTCAATTCCATTTAAATTCCATTTTAACTGCGGGCCTGGATCTGCCAGAGACACAACCGGTGTTAATTCAGTTTAAATTCAATTTAAATTCCATCTAAATTCCATTTAAATTCCATTTTACCGCGGGGCTGGATCTGCCAGAGAGCAAACCGCTGCTAAATTCATTGAAATTCCATTGAAATTCCATTGAAATTCCATTTTACCGCGGGGCTGGATCTGCCAGAGACACAACCGGTGCTAAATTCAGTTTAAATTCAGTTTAAATTCAGTTTAAATTCAGTTTTACCGCGGGGCTGGATCTGCATGAGGGCAAACCGGTGCTAAATTCCACTTAAATTCCATTTAATTCAATTTAAATTCCATTTTACCTCAGGGCTGGATCTGCCAGAGAGCAAACCGGTGCTAAATTCCAGTTAAATTCCATTTAAATTCAATTTTACCGCGGGCCTGGATCTGCCAGAGAGCAAACCGTGTTAAATTCCTTTAAATTACATTTCAATTCCATTGAAATTCCATTTTACCACGGCCCTGGATCTGCCAGAGACACAACCAGTGGTAAATTCAATTTAAATTCAATTTAAATTCAATTAAATTCAATTTTAGCCGCGGCCCTGGATCTGCCAGAGACACAACTGGTGTTAAATTCAATTTAAATTCAATTTAAATTCAATTTTAACCGCAGCCCTGGATCTGCCAGAGACACAACCGGTGTTAAATTCCATTTAAATTCCATTTAAATTCCATTTAAATTCAATTTTACCGCGGCCCTGGATCTGCCAGAGAGCAAACCGATGTTAAATTCAATTTAAATTCAATTTTAACCGCAGCCCTGGATCTACCAGAGACACAACCGCTGCTGAAATTCCATTTTTAGGGGGGTTAGGGGCGAAAAATCCCGCAAAAATCACAGGTTTGCTAAGGGATTGGTGCCAAAAATCCCCCCAAAAATCCCGATTTTTTTAAGGTATCTGTGAAGAAAATCGCACAAAAAAATCGCGATTTTTTAAGAAGGGATTTGTGAAAAAAAATCTGATTTTTTAATGAGATTTGTCACCAAAATTCAGATTTTTTTAAAGGGATTTGTGCAAAATATCCAGCAAAAAATCCCCATTTCTTTAATGGATTTGTGCAAAAAAGTCCCAATTTTTTAAGGGATTTGCACCAAAAATTCCACAAAAAAATCCCCTTTTCATAGGGATTTGTGCCTAAAAAAGCCTGCAAAAAAAAAAATCCCAATTTTAAAAGGGATTTGTGCCAAAAATTCCAATTTTTTAAAGGGATTTGTGCAAAAAAATCCTGATTTTTTAAGGGATTTTTGAGAGACACCTGCTCACCTGGAAAATGTTTTTATTTTTCAAAAGGTGAATGAAACCTTAACAAAATGACAGCAAAAGGACGAACTCAGGAAAACCAGGGGGAGGGGATTGTGGGGAGAACACAGGACGTGTAAATGACAATAACATAATTATGTATCAATAAACTTTGTCTTAATATTCATTTATTCGTCACTTAATTGCCAGAGTCATTTATTTCATTAGCAATCGATAAAAAATGTGAGGGGAAAAGGTGAGAAATGTGAAGGGAAAAGGGCGGGAAACGTGAGGGGGAAAAGGGTGGGAAATGTGAGGGGGAAAAGGTGGGAAATGTGAGGGGGGAAAAGGGAAATATTAGGAGGGGAAAATTTGGAAAATGTGAGGGGGGAAAGGGCGGGAAACATGAAGCGGAAAAGTTGGGAAATGTGAGGGGGAAAGGGTGGGAAAGGTGAGGGGAAAAAGGGAAAGATGAGGGGAAAAGGGGGGCAAATGTGAGGTGAAAAAGTTGGGAAAAGGGGGAAAAGGTGAGAAAATTGAGGGGAAAAAGGGTGGGAAATGTGAGGTGAAAAAGTTGGATATGTGAGGGGAAAAGGGGAAATGTGAGGGGAAAAGGTGAGAAACATGAGGGGGAAAAGGCAGGAAATGTGAGAGGGAAAAGTTGGGAAAGGTGATGAGAAAAAGGGTGGGAAACATGAGGGGGAAAGGAGTGGAAAACATGAGGGGAAAATTGTGGGAAATGTGAGGGGAAAATGGTGGGAAAGGCGAGGGGAAAAGAGCGGGAAATATGAGGGGGAAAAGGGCTGGAAATGTGAGGGGGGAAAGGGCTGGAAACATGAGGGGAAAAAGGGAAAGATGAGGGGGAAAAGGGGGCAAATGTGAGGTGAAAAAGTTGGGAAAAGGGAGAAAATTGAGGGGGGAAAATGGTGGGAAATGTGAGGTGAAAAAGTTGGGATATGTGAGGGGAAAAGGGAAATGTGAGGGGGAAAAGGTGAGAAACATGAGGGGGAAAAGGGCGGGAAATGTGAGGGGGAAAGGGAAATATGAGGGAGAAAAGGGTGGGCAATGTGAGGGGGAAAGGGCAGGAAATGTGAGGGAAAATGGTGGGAAATGTGAGGGGAAAAAGGACAGAAAATGTGAGGGGGAAAGACAGGGAAACGTGAGGGGGAAAGGGTGGGAAATGTGAGGGGAAATTGTAGGAAACGTGAAGGGGAAAGGGTGGGAGACATGAGAGGAAAAAGGGCAGAAAACTTCAGGGGAAATGAGAGGGAAAGCTGAGAGGAAAAGGGTGGGAAAGGTGAGGTGAAAAAGTTGGGAAATATGAAGGGGAAAGGGCAGGAAATGTGAGGGGGAAAGGGTGGGAAATGTGAGGTTAAAAAGTTGGGGAAAAGGGGGGAAAGGTGAGAAATGTGAGGGGAAAAAGGAAAATATGAGTGGAAAAAGGGCGGGAAATGTGAGGGGGAAATGGTGGAAATGTGAGGGGAAAGGGCAGGATGTGAGGGAAAATGAGCGGGAAAGCTGAGGGGAAAAGGGTGGGAAAGGTGAGGTGAAAAAGTTGAAAATGTGAGGGGAAAAAGTGAGGGAAATGTAAGGGGAAATGGTAGGAAATGTGAAGGAAAAGGGTGGGAAATGTGAGGGGAAAATGTGAGAAACGTGAGGGGAAAAAGGGAAATATGAGAGGGGAAAGTGCAGGGAACGTGAGGGGGAAAAGGGAATTTTCCAGTGCCAGGGTAGATTTTAAGCACCAACCCAGAGCCCGTGGAGGAGGATTTTGAACTTTTTGTGGGAAAAAAAAAAGGGGCTGGAGGAGTAAAAAGCTGATTTTGAAGGGTGATTCAACCAAAAAATCCTAAATTTTGAATTTTTTGGGAGTATTTTATCCCAAAAATGAGGCACTTAGGCGACTTCCAGTGGTCATCCTTGTGCTTGACCGGAAAATCCAGTGCACCAGGATGCGGTTTGGCAGGAATTTCTGGAAATTTCTGGAAAGAAAGCAAAATAAAGAAGAATCAAGAGATGAAGGGAATGGAGCCTGGAAAAGAGAATCGGTTGGGAAGAGCTGGGATGTGCCACATGTGAGACAGAAAAGAGAACTTTTGCTGTTAAGAACAAGGACAGGTGGTGAAATTCCTGATATTTGGAGGAAAATTCCCATTCTGTGTGAACAGGGATCCCCAAACCCCATCCCTGGGCGTTCCCAGATCCCTGAGGGAATGAGTGATCCCCTCAGCCCATTCCTGATCCCTGAGGGAATGAGGGATCCCCTCACCTCATTCCTGATCCCTGAGGGAATGAGGGATCCCCTCAGCCCATTCCTGATTTCTGAGGGAATGAGGGATCCCCTCAGCCCATTCCTGATTTCTGAGGGAATGAGGGATCCCCTCAGCCCATTCCTGGTCACTCCCATATCCAGATCCCTGAGGGAACGAGGGATCTCCTCACCCCAGATCCCTGAGGGAATGAGGGATCCCCTCACCCCATTCCTGATCCCCGAGGGAATGAGGGATCCCCTCAGCCCATTCCTGATTTCTGAGGGAATGAGGGATCCCCTCAGCCCATTCCTGGTCACTCCCATATCCAGATCCCTGAGGGAACGAGGGATCTCCTCACCCCAGATCCCTGAGGGAATGGGGGATCCCCTCACCCCATTCCTGATCCCCGAGGGAATGAGGGATCCCCTCAGCCCATTCCTGATCCCTGAGGGAATGAGGGATCCCCTCAGCCCATTCCTGGTCACTCCCATATCCAGATCCCTGAGGGAACGAGGGATCTCCTCACCCCAGATCCCTGAGGGAATGAGGGATCCCCTCAGCCCATTCCTGGTCACTCCCATATCCAGATCCCTGAGGGAACGAGGGATCTCCTCACCCCAGATCCCTGAGGGAATGGGGATCCCCTCACCCCATTCCTGATCCCTGAGGGAATGAGGGATCCCCTCAGCCCAGATCCCTGAGGGAATGAGGGATCCCCTCACGCCAGATCCCTGAGGGAATGAGGGATCCCCTCAACTCATTCCAGATCCCCTGAGGGAAGGAGCGATCCTCACTCCATCCCCGACTGATCCCTATCCCCGCTCTCCCCCATCCCTGAGGTCTCCAATGGCGCCGCTCCCCCTCCGCACACAGCTCCTCGACGCCCCATTGGAACAGACGCCTGTCAATCATTGCTATTGGCCAATAGAAGCTTCGACTCTCCCTAGGAGGGCGGGGCCAGCGCCAGGAGCTGGAGGGCGGGACTCCGCCTCGTACCCTCTCTTCCATTGGCTGTCTCAGCAGTTTTTGCTCTACAATTGGCTGAGACTCATGTCAATCACACCCAAGCTTTCAGGTGCAGCGGCGGGGCTTATTGTCCTGTCCTGTCAGCCAGGTGCCACTCCAAGCCAGACGCGGCAGTTGATTGGCTGTTTTACCCATCAATCATCCGCACTTGAGCCTCGGTTCTCACACCGCTTCCCAGCGCTCCGCACCTGAGCCTTCCATTCGCCGCTCCCACACCTCTTCCCACCGCTTCTCACGGGGGTGTGGGCGCCGAGCCCCTCCTTGGCTTTCATTGGATAACCGCCCCGCCCATCAACACAAATGCGTAATTCCATTGGTTAGAGGAGCGGCAGGCGGGGCTTGTCATTGCAGCTCCTTATCGTGATTGGCGAAGACGCTGCAGGTGGGCGGTCCCAGACGCGGAACTCGAGCGCTGGTTGACGCGCTGCTTGCCCGCTGTCAGTCAGTGCCGGCCGGGGCGGCGGCGGCGGCTCCGCGATGGCGGCGGGCGCGGGGCTCCCGGTGAGAGGGGAGCGGCGCGGAGCCCCCCCGGGAGGGCGGCCGGGGGTCGCCATGGCCACGGACCGCAGGTACGAGGGGCCGGGGGGGCCGTGCGGGAGCTGTCATTGAACAATGGAGGGTTCCCCCCTCAGGGATGAGGGCGGTGGGGGGCGGGGCATCGCCCCCCTGAGGGGAAAATGGAGGCGACCCCCCAATGGGGTGAGGAGGTTCCCGCCTTTTTTGTGTGAGGGGGGGAACAGCTCTGAGGGGGGTTTGGGATCACCGCTCTTTGTGAGGGGTTTGGGATCACCCCCCTTTGTGAGGGGGTTTGGGGTCACCCCCCTTTGAGGGGTTTTGGGGTGACCCCCCCTTTGTGAGGGGGTTTGGGGTCACCCCATTTTTCTGGGGGGGGCGTTGGAGTCGCTCCCAGTTTTGGGGTCACCCCCCTTTGAGAGGATTTGGATTGACTCCGTTTTTAGGGGGGGTTTGAGGTCACCCCAGTTTTGAAGGTTTGGGGTCACCTCCGTTTTAGGGGGTTTGGGATCACCCCATTCTTGAGGGGTTTTTGAATGATCCCCCCCTTTGTGGGGAGGTTTGGGGTCCCCCCACTTTAGGGGATTTGGGGTGACCCCTCTTTGTGAGGGGCTTTGGGGTCACACCAATTTGGGGGGATTTGAGGTCCCCCCATTTTTGAGGGTTTTTGGGGTCACCCCCTTTGTGAGGGGTTTTGGGGTCACCCCCATTTTTGGGGTGTTGGGATCACCCCATTTTTTAGGGGATTGAAGCTCACCCCATTTTGTGAGGGGGTTTGAGGTCACCCCATTTTTGAGGGGTTTTTGAATGACCCCCCCTTTGTGGGGAGATTTGGGGTTCCCCCATTTTAGGGGATTTGGGGTGACCCCCCTTTGTGAGGGGGTTTGGGGTCACCCCATTTTTAGGGAGGAATTGGGGTCACCCCATTTTTGAGCAGGCTTGGGGTCACCTCATTTTAGGGGGATTGGAGTCACCCCCATTTTAGGGGGTTTGGGTCACCCCATTTTTAAGGGGTCACCCCCATTTTAGGGGGTTTGGGGTCCCCCCCATTTTAGGGGGTTTGGGTCACCCCATTTTTAAGGGGTCACCCCCATTTTAGGGATTTGGGGTCCTCATTTTAGGGAATTTGGGGTCATCCCATTTTTAAGGGGTCACCCCCATTTTAGGGGGTTTGGGGTCCCCTCATTTTAGGGGGTTTGGGTCACCCCATTTTTAAGGGATCACCCCCATTTTAGGGGGTTTGGGGTCACTCATTTTAGGGAATTTGGGGTCACTCCTTTTTTAGGGGGTTTGGGGTCACCCCATTTTTAAGGGGTCACCCCCATTTTAGGGGGTTTGGGCTCACCCCCATTTTAGGGAATTTGGGGTCACCCCATTTTTAAGGGGTCACCCCCATTTTAGGGGGTTTGGGGTCCCCTCATTTTAGGGGGTTTGGGTCACCCATTTTTAAGGGATCACCCCCATTTTAGGGGGTTTGGGTCACTCATTTTAGGGAATTTGGGGTCACCCCTTTTTTAGGGGGTTTGGGCTCACCCCATTTTTAAGGGGTCACCCCCATTTTAGGGGGTTTGGGCTCACCCCCATTTTAGGGAATTTGGGGTCACCCCATTTTTAAGGGGTCACCCCCATTTGAGGGGGTTTGGGGTCACTCATTTTAGGGGGTTTGGGTCACCCCATTTTAGGGGGTTTGGGGTCACCCCATTTTTGAGGGTTTGGGTCACCCCATTTTTAAGGGGTCACCCCCATTTTAGGGGGTTTGGGGTCACTCATTTTAGGGGGTTTGGGTCACCCCATTTTTAAGGGGTCACCCCCATTTTAGGGGCTTTGGGGTCGCCCCATTTTTGAGGGTTTGGGTCACCCCATTTTTAAGGGGTCACCCCATTTTTGAGGGTTTGGGGTCACCCCCATTTTAGGGAATTTGGGGTCACCCCATTTTTGAGGGGTCACCCCATTTTTGAGGGTTTGGGGTCCCCCCATTTTTGAGAGGTCACCCCCATTTTAGGGGGTTTGGGGTCCCCCCATTTTTGGGTTTTTTTGGCCTGACCCCCCTTTGTGGGGTTTGGGGTCCCCCCCATTTTAGGGGTTTGGATTGATCCACTTCTGTTGGGGGATTTGGGGTCACCCCATTTTGGGGGGGGTCTTGGTCTGACCCCCCTATTTTTGGGGGTTTTGGTTTTTTTTGGGGTTTTTTGGGTTTTTTTGGGGGGGGGTTTGGGTTTTTTTTTTGATTTTTTGGGGTCAAACTCCCCTTTATGTTTTTTTTTTTTAAGGGTTTTTTTAGGGGTTTGGCTTTTTTGGGGGTTTTGGGGTTGCAATGTGGGATTTGGAGGCCAAAAAGTCCAATTTGGGAATGAAATGTGGGAATTTGGGGCTGAAATATGAAAAATTGGGTCACAAATGGGACATTTTGGGGTGAAATCTCAAATTTTGGGAATGAAATGGGGGATTTTGGGGCTGAAATGTGAAATAATGTTGAATTTTCGAGCTGAAATGTGAATTTTTGAGGTGATTTTGGGGCTGAAATGTGAAATAATGTTGGATTTTTGTGCTGAAATGTGAATTTTTCCGGTGAAATGAAGGATTTGGGGCTGAAATGTGAAATAATGTTGGATTTTCAAGCTGAAATGTGAAATAATGTTGCATTTTTGAGCTAAAATGTGAATTTTTGAGGTGATTTGGTGGCTGAAATGTGAAATAATGTCGGATTTTCCTGCTGAAATGTGAATTTTTGATGCTGAAATTTGAATTTTTGCTGCTGAAATGGGAATTTTTGGGGGCTGAAGTGCCGGATTTTTAAGGCTGCAATGGGAATTTTTGCTGCCAAAATTGAAATTTTTGCTTCTGCAAACGCGAATTTCTGAGAGCGAGACGTGAACGTTTGGTACCGAACGTGGAGTTTTGAGGCAAAATGGGAATTTCTGATGCCAAAATGGGAATTTCGGTGCCACAATGGGAATTTTTGCTCTGAAATATCAATTTTTGATACCAAAATGGGAATTTTTGGCACCGAAATGTGAATTTTCTGAAGGCTGCAATGGGAATTTTTGGCATCAAAATGTGAATTTTTTGATGCTGCAATGGGAATTTTTAGCACAAAAATGTGAATTTTTGATGCTGCAATGGGAATTTTTGGCACTGAAATGTGAATTTTCTGAAGGCTGCAATGGGAATTTTTGGCACCCAAATGTGAATTTTCTGAAGGCTGCACTGGGAATTTTTGCTGCTGCAATGGGAATTTTTGGGCTGAACCGGAGAACTTTGGTGCTGCCATGGGAACTTTTGCTGCCAAAATCGGAATTTTTGCTTCCGAAATCTGAATTTCTGATGCTGAAATGTGAATTTTTGGCGCCCAAACCCAGGATTTGTAAGGCCGCAATGTGAATTTCTGATGCCAAAATTGGAATTTTTGCTTCCGAAATCAGAATTTCTGATGCTGAATGGGAATTTTTGGGACCGAAACGCAGGATGTTGAAGGCTGCAATGGGAACGTTGGATGCTAAAATTGGAATTTGTGCTCTGAAATGGGAATTTTCAGGCTCCAATGGGAATTTTTGGGACCAAAATGCAGGGTTTAGAAGGGTCCAATGGGAATTTTTGCTGCTGAAATTTGAATTTCTAATACCCAAAGTGAATTTTTGATACTGAAATGTGAATTTCTAATACCCAAAGTGAATTTTTGATACTGAAATGTGAATTTCTAATACCCAATGTGAATTTTTGTTGCTGAAATTTGAATTTCTGATACCAAAATGTGACTTTTGATCCCAAAATGTGAATTTTGTACCAAAATGGGAATTTCTGATACCTAAATGTGAATTTTGGTACCAAAATGGGAATTTTGTTCCGAAATGTGAATTTCCAGTGCCACAATGGGAATTTCTGATACCAAAATGTGAATTTCGGATACCTAAATGTGAATTTCTGTTCGTAAATGTGAATTTTGTACCAAAACGTGAATTTCTGTTCCTAAATGTGAGTTTTGGTACCAAAATGTGAATTTCTGATACTGAAATGTGAATTTTTGATATCCAGTGTGAATTTCTGATACTGAAATGTGAATTTTGGTACCAAAATGTGACTTTTGTCTCTGCCCGTGCTTTATTCCCTGTCCGTGCGTTATCCCCTGACCGTGCCTTTTGTCCTGACCGTGCATTATTCCCTGCCCGTGCGTTATCCCTGACCGTGCGTTATTCCTGACCGTGCGTTATCCCTGCCCGTGCGTTATCCCCTGCCCGTGCGTTATTCCCTGCCCGTGCGTTATCCCCTGCCCGTGCGTTATTTCCTGCCCGTGTGTTATCCCTGACCGTGCGTTATCCCCTGCCCGTGCGTTATTTCCTGCCCGTGTGTTATCCCTGACCGTGCGTTATCCCCTGCCCGTGCGTTATTTCCTGCCCGTGCGTTATTCCCTGCCCGTGCGTTATTCCCTGACCGTGCGTTATCCCCTGCCCGTGCGTTATTCCCTGCCCGTGCGTTATCCCCTGCCCGTGCGTTATCCCCTGCCCGTGCGTTATTCCCTGCCCGTGCGTTATTCCCTGCCCGTGCGTTATTCCCTGCCTGTGCGTTATCCCCTGCCCGTGCGTTATCCCCTGCCCGTGCGTTATCCCTGCCCGTGCGTTATCCCCTGCCCGTGTGTTATCCCTGCCCGTGTGTTATCCCTGCCCGTGCGTTATCCCCTGCCCGTGTGTTATCCCTGCCCGTGTGTTATCCCTGCCCGTGTGTTATCCCTGCCCGTGCGTTATCCCCTGCCCATGCGTTATTTCCTGCCCGTGCGTTACTCCCTGACCGTGCGTTATCCGTGACCGTGCGTTATCCGCAGGTAGGGCCATGGCGTCCCCCGAGGGCCCCGCGGGGTCCCCGAGGGCGGAGCCGCAGGCGCTGAGCCCGGACGAGCGCGAGCTGCTGGCCAAGCTGGAGGAGCAGAACCGGTGAGAAATCAAACTGAATTTACCAATTTCTGCTTTTATTGGGGAAAAACGGGATGGAAATCCATTCCGTGTGAGTTGGGGACAATGGCTCCATTTTTGGGGGGAAATATTTCCATTTTTGGGGTGGTTTTGGGGACAATATTTGCATTTTTGGAGACAATATCTCCATTTTTGGAGTGGTTTGGGGACAATATTTCCATTTTTGGGACAATATTTCCATTTTTGGAGTCATTTTGGATGGAATATTTCCATTTTTGGAGTGGTTTGGGGACAATATTTCCATTTTTGGAGTGGTTTTGGGGACAATATTTCCATTTTTGGAGACAATATTTCCATTTTTGGAGTGGTTTTGGGGTAATATCTCCATTTTTGGAGTGGTTTTTGGGTCAATATTTCCATTTTTGGAGTGGTTTTGGGGATAATATCTCCATTTTTGGAGTGGTTTTGGGACAATATTTCCATTTTTGGGGTGGTTTTGGGGATAATATCTCCATTTTTGGGGTGGTTTTGGGTGGAATATTTCCATTTTTGGGGTGGTTTTGGGACAATATTTCCATTTTTGGAGTGGTTTTGGGGACAATATTTCCATTTTTGGGGACAATATTTCCATTTTTGGAGAGGTTTTGGGACAATATTTCCATTTTTGGGGATAATATTTCCATTTTTGGTTTGGTTTTGGGGACAATATTTCCATTTTTGGGGTGGTTTTGGGGACAATATTTCCATTTTTGGAGTGGTTTTGAGGACAATATTTCCGTGTTTGGATTGGTTTTAGAGGGAATATCTCCATTTTTGGAGTGGGTTTTTAGGACAATATTTCCATTTTTGGGGTGGTTTTGGGGACAATATTTCCATTTTTGGGGACAATATTTCCATTTTTGGAGCGGTTTTGGGACAATATTTCCATTTTTGGAGAGGTTTTGGGACAATATTTCCATTTTTGGGGGGAAATATTTCCATTTTTGGAGTGGTTTTGGGACAATATCTCCATTTTTGGAGACAATATTTCCATTTTTGGGGTGGTTTTGGGGACAATATCTCCATTTTTGGAGACAATATTTCCATTTTTGGAGTGGTTTGGGGACAATATCTCCATTTTTGGGGACAATATTTCCATTTTTGGAGTGGTTTTGGGGACAATATTTCCATTTTTGGAGACAATATTTCCATTTTTGGGGTGGTTTTGGGGTAATATCTCCATTTTTGGCAATGCTGCAGCTGCTGGCCAAGCTGGAGGAGCAGAACCGGTGAGAAATCAAACTGAATTTTATTGATTTCTGCCTTCATTTGGGCTGAAAATGGGATTGAAATCCATTCCGTGTCAGATTGGGGCAATGGCTCCATTTTTGGGGGGAAATATTTCCATTTTTGGAGAGGTTTGGGGACAATATTTCCATTTTTGGGGTGGTTTTGGGACAATATTTCCATTTTTGGGGACAATATTTCCATTTTTGGGGTGGTTTTGGGACAATATTTCCATTTTTGGAGAGGTTTTGGGACAATATCTCCATTTTTGGGGTGGTTTTGGGGACAATATTTCCATTTTTGGAGAGGTTTTGGGACAATATTTCCATTTTTGGGGTGGTTTTGGGGACAATATTTCCATTTTTGGGGACAATATTTCCATTTTTGGAGTGGTTTTGGGACAATATTTCCATTTTTGGAGTGGTTTTGGGGACAATATTTCCATTTTTGGGGACAATATTTCCATTTTTGGAGTGGTTTAGGGACAATATTTCCATTTTTGGGGTGGTTTGGGGACAATATTTCCATTTTTGGGGACAATATTTCCATTTTTGGAGTGGTTTTGGGACAATATTTCCATTTTTGGGGTGGTTTTGGGGACAATATTTCCATTTTTGGAGACAATATTTCCATTTTTGGAGTGGTTTTGGGACAATATTTCCATTTTTGGAGTGGTTTTGGGGACAATATTTCAATTTTTGGGGATAATATTTCCATTTTTGGTTTGGTTTTGGGGACAATATTTCCATTTTTGGGGTGGTTTTGGGGACAATATTTCCATTTTTGGGGACAATATTTCCGTTTTTGGAGTGGTTTGGGGACAATATTTCCATTTTTGGAGTGGTTTTGGGGACAATATTTCCATTTTTGGAGTGGTTTTGGGACAATATTTCCATTTTTGGAGTGGTTTTGGGACAATATTTCCATTTTTGGGGTGGTTTTGGGGACAATATTTCCATTTTTGGAGACAATATCTCCATTTTTGGAGTGGTTTTGGGGACAATATTTCCATTTTTGGAGTGGTTTTGGGGTAATATCTCCATTTTTTGATTTTTTTAGAGGGAATATTTCCATTTTTGGGGTGGTTTTGAGGACAATATTTCCGTGTTTGCATTGGTTTTAGAGGGAATATCTCCATTTTTGGAGTGGGTTTTTAGGACAATATTTCCAATTTTGGAGTGGTTTTGGGGACAATATCTCCATTTTTGGGGGAAAATATTTCCATTTTTGGGGTGGTTTTGGGACAATATTTCCCTTTTTGGAGTGGTTTTGGGGTTATTATCTCCATTTTTGGGTGGAATATCTCCATTTTTGGGTGGAATATTTCCATTTTTGGAGTGGTTCTGGGTAATATCTCCATTTTTGGAGTCATTTTGTGTGGAATATTTCCATTTTTGGAGTGGTTTTGGGGGAATATTTCCAGTTTTGTGTGGAATATTTCCATTTTTGTGTGGAATATTTCCATTTTTGGGAGGAATATTTCCATTTTTGGAGAGAATATTTCCATTTTTAGGGGGAATATTTCCATTTTTGGGTGGAATATTTCCATTTTTGAGTGGAATATCTCCATTTTTGGGTCACTCCCACCTCCTCTGGGCACATTTTGGGTCCCTTTTGGGTCATTTTTGGATCAGTTTTGGTTCTGTTTTGGGTCCTTCTCTCCAGGTCAGGTTTGTGTCACTCCCACCTGCTCTGTGCCCATTCTGTGCCCATTCTGTGCCCATTTTGTGCCCATTTTGTGCCCATTCTGTGCCCATTTTGTGCCCAGTTTGTGCCCAGTTTTGGGTCCCTCTCTCCAGGTCAGTTTTGTGTCACTCCCACCTCCTCTGTGCCCATTTTGTGCCCATTTTGGGTGAGTTTAGATCCATTTTGTGCCCATTTTGTGCCCAGTTTTGGGTCCCTCTCTCCAGGTCAGGTTTGGGTCACTCCCACCTCCTCTGGGCACATTTTGGGTCAGTTTTTGGTCATTTTTGGATCAGTTTTGGGTCCCTCTCTCCAGGTCAGTTTTGTGTCCCTCCCACTTCCTCTGTGCCCATTTTGTGCCCATTTTGTGCCCAGTTTTGGGTCCCTCTCTCCAGGTCAGGTTTGGGTCACTCCCACCTCCTCTGGGCACATTTTGGGTCCCTTTTGGGTCATTTTTGGGTCCCTCTCTCCAGGTCAGTTTTGTGTCCCTCCCACCTGCTCTGTGCCCATTCTGTGCCCATTTTGTGCCCAGTTTAGATCCATTTTGTGCCCATTTTGTGCCCAGTTTTGGGTCCCTCTCTCCAGGTCAGGTTTGGGTCACTCCCACCTCCTCTGGGCACATTTTGGGTCAGTTTTTGGTCATTTTTAATCAGTTTTGGGTCCCTCTCTCCAGGTCAGTTTTGTGTCCCTCCCACTTCCTCTGTGCCCATTTTGTGCCCATTTTGTGCCCAGTTTTGGGTCCCTCTCTCCAGGTCAGGTTTGGGTCACTCCCAGCTCCTCTGGGCACATTTTGGGTCCCTTTTGGGTCATTTTTGAATCAGTTTTGGGCCCCTCTCTCCAGGTCAGTTTTGTGTCCCTCCCACCTGCTCTGTGCCCATTCTGTGCCCATTTTATGCCCATTTTGGGTGACTTCTGCCCGGTTTCTCCCTGCCCAGGCTGCTGGAGGCCGACTCCAAGTCGCTGCGCTCGGTGAACGGCTCTGGGGGCGGCAGCGGCTCCTCGCTCCTTGTGCCCCTGCCAGCTGCTCTGTGCCCATTTTGTGCCCATTCTGTGCCCATTCTGTGCCCATTTTGTGCCCAGTTTTGGGTCCCTCTCTCCAGGTCAGGTTTGGGTCACTCCCACCTCCTTTGGGCACATTTTGGGTCACTTCTGAGTCAGTTTTGGGTCAGTTCTGGGTCAGTTTTGGTTCTGTTTTGGGTCCCTCCCACCTCCTCTGTGCCCATTTTGTGCCCATTTTGGGTGAGTTTTGGGCGACTCAGGTTTGGGTCACTCCCACCTCCTTTGGGCACATTTTGGGTCAATTCTGGGTCCCTTTTGGGTCATTTTTGGATCAGTTTTGGTTCTGTTTTGGGTCCCTCTCTCCAGGTCAGTTTTGTGTCACTCCCACCTGCTCTGTGCCCATTTTGTGCCCATTTTGTGCCCAGTTTAGATCCATTTTGTGCCCAGTTTGTGCCCAGTTTTGGGTCCCTCTCTCCAGGTTACATTTGGGTCACTCCCAGCTCCTCTGGGCACATTTTGGGTCAGTTTTTGGTCATTTTGAATCAGTTTTGGGTCCCTCTCTCCAGGTCAGTTTTGTGTCCCTCCCACTTCCTCTGTGCCCATTCTGTGCCCATTTTATGCCCATTTTGGGTGATTTCTGCCCGGTTTCTCCCTGCCCAGGCTGCTGGAGGCCGACTCCAAGTCGCTGCGCTCGGTGAACGGCTCGCGGCGCGGCAGCGGCTCCTCGCTCCTTGTGCCCCTGCCACCTGCTCTGTGCCCATTTTGTGCCCATTCTGTGCCCATTCTGTGCCCATTTTGTGCCCAGTTTTGGGTCCCTCTCTCCAGGTTAGATTTGGGTCACTCCAACCATCTTTGGGCACATTTTGGGTCAGTTTTTGGTCATTTTTGAATCAGTTTTGGGTCCCTCTCTCCAGGTCAGTTTTGTGACACTCTCACCTCCTCTGTGCCCATTCTGTGCCCATTCTGTGCCCATTCTGTGCCCATTTTGGGTGATTTTTGCCCATTTCCTCCCTGCCCAGGCTGCTGGAGGCCGACTCCAAGTCGCTGCGCTCGGTGAACGGCTCGCGGTGCGGCAGCGGCTCCTCGCTCCTTGTGCCCCTGCCACCTGCTCTGTGCCCATTTTGTGCCCATTTTGTGCCCAGTTTGTGCCCAGTTTTGGGTCCCTCTCTCCAGGTCAGGTTTGGGTCACTCCCACCTCCTCTGGGCACATTTTGGGTCCCTTTTGGGTCATTTTTGGGTCCCTCTCTCCAGGTCAGTTTTGTGTCCCTCCCACCTGCTCTGTGCCCATTCTGTGCCCATTTTGTGCCCAGTTTAGATCCATTTTGTGCCCATTTTGGGTGAGTTTTGGGTTCCTCTCTCCAGGTCAGGTTTGGGTCACTCCCAGCTCCTCTGGGCACATTTTGGGTCCCTTTTGGGTCATTTTTGAATCAGTTTTGGGCCCCTCTCTCCAGGTCAGTTTTGTGTCCCTCCCACCTGCTCTGTGCCCATTCTGTGCCCATTTTATGCCCATTTTGGGTGACTTCTGCCCGGTTTCTCCCTGCCCAGGCTGCTGGAGGCCGACTCCAAGTCGCTGCGCTCGGTGAACGGCTCTGGGGGCGGCAGCGGCTCCTCGCTCCTTGTGCCCCTGCCAGCTGCTCTGTGCCCATTTTGTGCCCATTCTGTGCCCATTCTGTGCCCATTTTGTGCCCAGTTTTGGGTCCCTCTCTCCAGGTCAGGTTTGGGTCACTCCCACCTCCTTTGGGCACATTTTGGGTCACTTCTGAGTCAGTTTTGGGTCAGTTCTGGGTCAGTTTTGGTTCTGTTTTGGGTCCCTCCCACCTCCTCTGTGCCCATTTTGTGCCCATTTTGGGTGAGTTTTGGGCGACTCAGGTTTGGGTCACTCCCACCTCCTTTGGGCACATTTTGGGTCAATTCTGGGTCCCTTTTGGGTCATTTTTGGATCAGTTTTGGTTCTGTTTTGGGTCCCTCTCTCCAGGTCAGTTTTGTGTCACTCCCACCTGCTCTGTGCCCATTTTGTGCCCATTTTGTGCCCAGTTTAGATCCATTTTGTGCCCAGTTTGTGCCCAGTTTTGGGTCCCTCTCTCCAGGTTACATTTGGGTCACTCCCACCTCCTCTGGGCACATTTTGGGTCAGTTTTTGGTCATTTTTAATCAGTTTTGGGTCCCTCTCTCCAGGTCAGTTTTGTGTCCCTCCCACTTCCTCTGTGCCCATTCTGTGCCCATTTTGTGCCCAGTTTTGGGTCCCTCTCTCCAGGTCAGGTTTGGGTCACTCCCACCTCCTCTGGGCACATTTTGGGTCCCTTTTGGGTCATTTTTGAATCAGTTTTGGGTCCCTCTCTCCAGGTCAGTTCTGTGTCCCTCCCACCTCCTCTGTGCCCATTCTGTGCCCATTTTGTGCCCATTTTGGGTGATTTTTGCCCATTTCCTCCCTGCCCAGGCTGCTGGAGGCCGACTCCAAGTCGCTGCGCTCGGTGAACGGCTCGCGGCGCGGCAGCGGCTCCTCGCTGGTCTCCAGCTCGTCGGCCTCGTCCAACCTGAGCCACCTGGAGGAGGACACCTGGATCCTCTGGGGCCGCATCGTCAACGAGTGGGACGAGTGGAGGAAGAAGAAGGAGAAGCTGCTCAAGGTGGGATTTTGGGCTGGAATTCGCAGATTTTTTGGGGTTTTGGGGCGGGTTTGTCCAAACGCGAGGAGTTTTGGGGTGGAATTGTCCAATTCCCTGGATTTTGAGGTGAGTTTGTCCCATTCCTTGGATTTCGGGGTGGAATTGTCCAGTTTGTTGTGTTTTGGGGTGGGTTTGTCCAATTTGTTGGGTTTTGGGATGAGTTTTGGAATAGATTTGTCCAGTTTGTTGGGTTTTGGGGTGGGTTTGTCCGATTCCTTGGATTTCGGGGTGGAATTGTCCAGTTGGTTGGGTTTTGCGATGGGTTTGTCCAGTTTGTTGGGTTTTGGGGTGGGTTTGTCCACTGGGATGAGTTTTGGAATAGATTTGTCCAATTTGTTGGGGTTTGGGGTGGGTTTGTCCAATTTGTTGAGTTTTGGGGTGGGTTTGTCCAATTTGTTGTGTTTTGGGATGAGTTTTGGAATAGATTTGTCCAATTCCTTGGATTTTGGGGTGGGTTTGGCCAGTTTGTTGGGTTTTGGGGCGGGTTTGTCCAGTTTGTTGTGTTTTGGGATGAGTTTGTCCAGTTTGTTGGGTTTTGGGGTGGGTTTGTCCAGTTTGTTGGGTTTTGGGGTGGGTTTGTCCAGTTTGTTGGGTTTTGGGGTGGGTTTGTCCACTGGGATGAGTTTTGGAATAGATTTGTCCAATTTGTTGTGTTTTGGGATGAGTTTGTCCAGTTTGTTGGGTTTTGGGGCGGGTTTGTCCGACGCGAGGATTTTTGGGGTGGAATTGTCCAATTCCCTGGATTTTGAGGTGAGTTTGTCCCATTCCTTGGATTTCGGGGTGGAATTGTCCAGTTGGTTGGGTTTTGGGATGGGTTTGTCCAATTTATTGGGTTTTGGGATGAGTTTTGGATTAGATTTGTCCAGTTTGTTGGGTTTTGGGATGGGTTTGTCCAGTTTGTTCAGTTTTGGGATGGATTTCTCCAATTTGTTCAGTTTTGGGATGGATTTCTCCAATTTGTTCAGTTTTGGGATGGATTTCTCCAATTTGTTCAGTTTTGGGATGGATTTCTCCAATTTGTTCAGTTTTGGGATGGGTTTCTCCAATAATTCAGTTTTGGGGATGGATTTGTCCAATTTGTTCCATTTTGGGATTGTTTTGTTAAATTTGTTCAGTTTTGGGTTGGAATTGTCCAATTTGTTCCATTTTGGGCTGGGTGTCTCCAATTTGTTCCATTTTGGGATGGATTTCTCCAATTTGTTCAGTTTTGGGATGGAATTGCCCAATTTGTTCAGTTTTGGGATGGATTTCTCCAATTTGTTCAGTTTTGGGATGGAATTGCCCAATTTGTTCAGTTTTGGGATGGGTTTGCCCAATTTGTTCAGTTTTGGGATGGATTTCTCCAGCAGGAGGTCTCAGCTTGGATCCTGCTTGGACCACCCCACGTTCTGACCACGTTTGGGGTCACCCTGACCCCACTGTCCCACTGTCCCCACTGTCCCCATGGTCCCCACTGTCCCCATTGTCCCCATTGTCCCCATTGTCCCCATTGTCCCCACTGTCCCCACTGTCCCCACTGTCCCCACTGTCCCCACTGTCCCCACTGTCCTCATTGTGCCCATTGTCCCCACTGTCCCCATTGTCCCATTGTCCCCACTGTCCCCACTGTCCCCACTGTCCCCATTGTCCCACTGTCCCCACTGTCCTCATTGTGCCCATTGTCCCCACTGTCCCCAATGTCCCCATTACCCCATTGTCCCATTGTCCCCACTGTCCCCACTGTCCCCACTGTCCCCATTGTCCCCACTGTCCCACTGTCCCCACTGTCCCCACTGTCCCCATTGTCCCCACTGTCCCCACTGTCCCCATGGTCCCCACTGTCCCCACTGTCCCCACTGTCCCCACTGTCCCATTGTCCCCACTGTCCCCACTGTCCCCACTGTCCCACTGTCCCCATTGTCCCCACTGTCCCCACTGTCCCCACTGTCCCCACTGTCCCACTGTCCCCATTGTCCCCACTGTCCCCACTGTCCCCATTGTCCCCACTGTCCCACTGTCCCACTGTCCCAGTGTCCCACTGTCCCCATTGTCCCACTGTCCCCATTGTCCCCATTGTCCCCAATGTCCCCACTGTCCCAGTGTCCCACTGTCCCCATTGTCCCCACTGTCCCCACTGTCCCCATTGTCCCCACTGTCCCCACTGTCCCTGTTGTCCCTGTTGTCCCAGTGTCCCCACTGTCCCACTGTCCCCACTGTCCCCACTGTCCCCATTGTCCCCATTGTCCCACTGTCCCCACTGTCCCACTGTCCCACTATCCCCACTGTCCCCACTGTCCCCACTGTCCCCACTGTCCCCATTGTCCCCACTGTCCCCACTGTCCCCACTGTCCCATTGTCCCCACTGTCCCCACTATCCCCATTGTCCCCATTGTCCCCAATGTCCCCATTGTCCCATTGTCCCCACTGTCCCATTGTCCCCATTGCCCCCAATGTCCCCACTGTCCCCAGGAGCTGATAGGGAAGGGGACCCCACACCTCTTCTGTGCCATCGTGTGAGCAGCAGATCTGGGGACAATGGCTTTGGGGACAGTGAGATTGGGATCATGTTTGGGGTCAATGGGGTGACTTTGGGGTCACATTTAGGTTTTGGGGTCCCATTTAGGATCACATTTGGGGTTTGGGGTGACATTTGGGGTTTCTGTCCCTCAGGAGCTGATCCGGAAGGGGATCCCGCACCACTTCCGCGCCATCGTGTGGCAGCTGCTGTGCCCTGAGCAGCAGATCTGGGATCAATGGGATGAGTTTGGGGACACGTTTAGGGTTTGATATCACATTTAGGGTTTGATACATTATTTAGGGTCACATTTGGGGTTTTTGTGTCCCATTTAGGAGCTGATCCGGAAGGGGATCCCGCACCACTTCCGCGCCATCGTGTGGCAGCTGCTGTGCCCTGAGCAGCAGATCTGGGGTCAATGGGATGAGTTTGGGGTCAATAGGATGACTTTGGGGTCACATTTAGGGTCACATTTAGGGTTTGGGGTCACATTTAGGTTTTTGGGGTGACATTTGGGGTTTCTCTCCCTCAGGAGCTGATCCGGAAGGGGATCCCGCACCACTTCCGCGCCATCGTGTGGCAGCTGCTGTGCCCTGCGCAGCCGATCTGGGGTCAATGGGATGAGTTTGGGGTCAATGGATGAGTTTGGGGTCACATTTAGGGTTTGATACATTATTTAGGATCACATTTAGGGTTTTTCTCTCCCTCAGGAGCTGATCCGGAAGGGGATCCCGCACCATTTCCGCGCCATCGTGTGGCAGCTGCTGTGCCCTGAGCAGCAGATCTGGGGTCAATGGGATGAGTTTGGGGACAATGGATGAGTTTGGGGTCACATTTAGGGTCACATTTAGGGTTTGGGGTCACATTTAGGGTCATGTTTAGGTTTTTGGGATCACATTTGGGGTTTCTCTCCCCCAGGAGCTGATCCGGAAGGGGATCCCGCACCATTTCCACGCCATCGTGTGGCAGCTGCTGTGCCCTGAGCAGGGACAGAGGGGTTTGATGTCCCATTTAGGGTCACATTTAGGGTTTGGTGTCACATTTAGGGTCACATTTAGGGTTTGGTGTCACATTTAGGTTTTTGGGGTCACATTTGGGGTTTCTGTCCCTCAGGAGCTGATCCGGAAGGGGATCCCTCACCACTTCCGCGCCATCGTGTGGCAGCTGCTGTGCCCTGGGCAGCAGATCTGGGGTCAATGGGATGAGTTTGGGGACACGTTCAGGGTTTGATATCACATTTAGGGTTTGATATCACATTTAGGGTTTGATACATTATTTAGGGTGACATTTGGGGTTTTTGTGTCCCATTTAGGAGCTGATCCGGAAGGGGATCCCGCACCACTTCCGCGCCATCGTGTGGCAGCTGCTGTGCCCTGAGCAGCAGATCTGGGGTCAATGGGATGAGTTTGGGGTCACATTTGGGGTTTGATATCACATTTAGGGTCACATTTAGGGTTTGGGGTCACATTTAGGGTTTGATATCACATTTAGGGTGACATTTGGGGTTTTTCTCTCCCTCAGGAGCTGATCCGGGAGGGGATCCCGCACCACTTCCACGCCATCGTGTGGCAGCTGCTGTGCCCTGAGCAGGGACAGGGGGGTTTGATGTCCCATTTAGGATCATGTTTAGGGTTTGATGTCCCATTTAGGATCATGTTTAGGTTTTTGGGGTGACATTTGGGGTTTCTCTCCCTCAGGAGCTGATCCGGAAGGGGATCCCGCACCACTTCCGCGCCATCGTGTGGCAGCTGCTGTGCCCTGAGCAGCAGATCTGGGGTCAATAGGATGAGTTTGTGGTCACATTTAGGGTTTGATATCACATTTAGGATCACATTTAGGGTTTGGGGTCACATTTAGGGTTTGATATCACATTTAGGGTGACATTTGGGGTTTTTCTGTCCCTTAGGAGCTGATCCGGGAGGGGATCCCGCACCACTTCCACGCCATCGTGTGGCAGCTGCTGTGCCCTGAGCAGGGACAGGGGGGTTTGATGTCCCATTTAGGATCATGTTTAGGGTTTGATGTCCCATTTAGGATCATGTTTAGGTTTTTGGGGTGACATTTGGGGTTTCTCTCCCTCAGGAGCTGATCCGGAAGGGGATCCCGCACCACTTCCGTGCCATCGTGTGGCAGCTGCTGTGCCCTGAGCAGCAGATCTGGGGTCAATGGGATGAGTTTGGGGACACGTTTAGGGTTTGATATCACATTTAGGGTTTGATATCACATTTAGGATCACATTTAGGGTTTTTCTGTCCCTCAGGAGCTGATCCGGAAGGGGATCCCGCACCACTTCCGCGCCATCGTGTGGCAGCTGCTGTGCAGCGCGGCCTCGCTGCCGCTCAAGGCTCAGTACTCGGAGCTGCTGCGCATGAGCTCCCCCTGCGAGCGCCTGATCCGCCGCGACATCGCCCGCACCTACCCCGAGCACGAGTTCTTCAGGGGCCAGGACAGCCTGGGCCAGGAGGTGCTCTTCAACGTCATGAAGGTGACACCAGGGGGACATGGGGACATGGGGACACACCTGGGGACACCTGGGGACATGGGGACACGGATATGGGGTGGGACAGGGACAGCCTGGGCCAGGAGGTGCTCTTCAACGTCATGAAGGTGACACACCTGGGGACATGGGGACACCTGGGGACATGGGGACACATGGGGACATGGGGACACACCTGGGGACACCTGGGGACATGGATATAGGATGGCACTGGGACAGGGACAGCCTGGGCCAGGAGGTGCTCTTCAACGTCATGAAGGTGACACACCTGGGGACATGGGGACATGGGGACATTGTCAGGGGTAGGACAGGGACAGGGACAGCCTGGGCCAGGAGGTGCTCTTCAACATCATGAAGGTGACACACCTGGGGACACCTGGGGACACCTGGGGACACTGCCAGGGCTTGGGGACACCTGGGGACATGGGACACCTGGGGACATGGATCTGGGGGGGGACAGGGCCAGGAGGTGCTCTTCAACGTCATGAAGGTGACATGGGGACACCTGGGGACACCTGGGGACATGGGGACACCTGGGGACATGGGGACACGGGGACACCTGGGGACATGGATATAGGATGGCACAGGGACAGGGACAGCCTGGGCCAGGAGGTGCTCTTCAACGTCATGAAGGTGACATGGGGACACCTGGGGACATGGGGACACCTGGGGACACCTGGGGACACCTGGGGACATGGGGACACCTGGGGACATGGGGACATGGGGACATTGGGGACATGGGGACATGGATCCGGGGTGGGACAGGGACAGCCTGGGCCAGGAGGTGCTCTTCAACGTCATGAAGGTGACACACCTGGGGACACCTGGGGACACGGGGACACCTGGGGACACCTGGGGACATGGGGACACCTGGGGACATGGATCTGGGGTGGCACTGGGACAGGGATCTCTGGTGGGCCAGGAGGTGCTCTTCAACGTCATGAAGGTGACACTGGGGACACCTGGGGACATGGGGACACCTGGGGACACCTGGGGACACCTGGGGACACCTGGGGACATGGATCCGGGGTGGGACAGGGCCAGGAGGTTGGACAGGAGGGTGGCACAGAGGTGACAGTGGGGACACTGGGGACACAGGGGTGGCACACAGGTGACCCGGGTGACACAGAGGTGGCACAGAGGTGACACTGGGGACACTGGGGTGGCACAGAGGTGACACAGAGGTGGCACTGAGGTGACACTGGTGACACTGGGGTGGCACAGGGGTGACACAGGGGTGGCACAGGTGACACACAGGTGGCACAGATGGGGCACAGGGGTGGCACAGGGGTGGCACACAGGTGACACTGGTGACACAGGTGACACAGGGGTGACACGGGTGGCACAGGTGACACAGAGGTGGCACACAGGTGACCCTGGTGACACACAGGTGGCACAGAGGTGGCACAGGGGTGACACACAGGTGGCACAGGGGTGGCAGACAGGTGACACAGGTGGCACACAGGGGTGGCACAGAGGTGACACTGGGGACACTGGTGACACAGAGGTGACACAGGGGTGGCACAGGGGTGGCACAGGTGACACACAGGGGTGACACACAGGTGACACACAGGGGTGGCACAGAGGTGACACTGGGGACACTGGTGACACAGAGGTGACACAGGGGTGGCACAGGGGTGGCACAGGGGTGACGCAGGTGACACACAGGGGTGGCACAGGTGACACACAGGTAGCACAGGTGGCACAGGGGTGGCACAGGTGACACACAGGTAGCACAGGTGGCACAGGGGTGGTACACAGGTGACACTGGTGACACAGGTGGCACAGGGGTGGCACAGGGGTGGCACAGGTGGCACACAGGTGACACAGGGGTGGCATAGGGGTGACACCTAGGTGACACACAGGGGTGGCCCGGGGGTGGCCCAGAGGTGACACTGGTGACATGGGTGGCACAGAGGTGACGCAGAGGTGGCACTGAGGTGACACGGGTGGCACAGAGGTGGCACACGGGTGACACACAGGTGGCACACGGGTTGGCACACACAGGGGTGTCCCAGGGGTGGCACACAGGTGACACAGGTGACACACAGGGGTGGCACACAGGGGTGGCCCGGGGGTGGCACAGGTGACACACACAGGTGACACACAGTGACACACAGGTGACACACAGTGACACACACAGGTGACACACAGGTGGCACACGGGTGGCACACACAGGGGTGGCCCGGGGGTGGCACAGGTGACACACAGGTGACACACACAGGTGACACACACAGGTGACACACAGGTGGCACACACAGGGGTGGCACAGGGGTGACACAGGTGACACACAGGTGACACACACAGGTGGCACAGGCGTGGCACACGGGTGGCACACACAGGGGTGGCCCGGGGGTGGCACAGGTGACACACACAGGTGACACACAGTGACACACAGGTGACACACAGTGACACACACAGGTGACACACAGGTGGCACACGGGTGGCACACACAGGGGTGGCCCGGGGGTGGCACAGGTGACACACAGGTGACACACAGGTGACACACACAGGTGACACACACAGGTGGCACACGGGTGGCACACACAGGGGTGGCACAGGGGTGGCCCGGGGGTGGCACAGGTGACACACACAGGTGGCACAGGCGTGGCACACGGGTGGCACACACAGGGGTGGCACACAGGTGACACACACATGTGACACACAGGTGACACACACAGGTGACACACACAGGTGACACACACAGGTGGCACACAGGTGACACACACATGTGACACACAGGTGACACACACAGGTGACACACAGGTGGCACACGGGTGACACACACAGGTGACACACAGGTGGCACACGGCTGGCACACACAGGGGTGGCACACACAGGGGTGGCACACAGGTGACACAGGTGACACAGGTGGCACAGGGGTGGCACACACAGGTGGCACACACAGGTGGCACAGGCGTGGCACACAGCTGGCACACACAGGGGTGGCACAGGGGTGACCCAGGTGACACACACAGGTGACACACACAGGTGGCACACGGCTGGCACACACAGGGGTGGCACAGGGGTGGCACACACAGGTGACACACACAGGTGGCACACAGGTGACACACACATGTGACACACAGGTGACACACACAGGTGGCACACGGCTGGCACACACAGGGGTGGCACAGGGGTGACACAGGTGACACACACAGGTGGCACACGGGTGACACACACAGGGGTGGCCCGGGGGTGGCACAGGTGACACACACAGGTGACACACACAGGTGGCACACGGGTGGCACACACAGGGGTGGCCCGGGGGTGACACATGTGACACACATGTGACACACAGGTGACACACACAGGTGGCACACGGCTGGCACACACAGGGGTGGCACAGGGGTGGCACAGGTGACACACACAGGTGACACACACAGGTGACACACAGTGACACACACAGGTGACACACACAGGTGGCACACGGCTGGCACACACACGGGTGGCACAGGGGTGACACATGTGACACACACAGGTGGCACACGGGTGGCACACACAGGGGTGGCCCGGGGGTGGCACAGGTGACACACACAGGTGACACACACAGGTGGCACACGGGTGGCACACACAGGGGTGGCACAGGGGTGGCACACACAGGTGACACACACAGGTGGCACACGGGTGGCACACACAGGGGTGGCACACAGGTGACACACACAGGGGTGGCACACGGGTGGCACACACAGGGGTGGCACAGGGGTGACCCAGGTGACACACACAGGTGACACACACAGGTGGCACACGGCTGGCACACACAGGGGTGGCACAGGGGTGACCCAGGTGGCACACGGCTGACACACACAGGTGACACACACAGGTGACACACACGGCTGGCACACACAGGGGTGGCACACACAGGGGTGACCCAGCGTGTGCCCGTCCGTTCCAGGCCTACTCCCTGGTGGATCGGGAGGTCGGCTACTGCCAGGGCAGCGCCTTCATCGTGGGCCTGCTGCTCATGCAGGTGGGCACCGCGGGCACCGGGCGGGCACCGCGGGCACCGCAGGCTTCGGGGGGCATCCGGGCTTCTGGGAATTCTGGGAATTCTGGGGTTTTCTGGGAATTCTGGGGTTTATTTGGGAATTCTGGGGTTTATTTGGGAATTCTGGGGGGTTTTTTCCTTGGAATTTCTGGGGTTTTTTGGGAATTCTGGGGTTTTCTGGGAATTCTGGGGTTTTCTGGGAATTCTGGGGTTTTTTTGGGAATTCTGGGGGGTTTTTTTTCTGGGAATTTCTGGGGGTTTTGTGGGAATTCTGGGGTTTCTGGGAATTCTGGGGGTTTTTTGGGAATTCTGGGGTTTTTTTGGGAATTCCAGGGGGTTTTTTTCTGGGAATTTCTGGGGGTTTTGTGGGAATTCTGGGGTTTCTGGGAATTCTGGGGTTTTCTGGGAATTCTGGGGTTTTTTTTGGGAATTCTGGGGTTTTTTTTTTTCTGGGAATTTCTGGGGGTTTTGTGGGAATTCTGATTTTTTTTTTCTCTGGGAATTTCTGGGGGTTATTTTGGAATTTCTGGGGTTTTATTCTGGGAATTCTGGGGAGGGGTTTTCTGGGAATTTCTGTGTTTTTTTGGGGAATTCTGGATTTTTTTTCCTGGGAATTTCTGGGGGTTTTTTTCTGGACATTTCTGGCGTTTTTTGGGAATTCTGGTTTTTTTTTTGTTTGTTTTGTTTTGTTTTGTTTTGTTTTGTTTTGTTGTTTTGGTGGTTTCTTTTTTTTTCCTTTTTTTTTTTTTTTTTCCCTGGGAATTTCTGGGTTTTTTTTTTGGAATTTCTGAGGTTTTTTGGGAATTCTGGGGGGTTTTTTGTGTTTTTTTTTTTGTTTTGTTTTTTGTTTTTTTTTGGTTTTTTTTCCTGGGAATTTCTGGGGCTTTTGTGGGAATTTGTGGGGCTTTTCTGGGAATCTCAGAATTCTGGGAAATTCAGAATTCCCTAAAACTTCTGGGAATTTCAGAGGTTTGATGGGAATTCCCGGGTTTTTTTGTGGGAATCTCCCGCAGATGCCGGAGGAGGAGGCGTTCAGCGTTTGGTGGGAATTCTGAGGCTTTGATGGGAATCTTGGGGATTTTACTGGAAATTCCGGGGATTTTGCTGGGAATTTCGGGGTTTTTGCTGGAATTTCGGGGTTTTTGCTGGGAATTCCAGGGATTCTGCTGGGAATTCCCGGTTTTTGTGGGAATCTCCCGCAGATGCCGGAGGAGGAGGCGTTCAGCCTTTGATGGGAATTCTGAGGTTTTGCTGGGAATCTTGGGGATTTTGGGGTTTTTGCTGGGGATTTCGGGGATTTTGCTGGGAATTCCAGGGATTCTGGTGGGAATTCCAGGGATTCCGATGAGAGTTCCCGGTTTGTTTTGGGAATCTCCCGCAGATGCCGGAGGAGGAGGCGTTCAGCCTTTCATGGGAATTCTGAGTTTTTGATGGGAATTTCGGGGTTTTTTCTGGGAATTTCTGGGATTTTGATGGAAATTTCGAGGTTTTTGCTGGGGAATTCCGGGGATTCTGCTGGGAATTCCTGGTTTTTGTGGGAATCTCCCGCAGATGCCGGAGGAGGAGGCGTTCAGCCTTTGATAGGAATTCTGAGGTTTTGCTGGGAATCTTGTGGATTTTGCTGGGAATTTCGGGGATTTTGCTGGGAATTCCAGGGATTCTGGTGGGAATTCCCGGTTTGTTTTGGGAATCTCCCGCAGATGCCGGAGGAGGAGGCGTTCAGCCTTTCATGGGAATTCTGAGGTTTTGATGGGAATTTCGGGGTTTTTTCTGGGAATTTCTGGGATTTTGATGGAAATTCCGTGGTTTTTTGCTGGGAATTTCGGGATTTTTGCTGGAATTCCAGGGATTCTGCTGGAATTCCGGGGATTTTGCTGGGAATTTCGGGGTTTTTGCTGGGAATTCCAGGGATTCTGATGGAAATTTCCGGTTTTTTTTGGGAATCTCCCCGCAGATGCCGGAGGAGGAGGCGTTCAGGGTTTGATGGGAATTCTGAGGTTTTGATGGGAATTTTGTGGTTTTTTGCTGGGAATTCCAGGATTCTGCTGGAATTCCAGGGATTCTGCTGGAATTCCAGGGATTCTGCTGGGAATTCCAGGGATTCTGATGGAATTCCAGGGTTTTTGTGGGAATCTCCCGCAGATGCCGGAGGAGGAGGCGCTCAGCCTTTGATGGGAATTCTGAGGTTTTGCTGGGGAATCTTGGGATTTTGATGGAAATTTTGGGTTTTGCTGGGAATTCCAGGGATTCCGATGGGAATTCCCGGTTTTTGTGGGAATCTCCCGCAGATGCCGGAGGAGGAGGCGTTCAGCCTTTGATGGGAATTCTGAGGTTTTGCTGGGAATCTTGTGGATTTTGCTGGAATTTTGGGGTTTTTGCTGGGATTTTGCTGGATTTCGGGGTTTTTGCTGGGAATTCCAGGATTCTGCTGGGAATTCCAGGGATTCCGGTGGGAATTCCCGGTTGTTTTTGGGAATGCCGCTGCAGATGCCGGAGGAGGAGGCGTTCAGCGTGTTCGTGCGCCTGATGCAGGAGTACCGGCTGCGAGAGCTCTTCAAGCCCAGCATGGGCCGAGCTGGGGCTCTGCATCTACCAGTTCGAGTTCCTGCTGCAGGTGCCACGCACGGGGACGGCCAGGGGACAGAGGGGACAGCCAGGGGACAGCCAGGGGACAGCCAGGGGACAGCCAGGGGACAGCCAGGGGGACAGCCAGGGACAGGGACAGAGGGGACGGCCAGGGGACAGCCAGGGGACAGCCAGGGGACAGCCAGGGGACAGCCAGGGGACAGGGACAGAGGGGACAGGGACAGAGGGGACAGCCAGGGGACAGCCAGGGGGACAGAGGGGACAGGGACAGAGGGGACGGCCAGGGGACAGAGGGGACAGAGAGGGACAGGGACAGAGGGGACGGCCAGGGGACAGCCAGGGGACAGAGGGGACAGAGGGGGACGGCCAGGGGACAGGGACAGAGGGCACAGGGATGGGGGACAGGGACAGGGATGGGGACAGGGATGGGGATGGGGACAGAGGGGACAGGGATGGGGACAGAGACAGCAAGGGGGACAGGGATGGGGATGGGGACAGGGACAGGACAGAGGGACAAGGATGGGGACAGAGACAGGGACGGGGATGGGGACAGGGGACAGGGGACAGCGGACAGGGGCAGGGACAGCAAGGGGGACAGGGATGGGGACAGGGATGGGGATGGGCACAGAGGGCACAGGGATGGGGACAGAGGGGACAGACGGGACAGGTGACAGAGGGGGACAGGACGATGGGGATGGGAACAGCAAGGGGACAGAGGGGACAGGGACAGGGATGGGGACAGGGATGGCGACGGGGAGGCGACAGCAAGGGGACAGGATGGGGACAGAGGGGATGGGGATGGGGACAGAGATGGGGACAGGGACAGTGGACAGGGATGGGGATGGGGGACAGAGGGGACAAGGATGGGGACAGGGAGGGGACAGGGACAGACCCCAAATTCCCACTTTTTGTCCCCATGTCCAGATCCCAAATTCCCATTTTTGTCCAACCATGAATTCCCGTTGTTCTCTGACCCCAAACCCCCGTTTTTCTCCCCAAACCCCCATTTTCCCTGTACCCAAACCCCCATTTTTCCCCCCAAACCCCATTTTCCCCCAAACCCCCATTTCTCCCCCAAACCCCCATTTTTCCCCCCCAATCCCCATTTTCCCCCCAAACCCCTCCGTTGTCCATCCCCAGGAGCAGCTGCCGGAGCTGAACGTGCATTTCCGCTCGCAGAGCTTCCTCACCTCCATGTACGCCTCGTCCTGGTTCCTCACGCTCTTCCTCACCACCTTCCCTGCCCGTGGCCCACGCGCGTCTTCGACATCTTCATGTACGAGGTAGCCCCAAATCCGACCCAAAACTGGCCCAAAATTGGGGATCCGGGGCCAAAAATCCCAAAAAAATTGATTTGGTTTGACCAAGTCCCTCAAGAATGGGTTTGGGGTGAATCAAACTCCTCGGGAACGGATTTGGGGTGGATCAGATCCCTCAAAAATGGGTTTGGGTTTCACCAAACCTTCAAAAATGGGTTTGGGTTTCATCAAATCCTTCAAAAATGGGTTTGGGGTTGATCAAATCACTTAAAAATTAATTTGGGTTTGACCAAATCCCTCAAGAATGGGTTTGGGGTGGATCAAATCCTGATAAACGGGTTTGGTTTGGCCAAATCTCTCAAGACTGGGTTTGGGTTTGAGTAAATCGCTCAAAAGTGGGTTGGGTTTGACCAAGTCCCTCAAGAACGGTTTGGGTTTGATGATGTCCCTCAAAAACGAGTTTGAGGTGGATCAAATCCCCTCAAAAATTGGGTTTGGGGTGGATCAAAGTGCAGAAAAATGGGTTTGGTTTGACCAAATCAGTAAAAAATGGACTTGGTTTGATGATGTCCCTCAAGAATGGGTTTGAGGTGGATCAAACTCCTCAAAAATGGGTTTGGGTTTCACCAAATCCTTCAAAAATGGGTTTGTGGTTTGACCAAACTCCTCAAGAATGGGTTTGGGGGTGCATCAAACTCCTCAAAAATGGGTTTGGGTTTCACCAAATCCTTCAAAAATGGGTTTGGGTTGATCAAATCACTCAAAAATTAATTTGGGTTTGACCAAATCCCTCAGGAATGAGTTTGGGGTGGATCAAATGCTTCAAAACTGGGTTTGGGGTAGATCAAAGTCCAGAAAAATGGGTTTGGGTTCGACCGAATCCCTCAAAAATGGATTTGGTTTTGATGAGGTCCCTCAAGAATGGGTTTGGGTTGCATCAAACCCCTCAAAAATGGGTTTGGGTTTCACCAAATCCTTCAAAAATGGGTTTGGGTTGATCAAATCACTCAAAAATTAATTTGGGTTTGACCAAATCCCTCAGGAATGGGTTTGGGGTGGATCAAATCCCTGATAACGGGTTTGGTTTGACCAAATCCCTCAAAAATGGGTTTGGGTTTGAGTAAATCGCTAAAAAGTGGGTTGGGTTTGACCAAGTCCCTCAAGAACGGGTTGGTTTGATGAAGTCCCTCAAAAACGAGTTTGAGGTGGATCAAATCCCTCAAAAATGGGTTTGGGGTGGATCAAAGTGCAGAAAAATGGTTTGGTTTGACCAAATCAGTAAAAAATGGACTTGGTTTGATGATGTCTCTCAAGAGTTGGTTTGGGGTGGATCAAACTCCTCAAAACGAGTCTGGGGTGGATCAGGTTGTTCAAAAATGGTTTGGCTTTGACCAAGTCCCTCAAGAATGGGTTTGGATTGGATCAAACTCCTCAAAAATGAGTTTGGTTTGACCAAATCCTTCAAAAATGGTTTGGGTTTGATGATGTCCCTCAAGAATGAGTTTGGGGTGGATCAAATCCCTCAAAAATGGGTTTGGGTTTGATCAAATCACTCAAAAATTGGAGGTGGAACCAAATCCCTCAGAAAATGGTTTTGGGGGTGGAACAAGTCCCTCAAGAATGGGTTTGGTTTCATGATGTCCCTCAAGAATGGGTTTGGGGTGGATCAAACCTCTCAAAAATGGGTTTGGGTTTCACCAAATCCTTCAAAAATGGGTTTGGGGTTGATCAAATCTCTCAAAAATTAATTTGGGTTTTGACCAAATCCTCAAGAACGGGTTTGAGGTGGAACAAACTCCTCAAAAACGGGTTGGGTTTGGCCAAATCCCTCAGAACTTGGGGTGGAACCAAACCCCTCAGGATCTGGGCTGGTTCCTCACGCTCTTCCTCACCACCTTCCCCCTGCCCGTGGCCACGCGCGTCTGCGACATCTTCATGTACGAGGTAGCCCCAAATCCGACCCAAAACTGGGGCTGGGGGGAAAAATCCCAAAAAAAATTGGTTTTGGGGTGGACCAAAGTCCAGAAAAATGGTTTGGTTTGAGCAAATCGTTCAAAAATGGGATTGGGTTTCACCAAGTCCCTCAAGAATGGGTTTGGTTTGATGAGGTCCCTCAAGAATGGGTTTGAGGTGGATCAAACTCTTCAAAAATGGGTTTGGGTTTGATCAAATCACTCAAAAATGGGTTTGGTTTTGATGAAGTCCCTCAGAAATGAGTTTTGGGATGGATCAAATTCTTCAAAATCGAGTTTGGTTTGACCAAAATCCCTCAAGAATGAGTTTGGGGTGGATCAAACTCCTCAAAAATGGGTTTGAGTTTCACCAAATCCCTCAAAAATGGATTTGGTTTGATGAGGTCCTCAAGAATGGGTTTGGGGTGGATCAAAGTCCAGAAAAGTGGGTTTGGGTTTGGCCAAATCCTTCAGAAATGGGTTTGGGTTTGACCAAATCCCTCAGAAATGGTTTGGGTTTGACCAGGTCCCTCAGAAATGGGTTTGGGGTGGATCAAATCCCCCAAAATGGGCTCTGGGGTGGCCCTGGTGACCCAGACATGACCCAGGGTGGCCCCGAGGTGACCATGGTGGCCCCGTGGTGTCCCCGGTGGCCATTGCTGACCGTCTGGCCGTGTTTGGTGGCAGGGGTGGGGTGGCCGTGGTGGCCCCAAGGTGACCATGGTGGCCCTGTGGTGTCCGTGGTGGCCCCGTGGTGTCCATGGTGGGCCCTGAGGTGACCATGGTGGCCCCAAGGTGACCATGGTGGCCACGCCAACCATCTGGCCGTGTTGGTGGCAGGGGATGGGGTGACCATGGTGGCCTCGAGGTGACCACGGTGGTCCCGTGGTGTCCCCGGTGGCCACGCTGACCGTGTGGCCGTGGTGGTGGCAGGGGATGGGGTGGCCGTGGTGGCCCCAAGGTGACCGTGGTGGCCCCGTGGTGTCCCCGGTGGCCCCGTGGTGTCCCCGGTGGCCACGCTGACCGTGTGGCCGTGTCGATGGCAGGGATGGGGTGACCATGGTGGCCCCGTGGTGACCATGGTGGCCCCAAGGTGTCCCCGGTGGCCACGCTGACCGTGTGGCCGTGTTGGTGGCAGGGGATGGGGTGACCATGGTGGCCCCGTGGTGACCATGGTGGCCCCAAGGTGTCCCCCGGTGGCCACGCTGACCGTGTGGCCGTGTTGGTGGCAGGGATGGGGTGACCATGGTGGCCCCGTGGTGACCATGGTGGCCCCAAGGTGTCCCCGGTGGCCACGCTGACCGTGTGGCCGTGTTTGGTGGCAGGGATGGGGTGACCATGGTGGCCCTGAGGTGACCACGGTGGCCCCGTGGTGTCCCCGGTGGCCACGCTGACCGTCTGGCCGTGTTGGTGGCAGGGGTGGGGTGGCCGTGGTGGCACCAAGGTGACCATGGTGCCCTGTGGTGTCCGTGGTGGCCCCAAGGTGACCATGGTGGCCCTGTGGTGTCCATGGTGACCCCAAGGTGACCCTGGTGGTCCCGAGGTGACCATGGTGGCCCCAAGGTGACCATGGTGGCCACGCCGACCATCTGGCCGTGTTGGTGGCAGGGATGGGGTGACCATGGTGGCCCTGAGGTGACCACGGTGGCCCCAAGGTGACCATGGTGGCCCCGTGGTGTCTCCGCTGGCCCCGTGGTGACCACGGTTGGCCCCGTGGTGTCCCCGGTGGCCACGCTGACCCGTGTGGCCGTGTCGGTGGCAGGGATGGGGGTGACCATGGTGGCCCCGAGGTGACCATGGTGGCCCCGTGGTGTCCCCGGTGGCCCCGTGGTGTCCACGGGTGCCACGCTGACCGTGTGGCCGTGTCGGTGGCAGGGTCTGGAGATCGTGTTTCCGCGTGGGGATGGCGCTGCTGCAGTTCAACCAGGCCGAGCTGGTGCAGTCTGGACATGGAGGGCATGTCCCAGGTACCCACCCCACCCGCGGGGGCCTTGGGGGGCTTGGGGGTGGGGTGGGCTTGGGCAGTGGGGGGGGGGTTGGGTGTGGGTTGGTCAGTGGGGTGGGTTTGGGGTGGCTTTGGGGTTGGTCAGTGGGGTGGGCTTGGTCAGTGGGGTGGCCTTGGGGTGGGGTTGGTCAGTGGGGTGGGGTTGGTCAGTGGGGTTGGGGTTGGTCAGTGGGGTGGCCTTGGGGTGGGGTTGGTCAATGGGGTGGGGTTGGTCAGTGGGGTTGGGGTTGGTCAGTGGGGTGGGTTTGGGGTGGGGTTGGTCAGTGGGGGTGGGTTTGGGTAATAGGGTGGGCTTGGTCAGTGGGTGGGGTTGGGGTGGGGTGGGTTGGTCAATGGGGGTGGGGTTTGGTCAGTGGGGGTTGGGGTTGGTCAGTGGAGTGGCCTTGGGGTGGGTTTGGTCAATGGAGTGGGGTTGGGGTGGGGTTGGGGCAATGGGGTGGGCTTGGGGTGGGTATTGGGCAATGGGGTGGGGGTTGGGGTGGGGTTTGGGGCAATGGGGTGGGTTTCGGGTGGGTTTGGTCATGGGGTGGGGTTGGGGTGGCTTTGGGCTTGGGCAGTGGGGTGGCCTTGGGGTGGGTTTGGGGTGGACTTGGTCAATGGGGTGGGCTTGGGTGTGGGTTTGGGTTTGGTCAGTGGGGGTGGCCTTGGGGTGAGGTTGGTCAGTGGGGTGGGCTTGGGGTGGGCTTGGTCAGTGGGGTGACCATAGAGTGGGGTTGGTCAGTGGGGTGGGCTTGGGGTGGGTTTGGGGGTGGGGTTGGGATGGGGTTTGGGGTGGTGTTGGTCAGTGGGGTGGGGTTGGTCAGTGGGGTGACCATAGAGTGGGGTTGGTCAGTGGGGGTGACCATAGAGTGGGGTTGGTCAGTGGGGTGGGTTTGGGGGTGGGGTTGGTCAGTGGGGTGGGGTTGGTCAGTGGGGTGACCATGGGGTGGGGTTGGTCAGTGGGGGTGGGGTTGGTCAGTGGGGTGGGGTTTGGTCAGTGGGGTGACCATGGGGTGGGGTTGGTCAATGAAATGGGGTTTGGTCAGTGGATGGGTTTGGGGTGGGTTTGGTCAGTGGGGTGGGTTGGGGTGGCCTTAAGGTGGGTTTGGGGTGTGCTTGGTCAGTGGGGTGACCATGGGGTGGGGTTGCTCAGTGGAGTGGGTTTGGTCAATGGGGTGGGGTTGGGATGGGTTTGGGATGGGTTTGATCAATGGGGTGGGGTTGGTCAGGGGGTGGCTTTGGTCCCTGGGGTGGCCTTGGGGTGGATTTGGTCAATGGGGTGGGGTTGGTCAGTGGGGTGGGGTTGGGGCATTGGGGTGGGTTTGGGGTGGGGTTGGTCAGTGGGGTGGGGTGTGGGTAATAGGGTGGGGGTTGGGTCAGTGGGGTGGGGGTTGGGGTCGGCTTGGTCAGTGGGGTGGGGTTTGGTCAATGGGATGGGGTTGGTCAGTGGGGTGGTGGTTGGGGTGGCCTTAAGGTGGGTTTGGGGGTGGGCTTGGTCAGTGGGGTGACCATGGGGTGGGGTTGGATGGGTTTGGGATGGGGTTGGTCAATGGGATGGGGTTGGGTCAATGGGGTGGGTTTGGTCAGTGGGGTGGCCTTGGGGTGGGTTTGGGTTTGGTCAGTGGGGGTGGGGTTGGGGTTAGGTGGGATGGGTTTGGGGTAGGGTTGGTCAATAGGGTGGGTCTGGTCAGTGGGGTGGGTTTGATCAATGGGGTGGGGTTGGTCAGTGGGGTGGGGTTGGGGTGGATTTGGGGTGGGTTTGGGGTGGGTTTGGTCAGTGGGATTGCTTTGGGATGGATTTGGTGGGTGGGTTTGGTCAATGGGGTGGGTTTGGGGATGGATTTGGGGGTGGGATTGGGTCAATGGATGGGATTGGGAATGGATTTGGGGTGGGATTGGTCAGTGGGATTGGTTTGGGGATGGATTTGGTCAGTGGGTGGATTTGGTCAATGGATGGAATTTGGGGTGGATTTGGGGTGGGTTTGGTCAAGTGGGATGGGATTGGGAATGGATTTGGGGTGGGTTTGGGGTGGGTTTGGTCAAGGATGGATTTGAGGGGATGGATTTGGGGGTGGGTTTGGTCAGTGGGATGGGTTTGGGATGGATTTGGGGTGGGTTTGGTCAGTGGGATGGGTTTCAGAGTGGGTTTGGGATGGACTTTATGGTGGGGCTGCTCAGTAGGGTGGGTTTGGGTGGGTTTGGTCAATGGGATGGATTTGGGGGTGGGTTTTGGTCAGTGGGATGGGATTGGGAATGGATTTTGGGGTGGGTTTGGGGTGGGTTTGGTCAATGGGATGGGTTTGTGGATGGATTTGTGGGTTGGGATTGGTCAATGTGGTGGGATTGGTCAATGGATGGGTTTGGGATGGATTTGGGGTGGGTTTGGTCAATGGGATGGGATTTTGGGTGGGTTTGGTCAGTGGGGTGGATTTGGGGTGGATTTGGGGTGGGTTTGATCAATGGGATTGGTTTGGGATGGATTTGGGGTGGGGTTGGTCAATGGATGGAATTTGGGGTGGGATTTGGGGTGGGTTTGGGGTGGGTTTGGGGTGGGTTTGGTCATTGGGTGGGATTTGGGGTGGGTTTGGCCAACAGGATGGGTTCATCCCCATTTTGCCCTGGTTTTTCTCTGTTTTCTGCCATTTTTTCCCCTATTTTGTGCCATTTTCCCCCATTTTTGGTCTGAATTGTCCCCGATTTGTTCTGAACTCCCCATTTTGGGGTGAATTGTCCCCATTTTGGGGTTAACTGCCCTGATGTCGGGGTGCCCCGTTCCCCCGCAGTACTTCCAGAAGGTGATCCCTCACCAGTTCGACTCGTGCCCCGACAAGCTGATCCTGCGCGCCTGCCAGGTCAAGTACAACCCCCGCAAGATGAAGAGGTCAGGGCACCTCTGTCCCTCTGTCCCTCTGTCCCTCTGTCCCTCTGTCCTCTGTCCCTGTGTCCCTGTGTCCCTCTGTCCCTCTGTCCCTCTGTCCCTGTGTCCCTGTCCTTCTGTCCCCTCTGTCCCTGTGTCCCTCTGTCCCTCTGTCCCTCTGTCCCTCTGTCCCTCTGTCCCTGTGTCCCTCTGGTCCTTCTGTCCCCTCTGTCCTTGTGTCTCCCCTCTGTCCCTCTGTCCCTGTGTCCCCTCTGTCCCTCTGTCTCTGTGTCCTTCTGTCCCCCCTGTCCCTGTGTCTCTGTGTCCCTGTCCCCTGTTCCTATCCCCTGTCCCTGTCCTTGTGTCCCTTTCCCATCCCTGTCCCCTTTGTCCTCTCTGTCCCTGTGTCCCCATCCCTGTCCCTGTCCCCTCTGTCCCTTTCCCATCCGTGTCCTTGTCCCCACTCTGTCCCCATCCCTGTCCTTTGTCCCCATCCCTGTCCCCAGCTGTCCCCTGTCCCTCTGTCCCTGTCCCTTTCCCATCCCCATCCCCATCCCTGTCCCTGTCCCCATCCTTGTCCCTGTTCCATGTCCCCCGTCCCATCCCTGTCGCTGTCCCCTCCCTGTCCCTGTCCCTGTCCCCTGTCCCTGTCCTGTCCCTGTCCCTCTCCCCTGGTCCCTTTGTCCCTTTCCCTGTTCCCGTCTCCTCTGTCCTTGTCCTCTCCATCCCTGTCCCATCCCTGTCCCTGTCCCTGTGTCCCTTTCCCATCCCTGTCCCTGTCCCCTGTCCCTGTCTCTGTTCCTGTGTCCCTTTCCCATCCTGTCCCTTTCCCCAACCTCTCCCTGTCCCCATCCCTGTCCCCCCCTGTCCCTGTGTCCCTGTGTCCATGTCCCCACCCTGTCCCTGTCCCTGTCCCTGTCCCTGTCCCCTGTCCCTGTCCCTGTCCCTGTGTCCCTTTCCCATCCCTGTCCCTTTTCCCATCCCTCTCGCTGGTCCCCATCCCTGTCCCCCCTGTCCCTGTGTCCCTGTCCATGTCCCCCACCCTGTCCCTGTGCCTGTCCCTGCTGTCCCTGCCCTGTCCCCATGTTGTCCCCTCTGTCCCTGTGTCCCCTCGTCCCTGTCCCCAGCTGTCCCTGTCCCTGTGTCCCTGTGTCCATGTCCCCACCCTGTCCCTTTCCCGTCCCTGTCCCCGTCCCCATCGCTGTCCCGTGTCCCTGTGTCCCTGTCCCTTTCCCATCCCTGTCCCCATTGCTGTCCCCTGTGTCCCTGTGTCCCTGTCCTCTGTCTCCAGCTGTCCCCTGTCCCCATCCCTTTATCCCTGTCCCCATCCCTGTCCCCTGTCCCTGTGTCCCTGTGTCCCTGTCCCTGTCCGTCTGTCCCTGTCCCCATCCCTTTGTCCCTGTCCCCATCGCTGTCCCCTGTCCCTGTCCCTGCCCCCCTGTCCCTTTCCCGTCCCTGTCCCCATCGCTGTCCCCTGTGTCCCTGCCCCCCTGTCCCCATCCCTTTGTCCCTGTCCCCTCCCTGTCCCTGTCCCCGTCCGTCTGTCCCTGTCCCCAGCTGTCCGTGTGTCCCCAGGCTGGAGAAGGAATACGCCGCCCTCAAGAGCAAAGAGATGGAGGAGCAGATCGAGATCAAGGTGACACAGCTGGGACACCTGGGGACACCTGGGGACACTGCAGGGACACCTGGGGACACCTGGGGACACTGCTAGGGACACCTGGGGACACCTGGGACACCTGAACACACCTGGGGACACTGCAGGGACACCTGGGACACCTGGGGGACACTGCAGGGACACCTGGGGACACTGCAGAGATATCTGGGGACAACTGGGCACACCTGGGGACAATCCTGGGGACACCTGGGGGACATCCTTGGGGACATGTGGGGTCACCTGGGGACAGCTGGGGGACACCTGGGGACATCTGGATCACCACTCATTGTCCCCTCCCTGTCCCCTCCCTGTCCCCTCTGTCCCCTCCGTGTCCCCTCCCTGTCCCCTCTGTCCCCTCCCTGTCCCCTCTGTCCCCTCTCTGTCCCTCCCTGTCCCCTCTGTCCCTCCCTGTCCCCTCTGTCCCCTCATTGTCCCCTCTGTCCCCTCTGTCCCCTCGGTGTCCCCTCAGCGGCTCCGCTCGGAGAATCGCCTGCTCAAGCAGCGCATCGAGACCCTGGAGAAGGTGAGCACCCCAAAGATCCTCCCCAAAACCCCAAAAACGCCCCAAAAAACCCTAAAACACCACATGGAACCCCAAAAAACCTAAAACACTGCAGAGGACCCAACAAACCCCTAAAACACCACATGGAACCCCAAAAAAACCCTAAAACACCGCAGAGAACCCAAAGAAAACCTCAAAACACCACATGGAACCCAAAAAAACTCCCCAAAAAATCTAAAACACCGCATGGAACCCAAAAAACTCCCCCAAAAAAGCTAAAACACCGCATGGAACCCAAAAAATCCCCCAAAAAAACCTAAAACAAAAAATGGAAACCCAAAAAACTCCCCCCAAAAAACCTCAAACACCGCATGGAACCCAAAAAACTCCCCCAAAAAACCTCAAACACTGCATGGAACCCAAACCTTTCCCCCCCATTTTGGGTCCAACGCCCCCCCCCCCCCCCATTTAGACAGAAAAATTTCTCATTTTCCACCCAGAAAGCCCCAAAACCTCGGGAATTGGGAGTCGGGAATGCCGGGAGTGCCGGGGGGGCGGGGCTGGGGCTGTCACTGTCACCGTGTTACTGTCACTGTCACTGTGTCACTGTGTCATTGTCACTGTCACTGTGTCACTGTGTCACTGTCACTGTCATTGTCACTGTCACTGTCACTGTCATTGTGTCACTGTGTCACTGTGTCACTGTCACTGTCACTGTGTCACTGTCACCGTGTCACTGTCACTGTCATTGTCACTGTCACTGTCACTGTGTCACTGTGTCATTGTCACTGTGTCATTGTCACTGTCACTGTGTCACTGTCATTGTGTCACTGTCACTGTCACTGTGTCATTGTCACTGTCACTGTCACTGTCACTGTGTCACTGTCACTGTCATTGTCACTGTCACTGTCACTGTCACTGTGTCATTGTCACTGTGTGTCACTGTGTCACTGTCACTGTCATTGTCACTGTCACTGTCACTGTGTCACTGTCACTGTGTCACTGTCACTGTCACTGTCACTGTCACTGTCACTGTCACTGTGTCACTGTGTCATTGTCACTGTCACTGTCACTGTCACTGTCACTGTCACTGTGTCACTGTGTCACTGTGTCACTGTCACTGTCACTGTGTCACTGTCACTGTGTCACTGTCACTGTCACTGTCACTGTCACTGTCACTGTGTCCCTGTCACTGTGTCCCTGTCACTGTGTCACTGTGTCCCTGTCATTGTCACTCTGTCACTGTCACTGTCCCTGTCACTGTCACTGTCACTGTGTCCCTGTCCTGTTCCTGTCCCTCTCTTCCTGTCACTCTGTCCCTGTCCCCATCCCTGACCCGTGTCTGTCTGTCTGTCCCTGTCCCCTCTCTCTCTTCCCTGTCCCTGTCCCTCTGTCCCTGTCCCTCTGTCCCTGTCCCTGACCCGTGTCTGTCTGTCTGTATGTCCCCATCCCTGACCCGTGTCTGTCTGTCCCTGTCCCCGTCCCTGACCCGTGTCTGTCTGTCTGTCCCTGTCCCTGTCCCTGACCCGTGTCTGTCTGTCTGTATGTCCCCGTCCCTGACCCGTGTCTGTCTGTCTGTCCCTGTCCCTGTCCCTGACCCGTGTCTGTCTGTCTGTATGTCCCCATCCCTGACCCGTGTCTGTCTGTCCCTGTCCCCGTCCCTGACCCGTGTCTGTCTGTCTGTCCGTCCCCAGGAGAGCGCAGCCCTGGCCGATCGCCTGATCCAGGTACGGCCGTTTGTGGCGACGATCCCGTCCCGACCTTCCCGTGGATTTTCCTCTCCGGTTTCCCCGTTCATTCCCCTCATTTTCCCAATCGATTTTCCCGATGCTTTCCTGATATTTTCCTGATTTATTTTCCATTTTTCCTGATTTTCCCCCCAATTTCCTGATTTTTCCCCCAATTTTCCTGATTTTTCCCCCCAATTTTCCTGATTTTCCCCCTATTTTCCTGATTTATTTTCCCCAATTTTCCTGATTTTTCCCCCAATTTTCCTGATTTATTTTCCCCCAATTTTCCTGATTTTCCTGATTTTTCCCCCAATTTTCCTGATTTCCCCCCAATTTTCCTGATTTATTTTCCCAATTTTCCTGATTTTCCCCCCAATTTTCCTGATTTCCCCCCCAGTTTTCCTGATTTTTTCCCCCAATTTTCCTGATTTATTTTCCCAATTTTCCTGATTTTTCCCCAATTTTGCTGATTTCCTTTGCCAATACTTTCCCAATATTTTCCCAATCGATTTTCCCGATGCTTTCCTGATATTTTCCTGATTTATTTTCCCATTTTTCCTGATTTTCCCCCCAATTTTCCTGATTTTCCCCCCAATTTTCCTGATTTTCCCCCAATTTTCCTGATTTATTTTCCCCCAATTTTCCTGATTTTTCCCCCAATTTTCCTGATTTATTTTCCCCCAATTTTCCTGATTTTCCTGATTTTCCCCCAATTTTCCTGATTTCCCCCCAATTTTCCTGATTTATTTTCCCAATTTTCCTGATTTTCCCCCCAATTTTCCTGATTTTTTCCCCCAATTTTCCTGATTTATTTTCCCATTTTCCTGATTTATTTCCCCAATTTTGCTGATTTCCTTTGCCAATACTTTCCCAATATTTTCCCAATTGATTTTCCCAATCCTTTCCTGATATTTTCCTGATTTATTTTCCCAATTTTCCTGATTTTTCCCCCAATTTTCCTGATTTTTCCCCCAATTTCCCCGATTTCCTTTGCCAATACTTTCCCAATATTTTCCCAATTGAATTTCCCAATTTTTTTCCCCAATACTTTCCTGATTTATTTCCCCGATTTTCCCAACCTTTTCCCGGTAATCCAGGTACTTTCCCAATTTTCCTGATTTTTGCCCTGATTTTCACAATTTCCCCTATTTTTTCCCTGATCTCCCTGATTGATTTTCCTCAATTTTCCCATTTATTTTCCCAATATTTTCCAGATTTTCCCAGTATTTTCCAAATTTTCCCAGTATTTTCCTGATATTTCCCCAATTTTCTTCCCTGATTTTCCCAATTGATTTTCCCAATATTTTACCAGTTTATTTCCCCAATTTTCCTGATTGATTTTCATTATATTTTCCTCAACATTTTCCTGATTTTCCTCCCCAATTTTCCTGATTGATTTTCCCGATTTTTCCCCCAATTTCCCTGATTTTTCCCAATTTTTCCCTGTTTATTTTCCCAATTTTCCTGATATTTTCCCCACTTTTTCCCAATTTATTTTCCCGAATTTCTGGGTTTTTCCCTGATTTTCCCAATTCTTCCCCAATTTTCCCAATTGATTTTCCCAATATTCCCAGTTTATTTCCCTGATTTTCCTGATTGATTTTCCCAATATTTTCCCTGATATTTTCCTGATTTTCCTCCCCAATTGTCCTGATTTATTTTCCCGATTTTTCCCCAATTTCCCTGATTTTCCCAATTTATTTCCCTGATTTTCCTGGGATTTTCCTGAGATTTTTCCCAAGATTTTCCAGTTTTTCCTGATTTATTTTCCCGATATTTTTCTGATTTTCCCGATATTTTCCAAATTTTCCTAGTATTTTCCTGATATTTCCCCAATTTTCCCAATTGATTTTCCCAATATTCCCAGTTTATTTCCCCAATTTTCCTGATTGATTTTACCAATATTTTCCCTGATATTTCCTGATTTTCCTCCCCAATTTTCCTGATTTATTTTCCCGATTTTCCCCCAATTTTCCTGATTTTTCCCAATTTTTCCCTATTTATTTTGCATATTTATTTTCCCAATTTTCCTGATCTTTTCCCCCAATTTTCCCCACTTTTTCCCAATTTATTTTCCCGAATTTCTGATTTTTTCCCTGATTTTCCCAATTCTTCCCCAATTTTCCCCATTGATTTTCCCAATATTCCCAGTTTTTATTTCCCTGATTTTCCTGATTGATTTTCCCAATATTTTCCCTGATATTTTCCTGATTTATTTTCCCGATTTTTCCCCAATTTCCCTGATTTTCCCAATTTATTTCCCTGTTTTTCCTGAGATTTGCCTGAGATTTTTCCCAAGATTTCCCAAGATTTTCCTAATTTATTTTCCTGATTTATTTTCCTAAATTTTCCTGATCTTGTCCCCAATTTATTTTCCCAAATTTCTGAATTTTCCCCCTGATTTTACTGATTTATTTTCCCAATTTATTTTCCCGATTTTCTTCCCCAATTTTCCCAGTTTCTTTTCCACTTTTATTTTCCCAATTTTCCTCTCTGATTTTCCTGATTTATTTTCCCGATTTATTCTCTCAATTTCCTGATTTTCCCATTTTTTCCCCCAATTTTCCCCAATTTTCCTCCCTCCCCTCCCCCAGCCCCACTTTTGGGGGGATTTTCCTTTTTCTGCCTTTTTTTTCCACCTTTTTTTCTGCTTCTCTGGAGGCTCCTGCGCATCCTGGGGGGAATTTGGGGGAAATTTGGGGAATTCAGGGAGATTTTGACAAATTTTGGAGAATTTTGAGGGAATTTTGGGGGGATTTTGAGGGAATTTTGGGGGGATTTTGAGGGAATTTTGAAGGGATTTTGATTTTGAGGGAATTTTGGAGGATTTTGAGTGTTGGGAAATTTTGGGGGAATTTTTGGGGATTTCAATGGAATTTTGGGGGGAAATTTTGGGGAGATTCTGGTAAATTCGGGGGGAATTTCAAATTTTGGGGTGTTTGGGGCAACGTTGATGGAATTTTAGGAAAATTTGGGGAATTTGGAGAATTTTGAGAGATTCTTTTGAATTTTAGGGTAATTTGTGGAAATTTGGGGGAATTTTGGGGGAATTCTGGTGAATTCGGGGGAAATTTTGGGGGATTAAGGGATTTGGGGGGAATTTGGAATTTGGGGGTATTTGGGGGAAATTTTGAGGCAGTTTTGGGGGGGAATTTGGGATTTTTGGGATTTGGGGTGGAAAGCAGCGATTGGAGGAGTTTGGGTGGAATTTGGGGTGGGGGAGGGGACAAACAGCCCTGGAGGTGACGCCGTCCCCATTGTCCCCAATGTCCCCAATGTCCCCAATGTCCCCAGGGCCAGGTGACACCGTCCCCACTGTCCCCATTGTCCCCACTGTCCCCAATGTCCCCATTGTCCCCAGGGCCAGGTCACACTGTCCCCATTGTCCCCAATGTCCTCAATGTCCCCAGGGCCAGGTGACACTGTCCCCACTGTCCCCAATGTCCCCATTGTCCCCACTGTCCCCAGTGTCCCCACTGTCCCCGCTGTCCCCAGGGCCAGGTGACACCGTCCCCACTGTCCCCAATGTCCCCAGTGTCCCCAGGGCCAGGTGACACTGTCCCCACTGTCCCCAAGGTGTCCCCACTGTCCCCACTGTCCCCAAGGTGTCCCCAATGTCCCCACTGTCCCCAGGGTCCCCATGGTCTCCCCACTGTCCCCAGTGTCCCCAATGTCCTCAATGTCCCCAGGGCCAGGTGACACTGTCCCCAATGTCCTCAATGTCCCCACTGTCCCCATGGTCCCCAGGGCCAGGTTACACTGTCCCTCCTGTCCCCAAGATGTCCCCAATGTCCTCAATGTCCCCAGGGCCAGGTGACACTGTCCCCAAGGTGTCCCCACTGTCCCCACTGTCCCCACTGTCCCCACTGTCCCCAGGGCCAGGTGACACTGTCCCCATTGTCCCCAGTGTCCCCAAGGTCCCCACTGTCCCCAATGTCCCCAAGATGTCCCCAATGTCCTCAATGTCCCCAGGGCCAGGTGACGCTGTCCCCAAGGTGTCCCCACTGTCCCCACTGTCCCCACTGTCCCCAGGGCCAGGTGACACTGTCCCCAATGTCCCCAAGGTGTCCCCAAGGTGTCCCCAAGATGTCCCCAATGTCCCCCCTGTCCCCAGGGCCAGGTGACACTGTCCCCAATGTCCCCAAGGTGTCCCCACTGTCCCCAATGTCCCCCCTGTCCCCAGGGCCAGGTGACGCGGGCGCAGGAGGCCGAGGAGAACGACGTCATCCGGCGGGAGCTGGCGCTGGTGAGGCAGCGCTGCAGCTCGGCCACCGAGAGCCTCAGGAGAGCACAGAGCACGATACGGGAGCTACAGGTGTGTCATTGTGTGTCACTGTGTGTCACTGTCACCTGTGTGTGTCACTGTCACCTGTGTGTGTCACTGGGTGTCACTGTTACTGTGTGTCACTGTGGGTGTCACTGTGTGTCACTGTGTCACTGTCACTGTGTGTCACTGTGTCACTGTCACTGTGTGTCACTGTGTGTCACTGTCACTGTGTGTCACTGTGTCACTGTCACTGTGTGTCACTGCGCTGGTGAGGCAGCGCTGCAGCTCGGCCACCGAGAGCCTCAGGAGAGCACAGAGCACCATCAGGGAGCTGCAGGTGTGTCACTGTCACCTGAGTGTCACTGTCACTGTGTGTGTCACTGTGTGTGTCACTGTGTGTCACTGTGTGTCACTGTGTCACTGTCACTGTGTGTCACTGTGTGTGTCACTGTGTGTCACTGTGTGTCACTGTGTGTCACTGTGCTGGTGAGGCAGCGCTGCAGCTCGGCCACCGAGAGCCTGAGGCGGGCACAGAGCACCATCAGGGAGCTACAGGTGTGTCACTGTCACCTGTGTGTCACTGTCACCTGAGTGTCACTGTGTGTCACTGTGTGTCACTGTGTGTGTCACTGTGTCACTGTGCTGGTGAGGCAGCGCTGCAGCTCGGTCACCGAGAGCCTGAGGCGGGCACAGAGCACAATCAGGGAGCTGCAGGTGTGTCACTGTGTGTCACTGTCACCTGAGTGTCACTGTCACTGTGTGTCACTGTGTGTCACTGTGTGTGTCACTGTGTGTCACTGTCACTGTGTGTCACTGTCACTGTGTGTCACTGTGTGTCACTGTGTGTCACTGTCACTGTGTGTCACTGTGTGTCACTGTGTCACTGTGTCACTGTCACTGTGTGTCACTGTGTGTCACTGTGTGTGTCACTGTGTGTGTCACTGTGTGTCACTGTGTGTCACTGTCACTGTGTGTCACTGTGTGTCACTGTGTGTCACTGTGTCACTGTCACTGTGTGTGTCACTGTCACTGTGTGTCACTGTGTGTCACTGTGTGTCACTGTGTGTCACTGTGTGTCATTGTATCCCCTGTGTGTCACTGTGTGTGTCACTGTGTCACTGTCACTGTGTGTCACTGCGCTGGTGAGGCAGCGCTGCAGCTCGGCCACCGAGAGCCTGAGGCGGGCACAGAGCACGATACGGGAGCTGCAGGTGTGTCACTGTCACCTGTGTGTGTCACTGTGTGTCACTGTGTGTCACTGTGTGTCACTGTGTGTCACTGTCACTGTGTGTGTCACTGTCACTGTGTGTCACTGCGCTGGTGAGGCAGCGCTGCAGCTCGGCCACCGAGAGCCTGAGGCGGGCACAGAGCACGATACGGGAGCTGCAGGTGTGTCACTGTCACCTGTGTGTGTCACTGTGTGTCACTGTGTGTCACTGTGTGTCACTGTCACCTGTGGGTGTCACTGGGTGTCACTGTCACTGTGTGTCACTGTGTGTGTCACTGTGTGTCACTGTGTGTCACTGTCACCTGAGTGTGTCACTGTCACTGTGTGTCACTGTGTCACTGTGTGTGTCACTGTGTGTGTCACTGTGTGTCACTGTGTGTCACTGTGTGTGTCACTGTGTGTGTCACTGTGTGTCACTGTGTGTCACTGTCACTGTGTGTCACTGTGTGTCACTGCGCTGGTGAGGCAGCGCTGCAGCTCGGCCACCGAGAGCCTGAGGAGAGCACAGAGCACCATCCGGGAGCTGCAGGTGTGTCACTGTCACCTGTGTGTGTCACTGTGTCACTGTCACTGTGTGTCACCTGTGTGTGTCACTGTGTGTCACTGTGTGTCACTGTCACCTGAGTGTCACTGTCACTGTGTGTCACTGTGTGTCAGTGCGCTGGTGAGGCAGCGCTGCAGCTCGGCCACCAAGAGCCTGAGGAGAGCACAGAGCACGATACGGGAGCTACAGGTGTATCACTGTCACCTGAGTGTCACTGTCACTGTGTGTGTCATTGTATCCTGTGTGTGTCACTGTGTGTCACTGTCACTGTGTGTCACTGTCACTGTGTCACTGCCCGGTGCCAGCGCTGCAGCTCGGCCACTGAGAGCCTGAGGCGGGCACAGAGCACCATCCGGGAGTTACAGGTGTGTCACTGTCACTGTGTGTCACTGTCACTGTGTGTGTCACTGTGTGTCATTGTATCCCCTGTGTGTCACTGTGTGTCACTGTCACTGTGTGTCACTGTCACTGTGTGTCACTGTGTGTCACTGTGTCACTGTCACTGTGTGTCACTGTGTGTCACGGTGTGTCACTGTGTGTCACTGTCACTGTGTCACTGTCACTGTGTGTGTCACTGTGTGTGTCACTGTGTGTGTCACTGTGTGTCACGGTGTGTCACGGTGTGTCACTGTGTGTCACTGTCACTGTGTCACTGTCTCTGTGTGTGTCACTGTGTGTCACTGTGTGTCACTGTCACTGTCACTGTGTGTCACTGTGTGTCACTGTGTGTCACTCTGTGTCACTGTGTGTGGCACTGTGTGTGTCACTGTCACCTGTGTGTCATGGTGTCATTGTCACCTGTGTCACCTGTGTGTCACCTCTGTGTGTCACTGCCCCAGTGACAGCACTGCAGGTGCCATTTGGTGGCATTTGGTGGCATTTGGTGGCATTTGGTGGCACAGGTAACTCCTGCATCAACGAGGATTTCGTGGCAGGTGGGAGGTGACACTTGGTGACATTGGGGACATTTGGGGACAGGGTAACCCCCAACTCTTGGAGCAGCTCATGGCAGGTGGGAGGTGACCTTTGGTGACCTTTGGTGACATTTGGTGACATTTGGGGACATTTGGGGACACAGGGTAACCCTCGCCTGAGCGAGGAGTTCATGGTGGACACTGGGTGGTGACACTGGTGACATTTGGGGACATTGGTGACACTGGTGACATTTGGGGACATTGGTGACACAGGGTAACCCGTGGCTGAGCGAGGAGTTCATGTCAGTCAGGGACAATGTTGAGGTGACATTTGGTGACATTGGTGACATTGGTGACATTTGGTGACATTGGTGACAGGGTAACCCCCGGCTGAGCGAGGAGTTCGTGGCAGGTTGGGGACACTGGGGAGGTGACACTGGTGACATTGGTGACATTTGGGGACATTTGGGGACACAGGGTAACCCCCGGCTGAGTGAGGAGTTCGTGGCAGTCAGGGACAATGTTGAGGTGACATTTGGTGACATTTGGTGACATTGGTGACAGGGTAACCCCCGGCTGAGCGAGGAGTTCGTGGTGGACACTGGGGAGGTGACATTGGGGACATTTGGTGACATTGGTGACATTGGTGACATTTGGTGACATTGGTGACACAGGGTAACCCCCGGCTGAGCGAGGAATTCGTGGCAGTCAGGGACAATGTTGAGGTGACATTTGGTGACATTTGGTGACATTTGGTGACATTGGTGACACAGGGTAACCCCCGGCTGAACGAGTAGTTTGTGGCAGGTTGGGGACACTGGGGAGGTGACATTGGTGACATTGGGGACATTGGTGACACAGGGTAACCCCCGGCTGAGCGAGGAGTTCCTGGCTGAGAGGGGACACTGGGGAGGTGACATTGGTGACATTTGGGGACATTTGGTGACATTGGTGACACAGGGTAACCCCCGGCTGAGCGAGGAGCTCGTGGTGGACATTGGGGAGGTGACACTGGTGACATTTGGTGACATTGGTGACATTGGTGACATTTGGTGACAGGGTAACCCCCGGCTGAGCGAGGAGTTCGTGGCAGGTTGGGGACACTGGGGAGGTGACACTGGTGACATTTGGTGACATTGGTGGCACAGGGTAACCCCCGGCTGAGCGAGGAGTTCGTGGCAGTCAGGGACAATGTTGAGGTGACATTTGGTGACATTTGGTGACATTTGGGGACATTTGTCACACAGGGTAACCCCCGGCTGAGCGAGGAGTTCGTGGCAGGTTGGGGACACTGGGGAGGTGACATTGGTGACATTGGTGACATTTGGGGACATTGGTGACATTTGGGGACATTGGTGACACAGGGTAACCCCCGGCTGAGCGAGGAGTTCGTGGTGGACACTGGGGAGGTGACATTGGTGACATTTGGTGACATTGGTGACAGGGTAACCCGCGGCTGAGCGAGGAGTTCGTGGCAGTCAGGGACAATGTTGAGGTGACATTTGGTGACATTTGGGGACATTGGTGACATTTGGTGACATTGGTGACAGGGTAACCCCCGGCTGAGCGAGGAGTTCGTGGCAGTCAGGGACAATGTTGAGGTGACATTTGGTGACATTTGGTGACATTGGTGACAGGGTAACCCGCGGCTGAGCGAGGAGTTCGTGGCAGTCAGGGACAATGTTGAGGTGACATTTGGTGACATTTGGGGACATTGGTGACAGGGTAACCCGCGGCTGAGCGAGGAGTTCGTGGCACACCTGGAGACGGAGCTGGAGCGGTCGCGGCTGCGCGAGAGCGAAACCCTGGGAGCCCTCAAGGAGATGCAGGACAAGGTCCTGGACATGGAGAAGGTGACACCGAGGGGACAATGGGGTGACAACGGGGTGACAATGGGGACACGGAGGGACCTTGGGGACAGGGAGCCCTCAGGGACATGCAGGACAAGGTCCTGGACATGGAGAAGGTGACACCGAGGGGACAATGGGGTGACAACGGGGTGACAATGGGGACAGGGAGGGACCTTGGGGACAAGGGGCCCTCAGGGAGAGGCGGGACAAGGTCCTGGACATGGAGAAGGTGACACCGAGGGGACACCGGGGTGACAACGGGGTGACAATGGGGACACGGAGGGACCTTGGGGACAAGGGGCCCTCAGGGAGAGGCAGGACAAGGTCCTGGACATGGAGAAGGTGACACCGAGGGGACAATGGGGTGACAACGGGGGGACAATGGGGACACAGAGGGACCTTGGGGACAGGGAGCCCTCAGGGAGAGGCAGGACAAGGTCCTGGACACGGAGAAGGTGACACCGAGGGGACAATGGGGTGGCACCAAGGACAGGGAGGGTCCCATGGGTGGCTCTGGGGACAAGGAGTGGCCATGGGGACACAGAGGGACCTTGGGGACAAGGGGCCCTCAGGGAGAGGCAGGACAAGGTCCTGGACATGGAGAAGGTGACACCAGGGGGACACCGAGGTGGCACTGGGGACAGGAGGGTCCCATGGGTGGCCTTGGGGACAGGGAGGGGCCTTGGGGACAGGGAGGGGACAGGGAGGGTGCTGTGGGTGGCCCTGGGGACAGGAGCTGTCACAGGTGGCCTGTGAAGGTCCCTCTGTCTGTCTGTCCCCACCGCTGTCCTCATGTGTCCCCACTGTTGTCCCCAAGCCCTGCCAGTGTCCCTGTGTCCCCTGCTGTCCCTCCTGATGTCCCTGTCCTGTGTCTCCTGCTGTCCCTGATGTCCCCGTGTCCCCCCGGTGCCCTTGTCCTTGTCCCCTGTGTCCCTGTCCCTGATGTCCCCTCTGTCCCTGTCCCTCTGTCCTTCTGTCCCTGCTGTCCCTGTCCCTCTGTCCCTGATATCCCTGCTGTCCCTGATATCCCTCTGTCCCTCTGTCCCTGTCCCTGTCCCTGTCCCTGTCCCTGTCCCTCTGTCCCTCTGTCCCTGATGTCCCTGATATCCCTCTGTCCCTGCTGTCCCTGTCCATCTGTCCCTGTCGCTGTCCCTCTGTCCCTGTCCCTCTGTCCCTCTGTCCCCGCTGTCCCTGCTGTCCCTCTGTCCCTGCTGTCCCTGTCCCTCTGTCCCTGCTGTCCCTCTGTCCCTGATGTCCCTGTCCCTGTCCCTGCTGTGTCTGTCCCTGCCCCTGTCCCTCTGTCCCTCTGTCCCTCTGTCCCTGTCCCTGTCCATCTGTCCCTGTCCCTGTCCGTCTGTCCCTGTCCCTCTGTCCCTCTGTCCCCGCTGTCCCTGCTGTCCCTCTGTCCCTGCTGTCCCTGTCCTGTCCCTGTCCCTGTCCCTCTGTCCCTGCTGTCCCTTCTGTCCCTGCTGTCCCTGTCCATCTGTCCCTATCCCTGCTGTCCCTGTCCCTCTGTCCCTGATGTCCCTCTGTCCCTGATGTCCCTCTGTCCCTGTCCCTGTCCCTCTGTCCCTGTCCCTCTGTCCCTCTGTCCCTGCTGTCCCTGTCCCTCTGTCCCTCTGTCCCCGCTGTCCCTGCTGTCCCTCTGTCCCTGATGTCCCTGTCCCTCTGTCCCTCTGTCCCCGATGTCCCTGCTGTCCCTCTGTCCCTGATGTCCCTCTGTCCCCACTGTCCCTGCTGTCCCTCTGTCCCTGATGTCCGTCTGTCCCTGTCCCTCTGTCCCTCTGTCCCTGATGTCCGTCTGTCCCTGTCCCTCTGTCCCTCTGTCCCTCTGTCCCTGCTGTCCCTCTGTCCCTGTCCCTCTGTCCCTGTCCCTCTGTCCCTCTGTCCCTGTCCCTGTCCCTGATGTCCCTCTGTCCCCACTGTCCCTGCTGTCCCTCTGTCCCTGATGTCCGTCTGTCCCTGTCCCTCTGTCCCTCTGTCCCTGATGTCCGTCTGTCCCTGTCCCACTGTCCCTGCTGTCCCTCTGTCCCTGATGTCCGTCTGTCCCTGTCCCTGCTGTCCCTCTGTCCCTGATGTCCGTCTGTCCCTGTCCCTCTGTCCCTCTGTCCCTGATGTCCGTCTGTCCCTCTGTCCCTGCTGTCCCTCTGTCCCTCTGTCCCTGCTGTCCCTGTCCCTCTGTCCCTGCTGTCCCTCTGTCCCTGTCCCTCTGTCCCTGTCCCTCTGTCCGTCTGTCCCTGTCCCTGTCCCTGTCCCTCTGTCCCTGCTGTCCCTGTCCCTCTGTCCCTCTGTCCCTGTCCCTGTCCCTCTGTCCCTGTCCCTCTGTCCCTCTGTCCCTGTCCCTGTCCCTCTGTCCCTCTGTCCCTGCTGTCCCTGCTGTCCCCCTGTCCCTCTGTCCCTCTGTCCCCGCTGTCCCTGCTGTCCCTCTGTCCCTGATGTCCCTCTGTCCCTGTCCCTCTGTCCCTGTCCCTCTGTCCCTGTCCCTCTGTCCCTCTGTCCCTGATGTCCGTCTGTCCCCCCTGTCCCCGCTGTCCCTGCTGTCCCTGATGTCCGTCTGTCCCTGTCCCTCTGTCCCTCTGTCCCTGTCCCCGCTGTCCCTGCTGTCCCTGATGTCCGTCTGTCCCTGTCCCTCTGTCCCTCTGTCCCTGTCCCCACTGTCCCTCTGTCCCTGATGTCCGTCTGTCCCTGTCCCTCTGTCCCTCTGTCCCTCTGTCCCTCTGTCCCTCTGTCCCTGATGTCCGTCTGTCCCTCTGTCCCTGATGTCCGTCTGTCCCTGTCCCCAGCGGCAGCCGCTGCTCCCGGACGACTCCAGCGTGGTTCGGCTGCAGGAGGAGCTGCAGGAGCTGGCGCTGAGGGACATCGGGGACATCGGGGACATCGGGGACACCTGGCAGGTGAGACACGGGGACATTGGGGACATGGGGGACACTGGGGACATCGGGGACATCGGGGACATCGGGGACATCGGGGACACCTGGCAGGTGAGACACAGGGACATCAGGGACACGGGGGACATCGGGGACACCTGGCAGGTGAGACAGGGACATCGGGGACATCGGGGACATCGGGGACATCAGGGACATCGGGGACACCTGGCAGGTGAGACAGGGGGACATTGGTGGACATCGGGGACATTGGGGACACCTGGCAGGTGAGATCGGGGACACGGGGGACACTGGGGACATGGGGTACACTGAGGGACATCGGGCACAGCAGGGACACCTGGCAGGTGAGAAGGGACAGCAGGGACACGGGGGACATCGGGGACACCTGGCAGGTGAGACAGGGACACGGGGGACACTGGGGACATCGGGGACACCTGAGGGACATCGGGGACATTGGGGACACCTGGCAGGTGAGACACAGGGACATGAGGGACATTGGGGACATCGGGGACACCTGGCAGGTGAGACGGGGACACGGGGGACACTGGGGACATTGGGGACACCTGAGGGACACTGGGGACATCGGGGACACCTGGCAGGTGAGACGGGGACACGGAGGACACTGGGGACATTGGGGACACCTGAGGGACATCGGGGACATCGGGGACACCTGAGTGACCCTGGGAACATTGGGGACACCTGGCAGGTGTGACACGGGGACACCTGAGGGACATCGGGGACACCTGGCAGGTGAGACAGGGACATGGGGGACACCTGAGGGACATCGGGGACATCTGAGGGACATTGGGGACACCTGGCAGGTGAGACAGGGACAGCAGGGACATCGGGGACATCTGAGGGACACTGGGGACATCGGGGACACCTGGCAGGTGAGGCACTGGGACATCGGGGACATCTGAGGGACCCTGGGAACATTGGGGACACCTGGCAGGTGTGGCATTTGGACATCGGGGACACCTGAGTGACCCTGGGAACATCTGGCAGGTGTGACACGGGGACATGGGGACATCGGGGACATCAGGGACACCTGGCAGGTGAGAAGGGACAGCAGGGACAGTGGGGACATTGGGGACATAGGGGACACCTGGCAGGTGAGACACGGGGACATTGGGGACACCTGGCAGGTGTCCCAGCTGTCCCTGTCTGTCCCCAGGTGAGTCCCCAGGTGCCTCCATACCTGACCAGGTGTGTCCCCTTACCTCACCAGGTGTGTCCCCAGGTGTCCCCATACCTGACCCAGGTGTGTCCCCTTACCTCACCAGGTGAGTCCCCAGGTGCCTCCATACCTGACCAGGTGTGTCCCCTTACCTCACCAGGTGTGTCCCCAGGTGTCCCCATACCTGGCCAGGTGTGTCCCAGGGTGTCCCCAGGTGTCCCCATACCTGACCAGGTGTGTCCCAGGGTGTCCCCCAGGTGTCCCCAAGTGTCCCCACACCTGACCAGGTGTGTCCCAGGGTGTCCCCAGGTGTCCCCATAGCTGACCAGGTGTGTCCCAGGGTGTCCCCCAGGTGTCCCCAGGTGTGTCCCCTTACCTCACCAGGTGTGTCCCAAGTGTCCCCATAGCTGACCAGGTGTGTCCCCACACCAGACCAGGTGTCCCCAGGTGTGTCCCCTTACCTCACCAGGTGTGTCCCAGGTGTCCCCCAGGTGTCCCTAAGGCGTGTGCCATCTGACCAGGTGTCCCCCAGGTGTCCCCACACCAGACCAGGTGTTTCCCAAGTGTCCCCATAGCTGACCAGGTGTCCCCAGGTGTGTCCCCCAGGTGTCCCCAGGTGCCTCCATACCTGACCAGGTGTCCCCAGGTGTCCCCATACCTGACCAGGTGTCCCCAGGTGTGTCTCCGTACCTCACCAGGTGTGTCCCAAGTGTCCTCATGGCTGACCAGGTGTCCCCAGGGTGGGTCCCCAGCTGTCCCTGGCTGTCCCCAGGTGTCCCCACACCTGACCAGGTGTGTCCCCAGCTGTGACTCAGTGTGTCCCCAGATATCCCCAGGTGTCCCCATACCTGGCCAGGTGTGTCCCAGGGTGTCCCCAGCTGTCCCCAGATGTCCCCAGCTGTCCCCAGATGTCCCCAGGTGTCCCCATACCTGACCAGGTGTCCCCAGGGTGGGTCCCCAGGTGTCCCCAGGTGCCCCTATACCTGGGCAGGTGTCCCCACACCTGACCAGGTGTGTCCCAGGGTGTCCCCAGGTGTCCCCAGGGTGTCCCCAGGTGTCCCCATACCTGGCCAGGTGTGTCCCAGGGTGTCCCCGTACCTGACCAGGTGTCCCCGTACCTGGCCAGGTGTGTCCCAGGGTGTCCCCAGGTGTCCCCATACCTGGCCAGGTGTGTCCCAGGTGTGTCCCAGGGTGTCTCCAGGTGTCCCCAGGTGTCCCCGTACCTGACCAGGTGTCCCTGTCCCCCCCAGGTGTGCGGGGGCCGCTGGCAGGAGCCGCGGGCGCTGCACGAGGCCGTGCTGGGGGTGCAGCTCCGCGAGAGCCAGGCCCAGGCGGAGCTGAGGGCGCTGAGGCAGCGCGTGCTGCACCTGGAGACACAGGTGAGACACAGGTACCAAACTGGGACAGACTGGGAGGGACTGGGACGGACTGGGACAAACTGGGAATGGGGCTGAGGGCGCTGGGACAGCGCGTGCTGCACCTGGAGACACAGGTGAGGGACTGGGATGGACTGGGATGGACTGGGAGGGACTGGGAGGGACTGGGAGGGACTGGGAATGGAGCTGAGGGCGCTGAGACAGCGCGTGCTGCACCTGGAGACACAGGTACCAAACTGGGACAGACTGGGATGGACTGGGACAAACTGGGAGGGACTGGGACAGCGCGTGCTGCACCTGGAGACACAGGTGAGGGACTGGGATGGACTGGGACAAACTGGGACAAACTGGGAGGGACTGGGACAGCGCGTGCTGCACCTGGAGACACAGGTACCAAACTGGGATGGACTGGGAGGGACTGGGACAAACTGGGAATGGAGCTGAGGGCGCTGGGACAGCGCGTGCTGCACCTGGAGACACAGGTGAGACACAGGTACCAAACTGGGACAAACTGGGATGGACTGGGACAAACTGGGAATGGGGCTGAGGGCGCTGAGACAGCGCGTGCTGCACCTGGAGACACCGGTGGGACACAGGTGGGACACAGGTGAGACACAGGTACCAAACTGGGAGCGCTGGGGATACTGGGAACTGAACTGGGAGCACTGGGAGAGCAGGGACCAGGGTTTGTCCCGGGTTTATCCCAGGTTAATCCCAGATTAACTTTGTGTTTATCCCGGGATTTTGATGGATTCATCCCAGGTTTATCTGGTTTAATCCCGGGTTTATCCCGGTTCATCCCAAATTAATCCTGGGTCTATCCCGGGTTAATCCCAGGTTTATCCCGGGTTAATCCCAGGTTTATCCCGGTTTAGGGTTGGATCCAGCGGTCGGTGCTGGGCCGTGCCGGGCTGCGGGAGCAGGGCTGGGTTAGTGCCGGGTCTATCCCGGGTCAATCCCAGATCAATCCCAGGTTTATCCCGGTTCAGTCCCGGGTTAATCTGTGTTCTAGGGCCGTATCCAGCGGTCGGTGCTGGGCCGTGCCGAGCAGGCCTGTGCCGGGCTGCGGGAGCAGGGCTGGGTTGGTGCCGGGTCTATCCTGGGTCTATCCCAGGTTTATCCCGGTTCAGTCCCGGGTTAATCTGTGTTTCAGGGCCGTATCCAGCGGTCGGTGCTGGGCCGTGCCGAGCAGGCCTGTGCCGGGCTGCGGGAGCAGGGCTGGGTTTATCCCAGGTTAATCCCGGGTCTATCCCAGGTCAATCCCGGATCAATCCCAGGTTTATCCCGGTTCAGTCCCGGGTTAATCTGTGTTTCAGGGCCGTATCCAGCGGTCGGTGCTGGGCCGTGCCGAGCAGGCCTGTGCCGGGCTGCGGGAGCAGCTCCGCGCTGCGGCCGCCCAGAGCCAGGGGCTGCAGGCGCAGCTGAGCGAGAGCCACCGGAAACACGCGGAGGCGCAGTGCAAGGTGGGGACAATGATTGGGGACAATGGGGACACTGGGGACATTGGGGACACTGGGGACACCGGAAACACGCGGAGGCGCAGTGCAAGGTGGGGACAGTGACCGGGGACAATGGGGACACTGGGGACAGCACTGGGGACATCACTGGGGACAATGACTGGGGACATCACTGGGGACACTGGGGACACCGGAAACACGCGGAGGCGCAGTGCAAGGTGGGGACAGTGACCGGGGACAATGGGGACACTGGGGACATTGGGGACACTGGGGACAGCACTGGGGACACTGGGGACACTGGGGACACGCGGAGGCGCAGTGCAAGGTGGGGACAGCACTGGGGACACTGGGGACATTGGGGACAGCACTGGGGACACTGGGGACATTGGGGACATTGGGGACACCGGAAACACGCGGAGGCGCAGGGCAAGGTGGGGACAATGATTGGGGACAGCATTGGGGACATTGGGGACACCGGGGACAATGACTGGGGACAGCATTGGGGACACTGGGGACACCGGAAACACGCGGAGGCGCAGTGCAAGGTGGGGACAATGACTGGGGACATCACTGGGGACACTGGGGACATTGGGGACATTGGAGACATTGGGGACATCATTGGGGACATTGGGGACATCACTGGGGACACCGGAAACACGCGGAGGCGCAGTGCAAGGTGGGGACAATGATTGGAGACAATGGGGACACTGGGGACAGCATTGGGGACAATGATTGGCGACATCATTGGGGACACTGGGGACATTGGGGACATCATTGGGGACATTGGGGACAGCAATGGGGACACCGGAAACACGCTGAGGCACAGCGCAAGGTGGGGACATTGGGGACATTGAGAGCATTGGGGACACTGGGGACATTTGGGACATTGAGTGTATTGGGGACATTGAGGGACACTTGGGGACATTGGGGACATCGGGGGACATTCAGGACATTGGGAACACCATCGGGGACATCGGGGCTGTTGGGGACACTGGGGACAGCAGGGACACCGGGGACATCAGACATATCAGGGACATTGGGGGTGTTTGGGACATTGGGGACACTCGGGGACCTTTGGGATGCACACGGGGATGTCCCCACTGTCCCTGAGTGTCCCCGAATGTCCCTGGGGTGTCCCTGGGTGTCGTTGTGGTGTCCCGAGTGGTGGCAGGGCTGTCCCTGGGCTGTCCCTGCAGTGTCCCCGATGACAGAGCTGTCCCGGGGCTGTCCCTGGGTGTCCCCACGGTGTCCCAGGGTGTCCCCACGGTGTCCCTGCAGTGTCCCCACGGTGGCAGAGCTGTCCCAGGGCTGTCCCTGGGTGTCCCCACGGTGTCCCAGGGTGTCCCCACGGTGGCAGAGCTGTCCCAGGGCTGTCCCTGGGTGTCCCTGCAGTGTCCCTGGGGTGTCCCCACAGTGTCCCTGCGGGTGGCAGGGCTGTCCTGTGGGTGTCCCCGCGTGTCCCCACGCTGTCCCCGGTGGCAGGGCTGTCCCCAGCTGTCCTCACGCTGTTCCCACGCTGTCCCCGGTGGCAGGGCTGTCCCCATGGTGTCCCCACGCTGTCCCCAGAGCAGGGAGGAGGTGATGGCCTCCCCACGGTGGCAGGGCTGTCCCCGGGTGTCCCCGTGGGTGTCCCCATGGTGTCCCCACGCTGTCCCCAGAGCAAGGAGGAGGTGATGGCCTCCCCACGGTGGCAGGGCTGTCCCCAGGGGCTGTCCTCATGGTGTCCCCATGGTGTCCCCATGGTGTCCCCAGAGCAAGGAGGAGGTGATGGCCTCCCCACGGTGGCAGGGCTGTCCCTGGGTGTCCCTGGGGGTGTCCCCATGGTGTCCCCACGCTGTCCCCAGAGCAAGGAGGAGGTGATGGCCTCCCCACGGTGGCAGGGCTGTCCCCAGGGGCTGTCCTCATGGTGTCCCCATGGTGTCCCCACGCTGTCCCCAGAGCAAGGAGGAGGTGATGGCCGTGCGGCTGCGCGAGGCCGACAGCATGGCCGCCCTGGCCGAGATGAGGCAGCGCGTGGCCGAGCTGGAGATCCAGGTACGGGGACACCGAGGGGACATCGGGGGGACACTGGGGACAATGGGGACATGGGGGGATGTGGGGACATGGGGACATTGGGGGATGTGAGGGACGTGGGGACATTGGAGACGCTGGGGGGACATGGGAACATCAGGGGACATTGGGGACAGCGGGGACAATGCAGACATTGGGACGCTGGGGACATTGGGGACAGTGGAGACACTGGGGACATAAGGGACATGGGGACATCAGGGACATTGGGGACAGCGGGGATATGGAGGAGACATGGGGGCATGAGGGACACGGGGGGTATGGGGACATCAGGGACATTGGGGACAGTGGGGACATCAGAGACACGAAGGGGATGGGGGACACTGAGGACATTGGGACATGGGGGACATCAGGGGACATTGGGGACATTGGGGACACTGGGGACATTGGGACATCGGGGACATCAGGCGGACATGGGGGACATTGGGGACATGGAGGGGATTGTGGGTGACGTCAGGCGGACATGGGGACATGGGGGGAGATGGGGACATCAGGGACACTGGGGACATGGGGACATGGAGTGGAGGAAGGACATGGGGACATGGAGGGGATATGGGGAACCTTGGGGACACTGGGGACATCAGGGACACTGGGGACATGGGGACATGGAGTGGAGGAAGGACATGGGGACATGGAGGGGACATGGGGGGAACATGGGGGCACTGGGGACATCAGGGACACTGGGGACATGGAGGACGTGGAGTGGAGGAAGGACATGGGGACATGGAGGGGATATGGGGGGGACATGGGGGCACTGGGGACATCAGGGACACTGGGGACATGGAGGGGACATGGAGTGGAGGAAGGACGTGGGGACATGGAGGGGATATGGGGAACCTTGGGGACACTGGGGACATCAGGGACACTGGGGACATGGGGACATGGAGTGGAGGAAGGACATGGGGACATGGAGGGGACATGGGGGGGACATGGGGACACTGGGGACATCAGGGACACTGGGGACATGGAGGACATGGAGTGGAGGAAGGACATGGGGACATGGAGGGGACATGGGGACACAGAGGAATGTGGGGACATGGGGATGCTGGGGTCATGGAGGGGACATGGGTAGGACATGGAGGGGACATGGGGACACAGGAGTGTGGGGACATGGGGATGGTGGGGTCACGGAGGGGACATGGGTGGGACATGGGGGACATGGAGGGGACATGGAGGAGTTGGGGGACACGGGGACATGGTGGACATGAAGGACATGGGGACATGGAGGGGACACGGGGACATGAGTGGGACGTGGGGGACATGGGGGGGATGGGGGATACAGGGATGTGGAGGGGACAGGGGGACATGGGTGGGACATGGGGACATGGGGACACAGAGGAGTGTGGGGACATGGGGATGGTGGGGACACGGAGGGGACCTGGGTGGGACATGGGGGACATGGAGGAGTTGGGGGACACGGGGACATGGTGGACATGAAGGACATGGGGACATGGAGGGGACACGGGGACATGAGTGGGACATGGGGGACATGGGGGGGATGGGGGATACAGGGATGTGGAGGGGACAGGGGGACATGGGTGGGACATGGGGACATGGGGACACAGAGGAGTGTGGGGACATGGGGATGGTGGGGACACGGAGGGAACATGGGTGGGACATGGGGACATGGGGACATGAGGACATGGGGGACATGGGGACATGGGGACACAGAGGAATGTGGGGACATGGGGATGCTGGGGTCATGGAGGGGACATGGGGACATGGGGACACAGGAATGTGGGGACATGGGGATGGTGGGGACATGGGTGGGACATGGGTAGGACATGGGGACATGAGGACATGGGGACACAGAGGAGTGTGGGGACACAGAGGAATGTGGGGACATGGAGGGGACATGGGTGGGACATGGAGGGGACATGGAGGAGTTGGGGGACACGGGGGTGGACATGAAGGACATGGGGATATGGAGGGGACATGGGGGACACAGGAGGGGCCAGGTGGCCGCAGTGTCCCCTCAGTGTCCCCTCAGTGTCCCCTCGGTGTCCCCTCGGTGTCCCTTTACCGTCCCCAGCGTGAGGAGGGGCGGCTGCAGGGGCAGCTGGAGCACACGGACACGGCGCAGTACATCCGGCACCTGCAGGGCCACATCCGGCAGCTCAAGGCCGAGGTGGGACATTGGGGACATCTGGGGACACTGGGGACACCAGTGGGGACATCACTGGGGACATTGGGGACATTGGGGGCATTGGGGACATTGGGGACATCAGGGATATTGGGGACATTGGGGGTGCAGTACATCAGGCACCTGCAGGGCCACATCCGGCAGCTCAAGGCCGAGGTGGGACACTGGGGACATCTGGGGACACTGGGGACACCAATGGGGACATTGGGGACATCTGGGGTGTTGGGGAGTTGGGGACATCACTGGGGACACTGGGGGCCAGGGACGTGGGGGGACACCCATGGGGGCTGGGGGAGGTGACAGGGGTTGGGGACACCCAGGTGGCACCCACAGATCCTGGGGGACCCCTCCAGTCTGGCCCCAGTGCCACCGGTGACATCTCCAGGTGCCACCGGACATGTCCCCTCAGTGCCACCGGTGGCATTGCCAGCGCCACTGGCGATGTCCCCTCAGTGCCACTGGTGGCATTGCCAGCGCCACTGGCGATGTCCCCTCAGTGCCACCAGCGATGTCCCCTCAGTGCCACTGGTGGCATTGCCAGCGCCACTGGCGATGTCCCCTCAGTGCCACCCGCCGTGTCCCTCGGTGCCACACGGCCTGGGGACAGCTGGTGACTGCGCGTTCCCCCTGTGTCCTCCCTCCTGCCCTTCTCTGTTGGCCTTTGTCCCCTCCTGTCCCCTGTCCTGTCCCTTCCTGTCCCTTCCTGTCACCTCTCCCCTCCTGTCCCTGTCCCCGTCCCCATTCCCGTCCTTGTCCCCTCGCTGTCCACTCCCTGTCCCTTGTCCCCTCCCCTCTCTGTCCCCTCTCTATCCCCTGTCCCTGCTGTCCCCTCCCTGTCCCTGCTGTCCCCCCTCTGTCCCCACTGTCCCCTGTCCCCCCTCTGTCCCTGTTGTCCCCTGTCCCCTGGCTGTCCCCTCTCTGTCTCCCCTGCTGTCCCCTGGCTGTCCCCTGCTAATCCTTGTCCCCACTGTCCCCTGTCCCTGTCCCCTCTCTATCCCCTGTCCCTGCTGTCCCCTGCTGTCCCCACTGTCCCCTGTCCCCCCTCTGTCCCCACTGTCCCCTGCTGTCCCCACTGTCGCCTGTCCCCCCTCTGTCCCCACTGTCCCCTGTCCCCTGCTGTCCCCTCTCTGTCTCCCCTGCTGTCCCCTGGCTGTCCCCTGCTAATCCTTGTCCCCACTGTCCCCTGTCTCCTCACTGTCCCCTGTCCCTGTCCCCTCTCTCTCCCTTGTCCCCGCTGTCCCCTCTCTGTCCCTCACTGTCCCCTCTTGTCCCTCACCGTCCCCTGTCCTTTCCCCTCCCTGTCCCTGTCCCTGTCCCTGTCCCTGTCCCTGTCCCTGTCCCTGTCCCCTCCCTGTCCCTGTCCCTGTCCCTGTCCCTGTCCCTGTCCCTGTCCCTGTCCCTGTCCCCACTGTCCCCTGTCCCTGTCCCTGTCCCTGTCCCAGATCCGGCTGCTGCGGGGGCCGCTGTCCTTCGGCGCGGTGGCCCTGGGGACGCCCCTGGGGGACGAGGACTCGCTGGGCTCCTCGGACGAGGAGCTGCCACCGCCGCCCTTCGCCCTGACCCCGGGGGACACCGGCGACACCGGGGACACCGGGGACAGCAGCGACAGCGAGAGTGAGGTGGCACCGACGGCACCGTGACACCCAGGGGACACCGGGGACACCGGGGACAGCAGCGACAGCGAGAGTGAGGTGGCACCGACGGCACCGTGACACACAGGGGACATTGGGGACACCAGGGACACTGGGGACAGCAGCGACAGCGAGCCCGAGGTGGCACCGACGGCACCGTGACACCCAGGGGACGTCTGGGACATTGGGGACACCGGGGACAGCGAGCCCGAGGTGGCACCGACGGCACCGTGACACCCAGGGGACAACGGGGACACCGGGGACAGCGAGAGTGAGGTGGCACCGACGGCACCGTGACACCCAGGGGACATTGGGGACATCGGGGACACCGGGGACAGCGAGAGTGAGGTGGCACCGACGGCACCGTGACACCCAGGGGACAGCCTAAGGTGACACCCAGGGACCCACAGGGACACTGGGGACAGGCCAGGGGACAATGGGACACCTGCAGGTCCTGTGGCACCTGGGGGACATCTCGGGTCCCTGTGGCACTTTGGGGACACCAGGGGACACTGAGGGACACCAAGGACACTGAGGGGACACCTGTGACAAGGAGGGGACACTGAGGGACAAGTGTGACACCTAAGGGACAGCCAGGGGACACTGAGGGACACGAAGGACACTGAGGGGACACTGAGGGACAAGTGTGACACCTAAGGGACAGCCAGGGGACACCCGAGGGACATTCAGGGGACACCGAGGGACATCCAGGGAACACTGAGGGACATCCAGGGAACACCGAGGGACACTGAGAGACACCCAAAAGGCTCCAAGAGACACCCAGGGGACACTGGGGGACACCTGTGACACCCAGGGGACACCAAGGGACAGCCCTGGCCAGGCTGATCCCACACATGGAGAGATCCCAGGACAGAGGGGACAGGGACAGGGACAGGGACAGGGACAGGGACAGATCCCAGGATGGGGACAGGGACAAGGGACAGGGTCAGGGATGGATCCCAGGATGGGGACAGGGACAAGGATGGGGACACACCTGGGACAGGGACAGGGACAGGGACAAGGGACAGGGACAGGGACAGGGATGGATCCCAGGATGGGGACAGGGACCAGGGATGGGGACACACCTGGGATGGGGACAGGGACAGGGACAGGGACACACCTGGGACAGGGACAGGGATGGATCCCAGGATGGGGACAGGGACAAGGATGGGGACACACCTGGGACAGGGATGGGGACACTCCTGGGATGGGGACACACCTGGCACAGGGACGGGGACACACCTGGGACAGGGATGGATCCCAGGATGGGGACAGGGACAAGGATGGGGACACGCCTGGGATGGGGACAGGGACACACCTGGGACAGGGACAGGGATGGATCCCAGGATGGGGACAGGGACAAGGATGGGGACACGCCTGGGACGGGGACAGGGACACACCTGGGACAGGGACAGGGATGGATCCCAGGATGGGGACAGGGACAAGGATGGGGACACACCTGGGACGGGGACAGGGACACACCTGGGACAGGGACAGGGATGGATCCCAGGATGGGGACAGGGACAAGGATGGGGACACACCTGGGACAGGGATGGAGACACTCCTGGAATGGGGACAGGGACAAGGATGGGGACACACCTGGCACAGGGACAGGGACACACCTGGGACAGGGATGGATCCCAGGATGGGGACAGGGACAAGGATGGGGACACGCCTGGGATGGGGACACATCTGGCACAGGAAGAAGGGACAAGGATGGGGACACACCTGGCACAGGGATGGGGACACATCTGGCACAGGAAGAAGGGACAAGGATGGGGACACACCTGGCACAGGGACAATCCCAGGGCACAGCTGGATCTGGGACACCGTTGGATCCCGGGTTGGGGTCACATCTGGGACAGGAGTGGGGACAGGGACGGGGACACACCTGGGACGGGGACAGGGACACACCTGGGACAGAGACAGGGACAGGGACGGGGACACACCTGGGACAGGGACGGGGACAAACCTGGGACAGGGACAGGGACACACCTGGGACAGAGACAGGGACAGGGACGGGGACAGGGACACACGTGGGACAGGGACATACCTGGGACAGGGACAGGGATGGGGACAGGGACACACCTGGGACAGGGACACACCTGGGACAGGGACACACCTGGGACAGGGACAGGGACAGGGACAGGAACAGAGACACACCTGGGACAGGGACACACGTAGGACAGGGACAGGGACAGGGACACACCTGGGACAGGGACAGGAACACACCTGGGACAGGGACACACCAGGGACAGGGACAGGGACAGGGACACACCTGGGACAAGGACAGGGACACACCTGGGACAAGGACAGGGACAGGGACACACCTGGGACAAGGACAGGGACAGGGACACACCTGGGACAGGGACACACGTGGGACAGGGACAGGGACAGGAACACACCTGGGACAGGGACAGGGACCAGGGACGGGGACACACCTGGGACAGGGACACACGTGGGACAGGGACAGGGACAGGGACAGGGACAGGGACAGGGACACACCTGGGACAGGAACACACCTGGGACAGGGACAGGGACAGGAACACACCTGGGACAGGGACAGGGACCAGGGACGGGGACACACCTGGGACAGGGACAGGGACACACCTGGGACAGGAATGGGGACAGGGACAGGGACACACCTGGGACAGGAACACACCTGGGACAGGGACAGGGACAGGAACACACCTGGGACAGGGACCAGGGACGGGGACACACCTGGGACAGGGACAGGGACGGGGACACACCTGGGACAGGGACAGGGACACACCTGGGACAGGAATGGGGACAGGGACACACCTGGGACAGGAACAGGGACAGGGACAGGGACAGGGACAGGGACAGGGACAGGGACACACCTGGGACAGGGACAGGAACAGGGACAGGGACACACCTGGGACAGGGACAGGGACACACCTGGGACAGGAATGGGGACAGGAACAGGGACACACCCAGGACAGGGACAGGAACAGGGACACACCTGGGACAGGGAAAAGGACAGGGACAGTCCAGGGATACAGCCAGGACGGTGCTGGGACAGGGACAGATCCCTGGACAGGGACAGTGCTGGGACACTGCTGGACACTGGACACAGCCAGACCCCAGGACACTGCTGGACACTGGACACAGCCAGACCCCAGGACACTGCTGGACACTGCTGGACACAGCCAGACCCCAGGACACTGCTGGACATTGGACACAGCCAGACCCCAGGACACTGCTGGACACAGCCAGACCCCAGGACACTGCTGGACATTGGACACAACCAGACCCCAGGGCATTGCTGGACACAGCCAGACCCCAGGACACTGCTGGACACTGGACACAGCCAGACCCCAGGGCATTGCTGGACACAGCCAGACCCCAGGACACTGCTGGACACTGGACACAGCCAGACCCCAGGGCATTGCTGGACACTGGACACAGCCAGACCCCAGGACACTGCTGGACACTGGACACAGCCAGACACTGAGACAGGGACAGTTCCAGGACAGGGACAGGGACACTGCTGGACACAACAGGGACAGATCCCAGAGCAGGGACAGGGACACGGCCGGACACTGGACAGGGACAGATCCCAGAGCAGGAAAAGGGACATGGCCGGACACTGGACAGGGACAGGGACACTGGACATGGCCAGGACAGGGACAGGGATGGGGACACAGCTGGACACTGGACACGGGACAGGGACACAGCTGGACACAACACAGCTGGACACGGGACAGGGACACAGCTGGACACTGGACAGGGAACAAGGACACTGCTGGACACAACAGCCGGAGCCCAGAGCAGGGACAGATCCTGGGACAGGGACACTGCTGGACATGACAGCCAGATCCCAGGACAGGGACAGGGACACAGCTGGACACTGGACACGGCCAAATCCTGGGACACGGCCGGATCCCAGGACAGTGCTGGACATGGCCAGGACAGGCACAGGGACACAGCTGGACAGGGACACAGCTGGACATGGCCAGGACAGGCACAGGGACACAGCTGGACAGGGACACAGCTGGACATGGCCAGGACAGGCACAGAGACACAGCTGGACAGGGACAGGGACAGGGACACAGCTGGACAGGGACAGGGACACAGCTGGACATGGCCAGGACAGGCACAGGGACACAGCTGGACACTGGACAGCCGGGTCCCAGGACAGGGACACTCCCAGGACACGGCTGGACAATGGGACAGGGACAATTCCAGGACAGGGACAGATCCCAGGACATGGCTGGACAATGGGACAGGGACAATTCCAGGACAGGGAGACTCCCAGGACATGGCTGGACAATGGGACAGGGACAATTCCAGGACAGGGACACTCCCAGGACACGGCTGGACAATGGGACAGGGACAATTCCAGGACAGGGACACTCCCAGGACATGGCTGGACAATGGGACAGGGACAATTCCAGGACAGGGAGACTCCCAGGACACGGCCGGACAATGGGACAGGGACAGATCCCAGGACAGGGACAGATCCCAGGCCCGATTCCCTCCTGGATGCCGTGGGACCAACAAGGGTGTGACCGGATCCCCCTGGACTCCCCAAATGGGTCCCAGATCCCCCTGAATGGATCCCAGATCCCCCTGGAGAGACCCTGGACTCCCCAAATGGATCCTGGGCCCCCCAAATGCATCCTGGACTCTTCAAATGGATTCTGGACCCCCCTGGACTCACCGGGTGGATCCCGGATCTCTCCGGACCCACCAAATGGATCTGAGATCCCTCTGGGCCTTCTGGATGGGTCCCAGATCCCCCTGGACCCCCCCAAATGGATCCTGGGCTCTCTGGATGGATCCCAGACCCCAAATGGACTCCCTGGGTGGATCCCAGAACCCCCAAACGGATCCCGGACTCTTCCAATGGACCCTGGACCCCTCTGGACTCGCAGGATGGGTCCCAGATCCCTCTGGACTCCTCCCAAGTGGATCCTGGACCTCTCTGGATGGATCTCAGATCCCCGGGTGGATCCCGGGCTCTGAACCCCTCCTGGATGGATCCCAGAGCCCCCCAGGTTGATTCCAGAGCTCTCCGGGTTCCCTGGATGGATCCTGGACCCCCAGAGCGGATCCCGGATCCCCCTGGGCCCCTCGGAGGGATCCCAGAGCCCCTGAGCGGATCCCAAACCTCCAGGTGGATCCTGGATCCCAAATGGGTCCCCTGGATGGATCCTGGACCCCCTTGGACGGATCCCAGACCCCAAATGGGTCCCAGACCCCCCTGGAGCCCCGGATGGATCCCGGTTCCCGAGTGGATCCCCCGGACAGACCCCGGACCCCAGATGGAGCCCCTGGATGGGTCCTGGATCCCCCTGGGTCCCCTGGATGGATTCTGGATCCCCTGGATGGATCCCAGACCCCAGATGGGTCCCAGACTCCCCTGGAGCCCCGGATGGATCCCGGTTCCCAAGTGGATCCCCCGGACAGATCCCGGACCCCAAATGGAGCCCCTGGGTGGGTCCTGGATCCCCCTGGATCCCCTGGATGGATTCCAGTTCCCAAATGAGTCTGGACCACTTGAACAGATCCCAGATCTCAAATGGAGCCCCCTGAACAAATCCTGGAGCCCCAGATTGATCCTGGACCCCACATGGATCCCCTGGGTGGATCCTGGACCCCACATGGATCCCCTGCACAGATCTCGGACCCCTCTGGGCCCCAGACGGATTCTGGATCCCCTGGATGGATCCTGGACCCCAAATGGATCCCCTGCACAGATCTCGGACCCCTCTGGGCCCCCAGACTGATCCTGGATCCCCTGGATGGATCCTGGACCCCAAATGGAGCCCCGGGTGGATCCTGGACCCCACATGGATCCCCTGGGTGGATCCTGGATCCCAAATGGACCCCCTGGGTGGATCCTGGACCCTCTGGACTGATCCTGGATCCCCCTGGACCCCTGGACAGATTTCGGACCCCAAATGGATCCCCTGGACGGATCCCAGACCCCTCAGACTGATCCTGGATCCCCTGGGTGGGTCCCGGATCCCAGATGGATCCCCTGGACGGATCCTGGCGTCCCCGAATGGATCCCAGACCCCTCTGGAACCCTGGACAGATTCCGGATCCCAGATGGATCCCCTGGATGGATCCTGGAGTCCCCGAATGGATCCCGGACCCCTCTGGAACCCTGGACAGATTCCGGATCCCAGATGGATCCCCTGGACGGATCCTGGAGTCCCCAAATGGATCCCAGACCCCTCTGGAACTCTGGACGGATCCTGGACCCCTGAGTGGATCCCAGATCCCAAATGGGTCCCCTGGACAGATCCCGGAGTCCCCAAATGGATCAGGGACCTCAAACGGATCCTCCAGGTGGATCCCAGGCCCCAAACGGATCCTCTGGATGGATCCTGGACCCCATGGACCCATGAACACGTCCTGGAGCCCAAATGGATCCCCTGGACCCCAAATGGATCCCCTGGAGCCCAAATGGATCCCCTGGACACATCCTGGAGCCCAAATGGATCCCCTGGACCCCAAATGGATCCCCTGGACACATCCTGGACCCCCAAATGGATCCCAGATCCCAAATGGATCCCCTGGACACATCCTGGACCCCAAATGGATCCCAGATCCAAAATGGATCCCAGATCCCAAATGGATCCCCTGGGCACATCCTGGAGCCCAAATGGATCCCAGATCCAAAATGGATCCCCTGGACGCATCCTGGACCCCCTGGATGGATCGCAGATCCCAAATGGATCCCCTGGACAGATTCCAGAGTCCCCAAATGGATCCCAGATCCCAAATGGATCCTCTGGACACACCCTGGACCCCAAATGGATCCCCTGGATGGATCCCAGACCCGCAGACAGATCCTGGATCTCCCTGGGTCTCCTGGACGGATTCTGGGTCCCAAATGGATCCCCTGGGCACATCCTGGACCCCAAATGGATCCCCTGGACACATCCTGGAGCCCAAATGGATCCCCTGGGCCCCAAATGGATCCCCCGGACCCCAAATGGATCCCCCGGACGGATCCCAGACCGGGACGATTGTGGGGAACCCCCCCCCCCCGCGCCCCTGCCCCGCTGTACAGAAATACAGGATCCCAAAACGCCTCGAGTCGAGCCCAAAATTCCTTGGATTGACCCCAAAAACCCCGGCCGGGACCCCCAGATCCCCCCGAGCGATCCCAAAACCCCTCGGGAATTCGTCCCAAAAATCCTCGGGAATTCGTCCCAAAAATCCTCGGGAATTTGCCCCCAAAATCCTCTGGGATTCACCCCAAAATCCTCCGGAATTTGCCCCCAAAATCCTCCGGGATTCGCCCCCAGAATCCTCTGGGATTCACTCCAAAATCTTTGGGAATTCGCCCCAGAAATCCTCTGGAATTGGCCCCAAAAATCCTCTGAAATTCACTCCAAAAATTCTCCGGAATTCACTCCAAAATCCTTTGGGATTCACCCCGAAATCTTCTGGGATTGGCCTCAAAATCTTTGCGAATTTGCCCCAAAATCTTTGGGAATTCGCCCCAGAAATCCTCTGGAATTGGCCCCAAAAATCCTCTGAAATTCACTCCAAAAATTCTCCGGAATTCACTCCAAAATCCTTTGGGATTCACCCCGAAATCTTCTGGGATTGGCCTCAAAATCTTTGCGAATTTGCCCCAAAATCTTTGGGAATTCGCCCCAGAAATCCTCTGGAATTGGCCCCAAAAATCCTGGGGAATTCACCCCGAAAATTCTGTGGAATTCACCCCCAAATCCTCTGGAATTCACCCCCAAATCCTTCAGAATTCGCCCCCAAATCCTCGGGAATTCACCCCAAATTTCTGGGACCCTCAAATCTCCACGATCGGCCCCAAAACCTTCGGGACCGACCCCAAACCGGCCCCGGGGCACCCAGGAGCACGGGGGGCCCTGCAGGTGTGAGACAGGTGTGTGACAGGTGTGTAATGGGTGTGTACAGGTGTGCACAGGTGTGTAACGGGTGTGTAATGGGTGTGTACAGGCGTGTAACAGGTGTGCACAGGTGTGTGACAGGTGTGTGATGGGTGTGTACAGGTGTGTGACAGGTGTGTGACAGGTGTGTAATGGGTGTGTACAGGTGTGTGACAGGTGTGTGACAGGTGTGTAATGGGTGTGTACAGGTGTGTAACAGGTGTGCACAGGTGTGTACAGGTGTGTAACAGGTGTGTAATGGGTGTGTACAGGTGTGTACAGGTGTGTAACAGGTGTGTAATGGGTGTGTACAGGTGTGTAACAGGTGTGCACAGGTGTGTACAGGGTGTGTAACAGGTGTGTAATGGGTGTGTACAGGTGTGTGCACAGGTGTGCACAGGGTGTGTAACGGGTGTGCACAGGGTGTGTAACAGGTGTGTACAGGTGTGCATAGGTGTGTGACAGGTGTGCACAGGTGTGTAACAGGTGTGCACAGGTGTGTACGGGTGTGTAATGGGTGTGTGACAGGTGTGTAATGGGGGTGCACAGGTGTGTAATGGGCGTGTAACGGGTGTGTAACAGGTGTGCACAGGTGTGTAATGGGTGTGTACAGGTGTGTAACAGGTGTGCACAGGTGTGTAATGGGTGTGTAACAGGTGTGTAACGGGTGTGTAACAGGTGTGCACAGGTGTGTAACGGGTGTGTACAGGTGTGTAACAGGTGTGCACAGGTGTGTAATGGGTGTGTAACAGGTGTGTACAGGTGTGTAACAGGTGTGCACAGGTGTGTACAGGGTGTGTAACAGGTGTGTAATGGGTGTGTACAGGTGTGTGACAGGTGTGTGATGGGTGTGTACAGGTGTGTACAGGTGTGTACAGGTGTGTGACAGGTGTGTAATGGGTGTGTACAGGTGTGTGACAGGTGTGCACAGGTGTGCACAGGGTGTGTAACGGGTGTGTAACAGGTGTGCACAGATGTGCATAGGTGTGTGACAGGTGTGTAATGGGTGTGTATACGTGTGTGACAGGTGTGCACAGGTGTGTAACAGGTGTGTGACAGGTGTGTACGGGTGTGTAATGGGTGTGTGACAGGTGTGTAATGGGCGTGCACAGGTGTGTAATGGGCGTGTAACGGGTGTGTAACAGGTGTGCACAGATGTGTAACGGGTGTGTACAGGTGTGTGCACAGGTGTGTAATGGGTGTGTAACGGGTGTGTAATGGGTGTGTAACAGGTGTGCACAGGTGTGTAACAGGTGTGCACAGATGTGCATAGGTGTGTGACAGGTGTGTAACGGGTGTGTACAGGTGTGTAACAGGTGTGCACAGGTGTGTACAGGTGTGTGACAGGTGTGTAATGGGTGTGTACAGGTGTGTGACAGGTGTGCACAGGTGTGTACAGGTGACAGGTGTGTAATGGGTGTGTACAGGTGTGTGACAGGTGTGCCCAGGGTGTGTAACGGGTGTGCACAGGGTGTGTAACAGGTGTGTACAGGTGTGCATAGGTGTGTGACAGGTGTGCACAGGTGTGTAACGGGTGTGCATAGGTGTGTACGGGTGTGTAATGGGTGTGTGACAGGTGTGTAATGGGCGTGCACAGGTGTGTAATGGGCGTGTAACGGGTGTGTAACAGGTGTGCACAGGTGTGTGACAGGTCTGCACAGGTGTGTAACGGGTGTGTAACAGGTGTGCACAGATGTGCATAGGTGTGTAACGGGTGTGTATAGGTGTGTGACAGGTGTGCACAGGTGTGTAACATGTAACAGGTGTGTACAGGTGTGCAATGGGTGTGCCCCAGCTGTGCCCAGGTGTGCACAGGTGTGCAATGGGCGTGTCCCATCTGTGCCAGGTGTGTGACTGCTCCCTCAATCCCCTCACTGGCTCCGTTCCCACCCCGCCCACTTTGGGGCTTCAGCCCCGCCCCTTTGCGGCCTGCCCCGCCCCCATTGGGGTCTGAGCCCCGCCCCTTTGGGCTCTGCCCCGCCCCCATTGGGGTCTGAGCCCCGCCCCTTTGCGTTCCAGCCCGCCTCCTTTGGTGTCTGAGCCCCGCCCCTTTGGGCTCCCAGCCCCGCCCCCTTTGGGCTCTGAGCCCCGCCCCTTTGGGGCCTGCCCCGCCCCCTTTGGGCTCTGAGCCCCGCCCCTTTGGGCTCTGCCCCGCCCCCATTGGGGTCTGAGCCCCGCCCCTTTGGGCTCCCAGCCCCGCCCCCTTTGAGCTCCGCTCCTCCGCGCTCCTGGCCCCGCCCATTTTCACCACGCCCCTCTTAGCCCCGCCCCCTCAAGGCCCCGCCCTCACAACGCTCCGCGCTGTCTCCTGATTGGCTGCGAGCTCGGGCGCTCCCATTGCCGGCGGCGCTGGGGGGGTAGGGGACGGAGCGGCCACGCCCTTTCCTGCCCCCCCGCCTTCCATTATTCCTAGCTGGGCGGGGCGGCCGCGCTGATTGGTCCGCGCAGGGCAGGGCGGCGGCGCTGATTGGCGCGGGCGGGGCTTGGCCACGCCCTCCCGGAAGTACCGCTCCGGCAGCAGCGCCCGGCCGGTGAGGGGGGACCGGGACCGGCACCGAAACCGGAACCGGAACCGGAACCGGGACCGGGACCGAGCCCGGGGGGGGCCGGGACCGCGTGCGGGAGGGGGCGGGGCCGGGGCCCGGCGGGAACCGGAACCGGAACCGGGGCCGGGCCGGGGGTCCCGGGGGGGAACCTGGCCCGGGGAACGGGAGGGACCGGGGGGAAACGGGGAGGGAACCGGTGGGGGGAACCGGGGCTCGGGGACCCCCCCCGTGCCTCAGTTTCCCGTCTCGCCTTTCAGCCCCCAGCGGAGCAGAGCGGGGACCCCCCCGAAATACCGGGGAGGGGGCAGCGAGAGAGCCCCGGGAGCCCAAAAGAACCCCCGGGAACACCGGGAGCCCAAAAGAACCCCCGGGAACACCGGGAGCCGCCCCGGGAGCCCCGGGAGCCCAAAAGAACCTCCGGGAACACCGGGAGCCCAAAAGAACCCCCGGGAACACCGGGAGCCGCCCCGGGCAACACCGGGAGCCCAAAAGAACCCCCGGGAACACCGGGAGCCGCCCCGGGAGCACCGGGAGCCCCAAAGAACCCCCGGGAACACCGGGAGCCGCCCCGGGAGCCCCCCCGGAAACCCCTCCGGCTACACCGGGACCCCCCGGAGCCCCCCGGACCAACGTAACCCCCCCAGAAAGCCCCGAGCGCCCCCAAAACCCCCCCAAAGATCCCCCCAGACCCCCCCAGCGTCCCCCATTACCCCCGAACCACCCGAGACCCCCAAAACCTTCCCCCAGAGCCCCCTCGGACCCCCCAAACCCCCCCCGAGACCCCCCAAAACCCCCTCAGACCCCCGAGACCCCCTCAGACCTCCGAGACCCCCCCAAAACCCCTCAGACCCCCAAAACCTCCCCAAATCCCCTCCTAGACCCCTCAGACCCCCCAAAACCTCCCCAAATCCCCTCCTAGACCCCCCAAATCCCCTCCTAGACCCGTCAGACCCCCCAAAAACCCCCCAAATCCCCTCCTAGACCCCCCAAATCCCCTCAAACTCCCCCCAAATCCCCTCCTAAACCCCCGAATCTCCCCAAACTCCCCCCAAACCCACTCCTAGACCCCCCAAATCCCCTCCTAGACCCCTCAGACCCCCCAAACTCCCCCAATCCCCTCCTAGACCCCCCCAAATCCCTCCTAGACCCCCCAAATCTCCCCAAAACCCCCCAAATCCCTCCTAGACGCCCCAAACTCCCCCCAAACCCACTCCTAGACCCCCCAATCCCTCCTAGACCCCCAAATCCCCCCAAACTCCCCCCAAACTCCCCCCAAACCCACTCCTAGACTCCCCCAAATCCCCCCAAACTCCCCCCAAATCCCCTCCTAGACCCCCCAAAGCCCCCAAACTCCCCCCAAACCCACTCCTAGACCCCCCAAACCCTCTCCTAGACCCCCCAAACCCTCTCCTAGACCCACCCCCCCAAATCCCCTCCTAAACCCCCCCAATCCCCTCCTAAACCCCCCAATTCCCCCCAAACTCCCCCCAAACCCACTCCTAGACCCCCCAAATCCCCCCAAACTCCCCCCAAACCCACTCCTAGACCCCCCAAATCCCTCCTAGACCCCCCAATCTCCCCCCAAACCCACTCCTAGACCCCCCAAATCCCCTCCTAGACCCCCCAATCTCCCCCCAAACCCACTCCTAGACCCCCCAAATCCCTCCTAGACCCCCCAATCTCCCCCCAATCCCTCCTAGACCCCCCAAATCCCCTCCTAGACCCCCCAATCTCCCCCCAAACCCACTCCTAGCCCCCCCAAATCCCCTCCTAGACCCCCCGAACCCCGGCATGCCGCTGGGGCTGGGCCGCCGCAAGAAGCCGCCGCCGCTGGTGGAGAACGAGGAGGGGGCCGGGGGGCGCGGGGGGGCCCCGGGGGAGCCCGGGGGGGCCCCGGGGGGGGTCCCGGGGGCGGCGCCCCCCCCGCAGCCGCTGCGGCCCCGCCTGGTGTTCCACACGCAGCTGGCGCACGGCAGCGCCACCGGGCGCGTGGAGGGCTTCGGGAACGTGCGGGAGCTGTACGGGAAGATCGGGGAGGCCTTCGGGATCCCCCCCAGCGAGGTGAGACATACTGGGATATACTGGGAATGCATTGGGTTATACTGGGATGTACTGGGAATGCATTGGGTTATACTGGGTTATACTGGGTTATACGGGGTTATACTGGGAGGGCTTCGGGAACGTGCGGGAGCTGTACGGGAAGATCGGGGAGGCCTTCGGGATCCCCCCCAGCGAGGTGAGACATACTGGGATATACTGGGATGGACTGGGATATACTGGGTTATACTGGGAATGGACTGGGATATACTGGGTTATACTGGGAGGGCTTCGGGAACGTGCGGGAGCTGTACGGGAAAATCGGGGAGGCCTTCGGGATCCCCCCCAGCGAGGTGAGACTGGGTATACTGGGATGGACTGGGATGGACTGGGAATGCATTGGGTTATACTGGGATATACTGGGAATGCATTGGGTTATACTGGGATATACTGGGATATACTGGGAATGCATTGGGTTATACTGGGATATACTGGGAATGCATTGGGATGTACTGGGATATACTAGGATATACTGGGAATGCATTGGGTTATACTGGGTTATACTGGGTTATACTGGGTTATACTGGGAGGGCTTCGGGAACGTGCGGGAGCTGTACGGGAAGATCGGGGAGGCCTTCGGGATCCCCCCGAGTGAGGTGAGACTGGGTATACTGGGATGTACTGGGATGGACTGGGATATACTGGGATGTACTGGGAATGCATTGGGTTATACTGGTTTATACTGGGAGGGCTTCGGGAACGTGCGGGAGCTGTACGGGAAGATCGGGGAGGCCTTCGGGATCCCCCCCAGCGAGGTGAGACATACTGGGATATACTGGGATATACTGGGAATGGACTGGGAATGGACTGGGATGTACTGGGAATGCATTGGGTTATACTGGGTTATACTGGGAATGCATTGGGTTATACTGGGAGGGGTTCGGGAACGTGCGGGAGCTGTACGGGAAGATCGGGGAGGCCTTCGGGATCCCCCCGAGTGAGGTGAGACATACTGGGATATACTGGGATGGACTGGGATATACTGGGTTATACTGGGAGGGCTTCGGGAACGTGCGGGAGCTGTACGGCAAGATCGGGGAGGCCTTCGGGATCCCCCCCAGCGAGGTGAGACTGGGTATACTGGGATATACTGGGATATACTGGGATACACTGGGATGTACTGGGAATGGACTGGGATATACTGGGTTATACTGGGAGGGCTTCGGGAACGTGCGGGAGCTGTACGGGAAGATCGGGGAGGCCTTCGGGATCCCCCCGAGTGAGGTGAGACTGGGTATACTGGGATGGACTGGGATATACTGGGAATGGACTGGGAATGGACTGGGATGTACTGGGAATGCATTGGGTTATACTGGGTTATACTGGGAGGGCTTCGGGAACGTGCGGGAGCTGTACGGGAAGATCGGGGAGGCCTTCGGGATCCCCCCCAGCGAGGTGAGACATACTGGGATGGACTGGGATATACTGGGAATGGACTGGGATGTACTGGGATATACTGGGAATGCATTGGGTTATACTGGGTTATACTGGGAGGGCTTCGGGAACGTGCGGGAGCTGTACGGGAAAATCGGGGAGGCCTTCGGGATCCCCCCCAGCGAGGTGAGACTGGTTATACTGGGAATGGACTGGGATGTACTGGGATGTATTGGGATATACTGGGATGTACTGCGTTACATTGGGAATGCATTGGGATATACTGGGTTATACTGGGATGTACTGGGAATGGACTGGGTTATAGTGGGATGTACTTGGTTATACTGGGATATACTGGGATATACTGGGTTATACTGGGATATACTGGGTTATACTGGGAATGCATTGGGTTATACTGGGAATGGACTGGGATATACTGGGTTATACTGGGAGGGGTTCGGGAACGTGCGGGAGCTGTACGGGAAGATCGGGGAGGCCTTCGGGATCCCCCCGAGTGAGGTGAGACTGGGTATACTGGGATGTACTGGGATGTACTGGGATATACTGGGTTATACTGGGAATGGACTGGGTTATACTGGGTTATACTGGGTTATACTGGGAGGGCTTCGGGAACGTGCGGGAGCTGTACGGGAAGATCGGGGAGGCCTTCGGGATCCCCCCGAGTGAGGTGAGACTGGGTATACTGGGATATACTGGGATGGACTGGGTTATACTGGGTTATACTGGGAATGGACTGGGTTATACTGGGTTATACTGGGAGGGCTTCGGGAACGTGCGGGAGCTGTACGGGAAGATCGGGGAGGCCTTCGGGATCCCCCCGAGTGAGGTGAGACATACTGGGATATACTGGGATGGACTGGGATATACTGGGTTATACTGGGAATGGACTGGGTTATACTGGGTTATACTGGGAGGGCTTCGGGAACGTGCGGGAGCTGTACGGGAAAATCGGGGAGGCCTTCGGGATCCCCCCGAGTGAGGTGAGACTGGTTATACTGGGATATACTGGGATGTACTGGGATATACTGGGATATACTGGGAATGCATTGGGTTATACTGGGTTATACTGGGTTATACTGGGTTATACTGGGAGGGCTTCGGGAACGTGCGGGAGCTGTACGGGAAGATCAGGGAGGCCTTCGGGATCCCCCCCAGCGAGGTGAGACTGGGTATACTGGGATGGACTGGGATATACTGGGATGGACTGGGATATACTGGGTTATACTGGGATGTACTGGGATGTACTGGGATATACTGGGAACGAACTGGGATATACTGGGTTATACTGGGAGGGCTTCGGGAACGTGCGGGAGCTGTACGGGAAAATCGGGGAGGCCTTCGGGATCCCCCCCAGCGAGGTGAGACGGGATATACTGGGATGGACTGGGATGTACTGGGATGTACTGGGATGTACTGGGATGTACTGCGTTACATTGGGAATGCATTGGGATATACTGGGTTATACTGGGATATACTGGGAATGGACTGGGTTATAGTGGGATGTACTTGGTTATACTGGGATATACTGGGATATACTGGGTTATACTGGGTTATACTGGGTTATACTGGGATGTACTGGGTTATACTGGGTTATACTGGGTTATACTGGGTTATACTGGGAATGCATTGGGTTATACTGGGTTATACTGGGAGGGCTTCGGGAACGTGCGGGAGCTGTACGGGAAGATCGGGGAGGCCTTCGGGATCCCCCCCAGCGAGGTGAGACATACTGGGATATACTGGGATGGACTGGGATATACTGGGTTATACTGGGATGTACTGGGATGTACTGGGATATACTGGGATATACTGGGTTATACTGGGTTATACTGGGAGGGCTTCGGGAACGTGCGGGAGCTGTACGGGAAAATCGGGGAGGCCTTCGGGATCCCCCCCAGCGAGGTGAGACTGGTTATACTGGGAATGGACTGGGATGTACTGGGATGTACTGGGATGTACTGGGATGTACTGCGTTACATTGGGAATGCATTGGGATATACTGGGTTATACTGGGATATACTGGGAATGGACTGGGTTATAGTGGGATGTACTTGGTTATACTGGGATATACTGGGATATACTGGGTTATACTGGGTTATACTGGGTTATACTGGGATGTACTGGGTTATACTGGGTTATACTGGGTTATACTGGGTTATACTGGGAATGCATTGGGTTATACTGGGTTATACTGGGAGGGCTTCGGGAACGTGCGGGAGCTGTACGGGAAGATCGGGGAGGCCTTCGGGATCCCCCCCAGCGAGGTGAGACATACTGAGATATACTGGGATGGACTGGGATATTCTGGGAGGGGTTTGGGACAGGCTGGGTTGTACTGGGTTATACTGGGATGGCCTGAAATTGGGCTGGGTTATACTGGGATGCACTGGGAGGGACTGGGATATACTGGGAATGGATTGGGATATACTGGGACATACTGGGAATGGATTGGGATATACTGGGATATACTGGGATGGACTGGGAGGGACTGGGACATACTGGGAATGGATTGGGATATACTGGGACATACTGGGATGCCACACTGGACACACCGGCGTCCCCAGGTGTTGTCCCCTGTCCCCCCAGGTGCTGTTGTGCACGCTGAACACGCCCATGTCCCCATGTCCCCTGTCCCCAGTGTCCCCATGTCCCCTGTCCCCAGTGTCCCCAGGTGATGTCCCCAGTGTCCCCAGGTGATGTCCCCAGTGTCCCCAGGTGCTGTCCCCATGTTCTGTCCTGTGTCCCCAGTGTCCCCACCTGTCCCCAGGTGCTGTTCTGCCCCCTGAACACCCCTCAGGTGCACATTGAGAAGCTCCTGGGGGGGCAGATTGGACTGAGGGATTTGTCCCCACCTGTCCCCAGTGTCCCCAGGTGCTGTCCCGGGCGCTGTTCTGTGTCCCCACCTGTCCCCAGTGTCCCCACCTGTCCCCAGGTGCTGTCCTGCCCCCTGAACACCCCTCAGGTGCACATGGAGAAGCTCCTGGGCGGGCAGATCGGGCTGGGGCATTTGTCCCCAGTGTCCCCAGTGTCCCCAGTGTCCCCAGTGTCCCCAGTGTCCCCAGTGTCCCCAAGTGCTGTCCCGGGCGCTGTTCTGTGTCCCCAGTGTCCCCACGTGTCCCCACCTGTCCCCAGGTGCTGTTCTGCACGCTGAACACGCCCCAGGTGGACATGGAGAAGCTCCTGGGCGGGCAGATCGGCCTCGAGGATTTCATCTTCGCGCACACGCGCGGGCGCCAGAAGGACGTGGAGGTGCTGAAATCCGAGGAGGCGCTGGGGCTCACCATCACTGACAACGGGGCTGGATACGCCTTCATCAAGGTGAGACACACCTGGGACAGGTGAGACACACCTGGGGACACACCTGGGATAGGTGAGACACACCTGGGGACACACCTGGGCAGGTGGGACACATGGGGACACACAGGGACAGTGCAGGTGCTGAAATCCGAGGAGGCGCTGGGGCTCACCATCACTGACAACGGAGCGGGATACGCCTTCATCAAGGTGAGACACACCTGGGGACACACCTGGGACAGCTGGGGACACATGGGGACACACCTGGGACAGGTGAGACACACCTGGGGACACACCTGGGACAGCTGGGGACACATGGGGACACACCTGGGACAGCTGGGGACACATGGGGACACACAGGGACAGAGCTGGGGCTCACCATCACCGACAACGGGGCCGGATACGCCTTCATCAAGGTGAGACACACCTGGGACAGGTGAGACACACCTGGGGACACACCTGGGGACACACCTGGGGACACACCTGGGGACACACCTGGGGCAGCTGGGGACACATGGGGACACACAGGGACAGAGCTGGGGCTCACCATCACCGACAACGGAGCAGGATACGCCTTCATCAAGGTGAGACACACCTGGGACAGGTGAGACACACCTGGGGACACACCTGGGCAGGTGGGACACATGGGGACAGTGCAGGTGCTGAAATCCGAGGAGGCGCTGGGGCTCACCATCACTGACAACGGGGCTGGATACGCCTTCATCAAGGTGAGACACACCTGGGGACACACCTGGACAGGAGGGACACACCTGGGAACACACCTGGGACAGCTGGGGACACATGGGGACACACAGGGACAGAGCTGGGGCTCACCATCACTGATAACGGGGCCGGATACGCCTTCATCAAGGTGAGACACACCTGGGACAGGTGGGATACACATGGGGACACACCTGGGACAGGTGAGACACACATGGGTGGGGGCAATGGCGCTATCACCGACAACAGCACTGGATACACCTTCATCAAGGTGAGACACACCTGGGGACACACCTAGGGACAGGTGAGACACAGCTGGGGACACACCTGGGACAGGTGAGACACACCTGGGCAGGTGAGACACACCTGGGGACAGCTGGGGACACACATGGGTGTGTGTGCTGGGGCTCACCATCACAAACAGCAGAATGGGCTACGCCTTCGTCAAGGTGAGACACACCTGGGACAGGTGAGACACACCTGGGGACGACACACCTGGGACAGGTGAGACACACCTGGGGACACCCCTGGGATAGGTGAGACACACCTGGGACAGGTGAGACACGCCTGGGACAGGTGAGACACACCTGGGGACACCCCTGGGTAGGTGAGACACACCTGGGACAGTTGAGACACGCCTGGGACAGGTGAGACACACCTGGGACAGGTGACACACGCCTGGGGACAGCAGCGTGGGGGCAGTGGGACGGTGCTGGGGCTCACCGTCACCAACAACCGGCGACCCCAGATGGCCTCAGGTGGGACCCAGGTGTCCCCAGGTGTGTCCCAGATGTCCCCAGGTGTGTCTGTGTCTCCAGGTGTCCCCAGGTGTGACCCAGGTGTCCTCAGGTGTGTCCCAGGTGTCCCCAGGTGTGTCCCAGGTGTGTCTGTGTCCCCAGTGTATCCACGAGGGGTCAGTGATGGCGCACACGCCCCAGGTGTGACCCAGGTTACCCAGACCCCACGTTATCCAGGTGTAACTCAGGTGTAACTCAGGTGTAACCCAGGTGCATCTTCCCCCCCCAGAGGATCCGTGAGGGCTCGGTGATGGCGCGCACGCCCCAGGTGTGACCCGGGTTAGCTGGGTTACACAGGTCACACAGGTTGTACAGGCGTGCCCAGGTGTGACCCAGGTTACCCGGGTTAGCTAGGTCACACAGGTTACCCAGGTGTGTCACAGGTGTGTCCCAGGTATCTCAGGTGTGACCCAGGTGTGTCTCTCCCCCCACATAGAGGATCCGCGAGGGCTCAGTGATGGCGCGCATGCCCCAGGTGTGACCCGGGTTAGCTGGGTTACACAGGTCACACAGGTTACCCAGGTGTTACCCAGGTGTTACACAGGTGTGTCTCTCCCCCCCAGCGGATCCGCAAGGGCTCGGTGATGGCGCGCACGCCCCAGGTGTGACCCGGGTTAGCTGGGTTACACAGGTCACACAGGTTATACAGGTGTCACACAGGTTGTACAGGTGTGTCCCAAGTGTGCCCAGGTGTGCCCAGGTGTGACCCAGGTGTGTTTCCCCCCACGCAGAGGATCCGCGAGGGCTCGGTGATGGCGCGCACGCCCCAGGTGGGCGTCGGGGACGTGCTGGAGGCGCTGGACGGGCGCAGCCTGGTGGGCACGCGGCACTTCGAGGTGGCGCGGCTGCTGCAGGAGCTGCCCCGCGGACACCAGTTCAGGCTGAGGCTGACGGAGCCACGGAGAGCCTGGGGTGGGTACCGGGAGGGACTGGGAGGGACTGGGATTGAACTGGGATGGACTGGGATGAACTGGGAGGGACTGGGAATGAATGGGATTGAACTGGGATTGACTGGGAATGAATGGGAGTGATTGGGATCGATGGAGCTGGAGCTGCCCCGGGGGCACCAGTTCAGGCTGAGGCTGACGGAGCCACGGAGAGCATGGGGTGGGTACTGGGAGGGACTGGGATGGACTGGGAGGGACTGGGAATGACTGGGATTGAACTGGATGGACTGGGATGGGCTGGGATTGACTGGGAATGAATGGGAGTGATTGGGATTGATGGAGCTGGAGCTGCCCCGTGGGCACCAGTTCAGACTCAGGCTGACCGAGCCACGGAGAGCCTGGGGTGGGTACTGGGAGCACTGGGATTGAACTGGGAGGGACTGGGATTGAACTGAGATTGAACTGGGATGGGCTGGGAACCAATGGGATTGAACTGGGATGGACTGGGAGGGACTGGATGGATTGGGATGGGCTGGGAATCAATGGGATTGAACTGGGAATGAATGGGATTGAACTGGGATGGACTGGGATTGACTGGGAGTGAACTGGGATGGGCTGGGAATCAATGGGAGTGGACTGGGATGGACTGGGATTGGCTGGGAATGAATGGGAGTGATTGGGATCGATGGAGCAGGAGCTGCCCCGGGGGCACCAGTTCAGGCTGAGGCTGACGGAGCCACGGAGAGCCTGGGGTGGGTACTGGGAGGGACTGGGAGGGACTGGATTGAACTGGGAATGAATGGGATTGAACTGGGATGGGCTGGGAACCAATGGGATTGAACTGGGATGGGCTGGGATTGAACTGGGATTCCCGAGGGCACCCCTTCAGGCTGAGGCTGACCGAGCCCAGGAGGGCCCCTGGTGTCCCCCTTGTCCCCTCTGTCCCCCGCTGGCCCCTCTCTGACCTCCCCATCCCCTCTGGCCCTGTGTCCCCTCCCTGTCCCGTGTCCCTTTCCTGTCCCCTGTGTCCCCATCCGTCCCCTGTGTCCCCTGCTGCCCTGTCTCTCACCCCCCCATCCCCTCTGTCCCCATCCATCCCCTGTGTCCCCTCCCTGTCCCTCTGTGTCCCCTTTGTGTCCCCTCTATCCCCGTCTGTCCCCCTGTGTCCCCTCTGTCCCCTCTCTGATCTCTCTGTCCCCTGTGTCCCCTGTCTGACCCCTCTGTGTCCCCTGTGTGTCCCCTCTGTGACCCCTCTGTGACCCCTCTGTGACCCTGTGTGACCCCTGTGTGACCCCTCTGTGACCCCTCTGTGACCCCTCTGTGACCCTGTGTGACCCCTCTGTGACCCCTGTGTGTCCCCTCTGTGACCCCTGTGTGACCCCTCTGTGACCCTCTGTGACCCCTCTGTGACCCCTGTGTGTCCCCTCTGTGACCCCTCTGTGACCCCTCTGTGACCCTGTGTGACCCCTCTGTGACCCCTGTGTGTCCCCTCTGTGACCCCTGTGTGACCCCTCTGTGACCCCTCTGTGACCCTGTGTGTCCCCTCTGTGTCCCCTGTGTGACCCCTCTGTGACCCCTCTGTGACCCCTCTGTGACCCTGTGTGACCCCTCTGTGACCCCTGTGTGACCGCTGTGTGACCCCTCTGTGACCCCTCTGTGACCCCTGTGTGACCCCTGTGTGACCCCTCTGTGACCCCTCTGTGACCCCTGTGTGTCCCCTCTGTGACCCCTCTGTGACCCCTGTGTGACCCCTGTGTGACCCGTGTGTCCCCTCTGTGACCCCTGTGTGACCCCTCTGTGACCCCTGTGTGTCCCCTGTGTGACCCCTCTGTGACCCCTGTGTGACCCCTGTGTGACCCCTCTGTACCCGTGTGTCCCCTCTGTGACCCCTCTGTGACCCCTCTGTGACCCCTGAGTGACCCCTGTGTGACCCCTGTGTGACCCCTCTGTGTCCCCTGTGTGACCCGTGTGACCCCTCTGTGACCGCTGTGTGACCCCTGTGTGACCCCTGTGTGACCCCTGTGTGTCCCCTGTGTGACCCCTGTGTGACCCCTCTGTGACCCCTGTGTGACCCCTCTGTGACCCCTCTGTGTCCCCTGTGTGTCCCCTGTGTGACCCCTGTGTGTCCCCTCTGTGACCCCTCTGTGACCCCTCTGTGACCCCTCTGTGACCCCTGTGTGTCCCCTCTGTGACCCCTCTGTGACCCCTCTGTGACCCCTCTGTGACCCTGTGTGACCCCTCTGTGACCCCTGTGTGTCCCCTCTGTGACCCCTCTGTGTCCCCTGTGTGACCCCTCTGTGACCCCTCTGTGACCCCTGTGTGTCCCCAGACGGGATCGGGCCCCGTTCCGGGGGGGTCTCGGCTCGGGGGGGGCCCCCCCAGGTGCTCTCGGGCCGGGGGACGCTGAGGCTGCGCTCGAGGGGCCCGGCCACGCTGCAGGAGCAGGTACGGACCCAAAACCGCCCAAAATCACCCCAAAATCACCCCAGAAACACCCCAAAAACACCCCCAGAACAGGCCACGCTGCAGGAGCAGGTACGGACCCAAAACCGCCCAAAATCACCCCAAAATCACCCCAGAAACAGCCCCAGAACAGGCCACGCTGCAGGAGCAGGTACGGACCCAAAATCACCCCAAAAACACCCCAAAATCACCCCAAAAACACCCCCAGAACAGGCCACGCTGCAGGAGCAGGTACGGACCCAAAATCACCCCAAAAACACCCCAAAAACACCCCCAGAACAGGCCACGCTGCAGGAGCAGGTACGGACCCAAAACCGCCCAAAATCACCCCAAAATCACCCCAGAAACACCCCAAAAACACCCCAAAAACAGCCCCAGAACAGGCCATGCTGCAGGAGCAGGTACGGACCCAAAATGGCACAAAATCACCCCAAAAACACCCCAAAATCACCCCAAAAACACCCCAAAAACACCCCAGAACAGGCCACGCTGCAGGAGCAGGTACGGAGCCAAAACCGCCCAAAATCACCCCAAAATCACCCCAGAAACACCCCAAAAACACCCCCAGAACAGGCCATGCTGCAGGAGCAGGTACGGACCCAAAACCGCCCAAAATCACCCCAAAAATCAGCCCAAAAACACCCCAAAAACACCCCAAAAACAGCCCCAGAACAGGCCACGCTGCAGGAGCAGGTACGGACCCAAAACCGCCCAAAATCACCCCAAAATCACCCCAGAAACACCCCAAAAACACCCCCAGAACAGGCCACGCTGCAGGAGCAGGTACGGACCCAAAACCGCCCAAAATCACCCCAAAAACACCCCAAAAACACCCCCAGAACAGGCCACGCTGCAGGAGCAGGTACGGAGCCAAAACCGCCCAAAATCACCCCAAAATCACCCCAGAAACACCCCAAAAACACCCCAAAAACAGCCCCAGAACAGGCCACGCTGCAGGAGCAGGTACGGACCCAAAACCGCCCAAAATCACCCCAAAAACACCCCAAAATCACCCCAAAATCAGCCCAAAAACACCCCAAAAACACCCCAAAAACACCCCCAGAACAGGCCACGCTGCAGGAGCAGGTACGGACCCAAAACCGCCCAAAATCACCCCAAAATCACCCCAAAAACACCCCAAAAACACCCCAAAAACACCCCCAGAACAGGCCACGCTGCAGGAGCAGGTATGGACCCAAAACCGCCCAAAATCACCCCAAAAACACCCCAAAAACACCCCAAAATCACCCCAAAAACACCCCAAAAACACCCCCAGAACAGGCCACGCTTCAGGAACAGGTACGGACCCAAAACCGCCCAAAATCACCCCAAAACCAGCCCCTAGAGACCCCAGAACCAGCCTGCGACCCCCCAAAATATCCACTGGGGACCCCAAAATATCCCACGCAATCCCAAAATGTCCTGGGGACCCCAAAATCCCTTTGGGATCCCCCAAAATCCCCTTGGGACCCCCAAAAATCCCTTTAGGATCCCCAAAAAATCCCCTTGGGACCCCCAAAAAATCCCCGTGGGACCCCCCAAAAATCACCTTGGGACCCCCAAAAATCACCCCAGGGTCCCCCAAAATCCCCTTGGGACCCTCGGGATCCCCAAAATCCCCTTGGGGACCCCCCAAAATCCCCCAAAATCCCTTTGGGACCCCCAGAATCTCTTTGGGATCCCCAAAATCCCCTTGGGGACCCCCCCAAAATCCCTTTGGGACCCCCAGAATCCCTTTGGGACCCCCAAAAATCCCTTTGGGACCCCCAAAATCTCTTTGGGACCCCCAAAACCCCCGTGGGACCCCACAAAATCCCTTTGGGACCCCCAAAATCCACGTGGGACCCCCCCAAAATCCCTTTGGGACCCCCAAAATCCCCTTGGGGACCCCCCAAAATCCCTTTGGGACCCCCAAAAATCCCTTTGGGATCCCCAAAATCCCCTTTGGGACCCCCCAAAATCCCTTTGGGACCCCCCAAAATCCCCCTAATCCCCGCAGCCGTCGGCGTTCGAGGAGCGCGCGGTGGCCAAGGTGGACGATCTGCTGGAGAGCTACATGGGCATCCGGGACAGCGAGCTGGGTGAGCACCCCGAAATCTGGGACCCCAAAATCCACAGGGACCCCAAAATCCTGGGGGAACCCCAAAATCCAGGGGATTACCCCAAAAAAAACCCCCAGGATCACCCCGAACCCCCCGGGCTCTGCTGCAGAGCTCCATGGGCATCCGGGACAGCGAGCTGGGTGAGCACCCCAAAATCTGGGCACCCCAAAATCCACAGGGACCCCAAAATCCTGGGGGAACCCCAAAATCCAAGGGATTACCCCAAAAAAAAACCCCCAGGATCACCCCGAACCCCCCGGGCTCTGCTGCAGAGCTCCATGGGCATCCGGGACAGCGAGCTGGGGGAGCACCCCGAAATCCTGGGGACCCCCCAAAAATCCTGGGGGAACCCCAAAATCCTGGGGAACCCCAAAATCCCAGGGATTACCCCACAAAAACTCCCCGGGATCACCCCAAACCCTCCAGGTTCTGCTGGGGAGCTCCATGGGCATCCGGGACAGCGAGCTGGGGGAGCACCCCAAAATCCACGGGGACCCCAAAATCCGGGACCCCAAAATCCTGGGGGAACCCCAAAATCCAAGCGATTACCCCAAAATCCTGAGGACCCCCCCAAAAATCCTGGGGGACCCCAAAAAACACCCAGGGATCACCCCAAAACTGCCCCGATCTCCCCAAACCCCCCGGGCTCTGCTGGGGAGCTCCCCGAAATCTGGGACCCAAAAATCTGAAACCCCAAAATCCTGGGGAACCCCAAAATCCTGGGGAACCCCAAAAAAACTCCCAGGATCACCCCAAAAAACCTCCCAGGATCGCCCCAAACTGCCCCAATCACCCCAAACCGCCCGGGTTGAGTTGGGGGAGCACCCCAAAATCTGGGGGAACCCCAAAATCTGAGACCCCAAAATGCTGAGGGACCCCAAAATCCCGGGGACCCCCCAAAAGCCCCTGGGAGCCCTGGAGTGTCCCCCAATGTCTCCATCTCTGTCCCAATGCCCCCAGTGTCCCCAGTGTCCCCAGTGTGTCCCCAATGTCCCCAGTGTCCCCAATGTCCCCAATGTGTCCCCAATGTCCCCAATGTGTCCCCAATGTCCCCAGTGTCCCCAATGTCCCCAATGTGTCCCCAATGTCCCCGCAGCCGCCACCATGGTGGAGCTGGGCCGCGACGCCTGTGACCCCAATGTCCCCGATGTCCCCAATGTCCCCGAAGTCCCCAGTGTCCTCAATGTGTCCCCAATGTCCCCAATGTCCCCGATGTCCCCGCTGTCCCCGCAGCCGCCACCATGGTGGAGCTGGGGCGCAATGCCCGTGACCCCAATGTCCCCGATGTCCCCAATGTCCCGAATGTGTCCCCAATGTCCCAGATGTCCCCAGTGTCCCCAATGTCCCCAATGTGTCCCCGCTGTCCCTGCAGCCGCCACCATGGTGGAGCTGGGCCGCGACGCCCATGACCCCAATGTGTCCCCAGTGTCCCCAGTGTCCCCAATGTCCCCAATGTGTCCCCAATGTCCCCGCAGCCGCCACCATGGTGGAGCTGGGCCGCGACACCCGTGACCCCAATGTGTCCCCAGTGTCCCCAATGCCCCCAAAGTCCCCAACGTCCCCGACACTGTGTGTGTCCCCAATGTCCCCGATGTCCCCAATGTCCCCAATGACCCCAATGTCTCCGCTATCCCCCCAATGTCCCCAATGTCCCCAACGTGTCCCCGCTGTCCCCGCAGCCGCCACCATGGTGGAGCTGGGGCGCAATGCCCGTGACCCCAATGTCCCCGATGTCCCCAATGTCCCCAATGTGTCCCCAATGTCCCAGATGCCCCCAGTGTCCCCAATGTCCCCAATGTGTCCCCAATGTGTCCCCAATGTCCCCAATGTCCTCAATGTCCCCAATGTCCCCAATGTGTCCCCAATGCCCCCAATGTCCCCAATGTGTCCCCAATGTCCCCAATGTCCCCAATGTCCCCAATGTGTCCCCAATGCCCCCGCTGTCCCCGCAGCCGCCACCATGGTGGAGCTGGGCCGCAACGCCCATGACCCCAATGTCCCCAATGCCCCCAATGTCCCCAATGTGTCCCCAATGTCCCCAATGTCCCCAATGTCCCCAATGTGTCCCCAATGCCCCCAATGTCCCCAATGTCCCCAATGTGTCCCCAATGTCCCCAATGTCCCCAATGTCCCCAATGTGCCCCCAATGCCCCCAATGTCCCCAATGTGTCCCCAATGTGTCCCCAATGCCCCCAATGTCCCCAACGTGTCCCCGATGTCCCCGCTGTCCCCGCAGCCGCCACCATGGTGGAGCTGGGCCGCGACGCCCGTGACCCCGACGCGCTGGCCGAGGCTCTGGACGCTCAGCTCGGCGACTTCGCCTTCCCCGACGAGTTCGTGTTCGACGTCTGGGGGCGCCATCGGCGACGCCAAGGCCGGGCGGTGCTGAGAGCCCCGAAAATGGGGGCCCCCCAAAACTGGGACCCCAAAAACCGCCTGGGTGGGACCCCCCCCCAAAACTGCCTGGGTGGGACCCCAAAACCTGGGACCCCAAAACCCCAAGACACCCCCAAATGGGGACCCCAAAACCCCGGGACCCCGAAACCACTGGGACCCCAACACGCGGGACCCCAAAATCCTGGAACCCCAAAACCCGGGACCCCAAAACCCCAAGGCACCCCCAAATGGGGACCCCAAAACCCGGGACCCCCGAAACCACTGGGGCCCCAACACGTGGGACCCCAAAATCCTGGAACCCCAAAACCCAGGACCCCAAAAACCACTGGGACCCCAAAACCCCAAGACACCCCCAAATGGGGACCCCAAAACCCCGGGACCCCAAAACCCCGGGACCCCAAAACCATTGGGACCCCAAAACACGGGACCCCAAAATCCTGGAAGCCCAAAACCCAGGACCCCAAAAAACCACTGGGACCCCAAAACCTGGGACCACAAAAGCACTGGGACCCCAAAACCTGGGACCCCCAAAAGCACTCGGACCCCAAAAACCTGGGATCCCCAAAAATCACTGGGACCCCAAAACCCCGGGACACCCCAAAACCACTGGGACCCCCAAAATCCCAGACACTCCCTGATGGGGACCCCAAAACCACAAAACCCCAAAAACCTCAGGATCCCAAAAACCACTGGATCCCCAAAAACCACTGGACCCCAAAACTGCTGGGACCCCAAAACCCCCGGACACCCCAAAACCACTGTGACCCCAAAAACCCCGGGACCCCCCAAACCCCAGGACCCCAAAACCCTGGGACACAACAAAACTCCCTGGGACACCCCAAAAACCCAGGACACTCCATGATGGAGACCCCAAAACCACTGGGACCCCCCAAAAAGCACTGGGACCCCAAAACCCCGGGACACCCCAAAACCCCCAGGACACTGCAAAAGTCCCTGGGACCCCAAAAAACCACTGGGACCCCAAAACTCTGGGAGACCTCCTGATGGGGACCCCAAAACCCTGGGACACCCCAAAACCCCCAGGACACTACAGAACTCCCTGGGACCCCAAAAACCTTGGGACCCTCCTGAATGGGGACCCCAAAATCCCCTGGGATTGGGAACCCCAAAACCCCGGGACACCCCCAAAACTCCCTGGGGTCCCCCCAAATCAGGACCCCCCCAAAACTCCCCAGGACACTACAAAACCCCGGGATGCCCCAAAAACCGCTGGGACACCCCAAAAATCCCGGGACCCTTCCAAAGGGGAACCCCAAAATCCCCCAGGATTGGGGACCCCAAAACTCTGGGACACCCCAAAAACCACTGGGACCCCTCTCGATGGGGACCCCAAAACTCCAGGACACCCCAAAATCCCGGAACACCCAAAACCCTGGGAAACCCCAAAAACTGTCTGGGACCCCAAAAACCTTGGGACCCTCCTGAATGGGGACCCCAAAATCCCCTGGGATTGGGAACCCCAAAACCCCGGGACACCCCCAAAACTCCCTGGGGTCCCCACAAATCAGGACCCCCCAAAACTCCCCAGGACGCCCCAAAAACTGCTGGGACACCCCAAAAATCCCGGGACCCTCCTGAATGGGGACCCCAAAATCCCCCAGGATTGGGGACCCCAAAACTCTGGGACACCCCAAAAACCACTGGGGCCCCACTTGATGGGGACCCCAAAACTCCAGGACACCCCAAAACCCCAGGAAACCCCAAAAACCCCTGGGTTCCCCCCAAATTGAGACCCCCAAAACCCCTCAGAATTGGGGACCCCAAAACTCTGGGACACCCCTGGGACCCCCAAAATCCACTGGGACCCCAAAAATCCCAGGACACCCCAAAAACCCCCCAGGGGCCTGTGGGATTGGGGACTCCCCAAAACCTCCCGGGACCCCCCCAAGGGATTGGGGACCCCCATAATTGAAGGGGACCCCCATAATTGGGGGGACCCCCATAATTGAAGGGGACCCCCATAATTGGGGGGACCCCATAATTGAAGGGGACCCCAAAATTGAAGGGGATCCCCATAATTGGGGGGACCCCATAATTGAAGGGGATCCCCATAATTGGGGGGACCCCAAAATTGAAGGGGACCCCATAATTGAAGGGGACCCCCATAATTGAAGGGGACCCCCATAATTGGAGGGGACCCCCATAATTGGGGCCCCTCATAATTGAAGGGGATCCCCATAATTGGGGGGACCCCATAATTGAAGGGGACCCCAAAATTGAAGGGGACCCCCATAATTGAAGGGGATCCCCATAATTGGGGGGAGCCCCCCAAAAGCTGGAACCCCCCCCCCACCCCCCAAAATCTGCTGGACCCCCAAAGTGCCCTGAGCCCCCCCAAAGTGCCGTGAGCCCCCCCTGGGGAGCCCCCCCAAAATTTCCCTGTGCCCCCCTCACCCCCCCCTCCACCCGGGACCTGCGGACCCCCAAATTCCGAACCCCAAAATTCCCCGTGCCCCCCCCCCCCTTTGAACCCGGGGACCCCCAAATTCCTTTGTGCCCCCCCCATTGTGGGACCCCCCCCGGTGCCACCTGAGCCTGTCACTGTCACTGTCACTGTCACTGTCACCTGCTGGTGTCACCTGCTGGTGTCACCTGTCACTGTCACAAACTGTCACTGTCACCTGCTGGCCCCTCCCCCACCCCGGGATATTTTTGTATTTTCGTGGAAAAAAATTTGGAGATTAAAAAAAAAAAAAAAACCAACCAAAAAAAAAAAAACCAGAGAAATGGGAACGGCTGTGGGGGAGGGGAGGGACACACCTGGGGACAGGTGGGACACACCTGGGACACAGCTGGGGGACACCTGGGGACACACCTGGGGACAGCTGGGACATCTCAGACACACCTGGGGACACACCTGGGGACAGCTGGGGATACCTGGGGACAGCTGGGACATCTCAGACACACCTGGGGACAGCTGGGGACATCTCAGACACACCTGGGACACACCTGGGGACAGGTGGGCACACCTGGGGACAGCTGGGGGCACCTGGGGACACACCTGGGGACAGCTGGGGGCACCTGGGGACACACCTGGGGACACCTGGGGATACCTGGGACACACCTGGGGACACACCTGGGGACAGCTGGGGGCACCTGAGCAGACCTGGACACACCTGGGGATACCTGGGCACACCTGGGGACAGCTGGGGGCACCTGGGACATCTCAGACACACCTGGGACATTCGGGACACACCTGGCACACACCTGGCACATCTCATCACACACCTGAGCATACCTGGGGGCACTTGGGACACACCTGGGCCATCTCAGACACACCTGGGGACAGCTGGAGCACACCTGGGACATCTCATTACACACCTGGGCACACTTGGGGCACACCTGGGGGCACCTGGACACACCTGGGACATCTGGGACACACCTGGGACATCTCATTACACACCTGGGCACACCTGGGGACACACCTGGGACATCTCATTACACCCCTGAGCACACTTGGGGCACACCTGGGGGCACCTGGACACACCTGGGACACACCTGGGCATATCTTGGACACACCTGGAACATCTATGACACACTTGGGGCACACCTGGGAATACCTGGGATACACCTGGGGCTCACCTGGGCATATCTCGGACACACCTGGGGACACCTGGGACATTGGGACACACCTGGGACATCTCATCACACACCTGGGCACACCTGGGGGCATCTTGGACACACCTGGGGTACACCTGGGAATAAGTGGGATACACCTGGGGTGCACCTGGATACACCTGGGGACACACCTGGGACATCTCATTACACACCTGGGACACACCTGGGACATCTCATTACACCCCTGAGCACACTTGGGGCACACCTGGGGGCACCTGGACACACCTGGGACACACCTGGGCATATCTTGGACACACCTGGAACATCTATGACACACTTGGGGCACACCTGGGAATACCTGGGATACACCTGGGGCACACCTGAGACATCTCAGACACACCTGGACACACCTGGGGACACTGGGACATTGGGACACACCTGGGACATCTCATCACACACCTGAGCACACCTGGGACACACCTGGGGGCACCTGGACACACCTGGGGACACACCTGGGCATACCTGGGGGCACCTGGACACACCCATTACAAACCTGGGCACACCTGGGACACACCTGGGCACACCTGGGACATCTCGGGCACATCTGGGGTACACCTGGATACAGCTACACACCTGGGACACACCTGAGCACACCTGGGCACACCTGGGGCACACCTGGACACACCTGAGGAGTACCTGGGACACACCAGGCACACCTGGGCACACCTGTGACATCTCAGACACACCTGGGCCACACATGGGCACACCCATTACACACCCGGGGTACACCTGGGCACACCTGGCACATCTTGGACACACTTTGGGCACACCTGGGGACGTCTGAGACACACCTGGGGTACACCTGGGCACACCTGGGCGCACCCATTACACACCTGGCACACCTGGGGTACACCTGGGCACACCTGGGGTACAACTGAGCACATCTGGTCACACCTGGGGCACACCTGGACACACCTGGGGTACAACTGAGCACATCTGGTCACACCTGGGGCACACCTGGACACACCTGGGCGCACCCATTACACACCTGGGGCACACCTGGGGCACACCTGGGGTACAACTGAGCACACCTGGTCACAGCTGGTCACACCTGGGGCACACTTGGGCACACCTGGGTGCACCCATTACACACCTGGGGTACACCTGGGCGCACCTGGACACACCTGGACACACCTGGGCACACCCATTACACACCTGGGGTACACCTGGGCACACCTGGACACACCTGGGCACACCTGGGCACACCCATTACACACCTGGTCACACCTGGGGCACACCTGGACACACCTGTGTCGCTCCTGCGCCAAGGTGGAGGCAGGAGCAGGTGAGGGCAGGAGCGCAGAAATGCCCCAGAGACCCCCCCAAAACTGCCCCAGGTGCAGGGCTGGGGGTGCAAAATTTGGGGTGGGAAATGAGGGGTGCGGGGTTTGGGGTGTGAAATTTGGGGTGTGAAATGTGGGGTGCGAGGTTTGGGGTGCGGGGTTTGGGGTGTGAAATGTGAGGTGCAGAAATGTGGGGTGCAAAATTTGGGGTGTGGGATTTGGGGTGGGAAATGTGGGTTCAGAGTTTAGGGTGCAAAATTTGGGGTGCGGGCCTTGGGGTGTGAAATTTGGGGTGTGAATTGTGGGGTGCAAAATTTGGGGTGCGGGGTTTGGGGTGTGAAATTTGGGGTGTGGAATGTGGGGTGCAGAATTGTGGGGTGTGGGGATTGGGGTGCAAAATTTGGGGTGTGAAATGTGGGGTGTGAAATTTGGGGTGGGAAATTTGGGGTGCGGGGTTTGGGGTGTGAAATTTGGGGTGTGAAATGTGGGTTCAGAGTTTAGGGTGCAAAATTTGGGGTGCAGGGTTTGGGGTGTGAAATTTGGGGTGGGAAATGTGGGGTGCAAAATTTGGGGGAGCCAACTATCGGGTGCAGGGTTTGGGGTGCGGGGATTGGGGTGTGAGATTTGGGGTGTGAAATGTGGGGTGCAGAGTTTGGGGTGCAAAATTTGGGGTGCGGGGTTTGGGGTGTGAAATTTGGGGTGCAGAATTTGGGGGTGCCAAGTATCGGGTGCAGGGTTCGGGGTGCAAAATCTGGGGTGACAAATGTGGGGCGCAGTGTTCAGGGTGGGAAATGTGGGTTCAGAGTTTGGGGTGCCGAGTGTGGGGTGCAGAGTTTGGGGTGCAGAACTTGGGGTGTGAAATGTGCGGCACAGAATTTGGGGTGCGGGGTTTGGGGTGCAAAATTTGGGGTGACAAATGTGGGGTGCAGGGTTCAGGGTGGGAAATGTGGGGTGCAGAGTTTGGGGTGCAAAATTCGGGGTGTGCAGTTCAGTGTGGGGTTTGGAGGTGCAGAGTTTGGGGTGCCGAGTGTGGGGTGCAGAGTTTGGGGTGCAGAACTTGGGGTGTGAAATGTGGGGTGCAGAATTTGGGGTGCGGGGTTTGGGATGTGAAATTTGGGGTGGGAAATGTAGGTTCAGAGTTTAGGGTGCAAAATTTGGGGTGCGGGGTTTGGGATGTGAAATTTGGGGTGGGAAATGTGGGGTGCAGAAATGTGGGGTGCAGAATTTGGGGTGTGCAGTTCAGTGTGGGGTTTGGAGGTGCAGAGTTTGGGGTGCCGAGTGTGGGGTGCAGGGTTTGGGGTGCAGAACTTGGGGTGCAGGGTTTGGGGTGGGAAATTTGGGGTGCAGAGTTTGGGTGTGGGGTTTGGCATGCAGAGTTTGGGGTCCTTGACTGGTATGGTGTCCCTGTGCCCCCTCTGGTGTCCCCATGTCCCCTCTGGTGTCCCCATATTGTCTCTGATGTCCCCATGTCCTCTCTGGTGTCCCCCTGCCCCCTCTGATGTCCCCATGCCCCCTCTGATGTCCCCATGTCCCCTCTGGTGTCCCCCTGTCCTTTCTGATGTCCCCATGTCCTCTCTGGTGTCCCCATGCCCCCTCTGGTGTCCCCATGTCCCCTCTGGTGTCCCCATGTCCCCTCTGATGTCCCCCTGTCCTTTCTGATGTCCCCATGTCCTCTCTGGTGTCCCCATGTCCTCTCTGGTGTCCCCCTGTCCTTTCTGATGTCCCCATGTCCCCTCTGATGTCCCCCTGTCCTCTCTGGTGTCCCCCTGTCCCCTCTGATGTCCCCATGTCCTCTCTGGTGTCCCCCTGTCCCCTCTGATGTCCCCATGTCCCCTCTGGTGTCCCCATGCCCCCTCTGATGTCCCCATGTCTCCTCTGGTGTCCCCATGTCCCCTCTGGTGTCCCCATGTCCTCTCTGATGTCCCCATGACCCATCTGATGTCCCCATGTCCCCTCTGATGTCCCCATGTGCCCTCTGGTGTCCCCATGTCCCCTCTGATGTCCCCATGTCCTCTCTGATGTCCCCATGTGCCCTCTGATGTCCCCATGCCCCCTCTGGTGTCCCCATGTCCCCTCTGGTGTCCCCCTGTCCTTTCTGATGTCCCCATGTCCTCTCTGATGTCCCCATGTCCTCTCTGGTGTCCCCGTGCCCCCTCTGGTGTCCCCATGACCCCGGTCGTGTCCCTATGTCCCCTGTGGTGTCCCCCTGTCTCCTACCAGGTCCCCATGCCCCCTCTGATGTCCCCATGTCCTCTCTGATGTCCCCATGTCCTCTCTGATGTCCCCCTGTCCTCTCTGATGTCCCCATGTCCCCTACCATGTCCCCATGTCCCTTACCATGTCCCCATGTCCCCTTGATGTCCCCATGTCCCCTCTGATGTCCCCATGCCCCCTCTGATGTCCCCATGCCCCATCTGATGTCCCCATGTCCTCTCTGATGTCCCCATGTCCCCTACCATGTCCCCATGTCCCTTACCATGTCCCCATGTCCCCATGTCCCTTGCCATGTCCCCATGTCCCCTTGATGTCCCCATGTCCCCTTGATGTCCCCACTCCCCCCACATGTCCCTCCCTTCAAGGACACCAAAGCCAATTGCTCAGAAATGACTTTTTTAACAAAAAAAACCCAAAAAAAAAAACGTGAGGAGGGGACAAAAAGCGAGAGGAGAAGAGCGGTGACACCCCAGGACTGGGTGCCACCCCGGCGTGGTGACACCTCGGGTTGGTGCCACCCAAGGGGGGTGGCACCTCGGGGACTCAGCTGGGACTTGGTGCCAGCTGAGGGGGGTTGGTGACGCTCCAGAATTGGGTGCCACCAGCGGGTTGGTGACACCTCGAGGCGGTGGCACCTCGGGGCGGTGGCACCTCGGGGCGGTGGCACCTCAGGGTGGTTGCACCCCGGGGTGGTGGCACCTCGGGGACTCAGGTGGGACAGCCGAAGAACGCCATGTTCTCGGAGAACTCGACAAAGTCCTGGCAGCGGCGCTGCAGCGACGCGTCCTGGCACGCGGCCTCCGAGGGCCACTCCTCCAGCCAGGTGTCCTTGCCCATCAGGTACCGGTACCTGGGGACACGGGGGACAGCTGGGGACACGGGGACAGCTGGGGACACGGGGACAGCTGGGGACATGGGGACAGACAGGGACACGGGGGACAGACGGGGACAGCCATTAGAACAACCATGACGACATGGGGACAATGGGGACAATGGGGATATAGAAGTGGCCTCCGAGGGCCACTCCTCCAGCCAGGTGTCCTTGCCCATCAGGTACCGGTACCTGGGGACACGGGGACAGCTGGGGACACGGGGACAGCTGGGGACACGGGGACAGACGGGGACAGCCATTGGAACAGCCATGGCGACATGGGGACAATGGGGACAATGGGGACATAGGGGTGGCCCTTGGAGGCCACTCCTCCAGCCAGGTGTCCTTGCCCATCAGGTACCGCTACCTGGGGACACGGGGACAGCTGGGGACACGGGGACAGCTGGGGACACAGGGACAGACAGGGGGACATGGGGACTGAGGGGATATGGTGACCCTTGGAGGCCACTCCTCCAGCCAGGTGTCCTTGCCCATCAGGTACCGGTACCTGGGGACACGGGGACAGCTGGGGACACGGGGGACACCAGGACAGACAGAGGGACACGGGGACAGCTGGGGGTCAACCATGGGGACAATGGGGAAAATGGGGGCAGTGGGGACAACGGGGACATCAGGAATTTAGGGGACAATGGGGACAATGGGATACGGGACAGTGGGGGCAATGGGGACAATGGGGATAGAGGGGATAGGGGACACGGGACAATGGGGACAGGGGACATTGGGGATATAGGGGACAATGGGGACAATGGGGACATCTGGAATTCAGGGGACAATGGAATATGGAGGCAATGAGGACAATGGGGACACTGGGATATAGGGCCAATAGTGACAGTGGGGACAGTGGGGACACTGGGGACACAGGGGACAATGGGGATATAAAGGACAAATGGGAGAAAGGGGACATGGGGCAATGGGGACAGGGGACATTGGGGTAGAGGGACAATGGAGGACAGTGGGGACAATGGGGACAATAGGGACAACGAGGGCACAGGGGACAATGGGGGCAATGGGGACAATGGGGACAATAGGGACAATGAGGACACAGGGGACAATGGGGACACTGGGGACACAAGGGACAATGGGGGACAATGGGCACAATGGGGATAGAGGGGCAATGGGGACATAGGGAATTCAGGGGACACGGCAACAAAGGGGACAATGGGGACAGGGGTCATTGGGGATATAGGGGACACTGGGGACACAGAGGACAATGGGGACACTGGGGACATTGGGGACAATGGGGGACATGGGGACAGTGGGAATTCAGGGGACAGTGGGGGCAGTGGGGATATGGAGGACAAGGGACATGGGAGAGTGGGGACAGTGGGGACAGTGGGGACACTGGGGACAATAGGGACATTGGGGACAATGGGGATATATAGGACAAATGGGGAGAAAGGGGACATGGGGCAATGGGGACATTGCGGTATAGGGGACAATGGGGACAATGGGGACACTGGGGACATTGGGGACACTGGGGGACATGGGGACAGTGGGAATTCAGGGGACAGTGGGGGCAGTGGGGATATGGGGGGTCAATGGGGACAATGGGGACACTGGGGATATGGAGGACAAGGGACATGGGAGAGTGGGGACACTGGGAACAGGGGACACTAGGGACAGTGGGGACAATGGGGACATTGGGGACATTGGGCCGGTGTCCTACTGTCTGCCGCTGGCCCAGAGGTCGCTGGCCTGTCCCCAGAGCAGGTAGTCCTGTCCCCTCTGCAGCCTCAGGGCGTCCCTGCACTGCTGGTGGCTCACGAAGGTCCTGTTGCTGCCCGCCGGGTTCTCGTCCGTGCCTGTCACCGTGTCACCGTGTCACCATGGCAACGTGGCACCATGGCACCACATCACCATGGCACCGTGTCACCATGCCACCATGATGGCACCGTGTCCACCGTGTCACCGTGTCAGCATGGTACCATGTCACCGTGTCACCGTGGCACCACGGCACCGTGGCACCGTGTCACCATGGCACTGTGTCACCGTGTCACCATGGCACCAACCCCAACTGGGTGACACTGACCCCAGCTGGGTGACATTGACTCATCTGGGTGACACCAACCCCACTTGGGTGACACTGACCCCAGTTAGGTGACACCAACCCCAACTGGGTGACACCAAACGCAGTTAGGTGACACCAACTCCAATTGGGTGACACCAATCCCACCCAGGTGACACCACCCCACCTGGCTGTCCCCAACCAACGCACTTGAGTGTCCCCATCTGCAGGTGACCCCCACCATGTCCCTTCCCATGGTGACCGTCTCCTCCCTTTTGGTGGCCTTGTCCCCCTGAGGTGGCCATGTCACCTTCTTGAGGCTGACCTTGTCCTCCTTCCATGTTCCCCCATGGTGGCCATGCTCCCCCATGGTGGCCTTGTCCCCACCATGGTGGCCTTGTCCCCCCATGGTGGCCTTGTTCCCCCATGGTGGCCTTGTCCCCAGCCCATGGTGGCCTTGTCCCCCCATGGTGGCCTTGTCCCCAGCCCATGGTGGCCGTACCCATCTTGATGACCGACAGCACCTCCATGACGTAATTGTCGTAGGTCGAGGTCTCCTCCTGTGCCACCACCCTCACCTTGTACACTGCCAGGGGACAATGGGGACACATTGGGGACATTGGGGACAGTCTCCTCTGTGCCACCACCCTCACCTTGTACACTGCCAGGGGACACACTGGGGACATTGGGGACACATTGGGGACAATGGGGACAGTCACCCCTGTGCCACCACCCTCACCTTGTACACTGCCAGGGGACAATGGGGACACATTGGGGACATTGGGGACAATGGGGACAGTCACCCCTGTGCCACCACCCTCACCTTGTACACTGCCAGGGGACAATGAGGACACTGGGGACACATTGGGGACACGTTGGGGACAGTCACCCCTGTGCCACCACCCTCACTTTGTACACTGCCAGGGGACAATGGGGACACTGGGGACACATTGGGGACACGTTGGGGACAGTCACCCCTGTGCCACCACCCTCACCTTGTACACTGCCAGGGGACAATGGGGACACTGGGGACACATTGGGGACAATGGGGACAGTCACCCCTGTGCCACCACCCTCACCTTGTACACTGCCAGGGGACAATGGGGACATTGGGGACACATTGGGGACAATGGGGACAGTCACCCCTGTGCCACCACCCTCACCTTGTACACTGCCAGGGGACAATGGGGACATTGGGGACACATTGGGGACATTGGGGACAGTCTCCTCTGTGCCACCACTCTCACTTTGTACACTGCCAGGGGACAATGGGGACACTGGGGACACATTGGGGACAATGGGGACAGTCACCCCTGTGCCACCACCCTCACCTTGTACACTGCCAGGGGACATTGGGGACACGTTGGGGACAGTCACCCCTGTGCCACCACCCTCACCTTGTACACTGCCAGGGGACAATGGGGACATTGGGGACAATGGGGACAGTCACCCCCGCCAGGGTGGCCCTTCCACGTCCCCTGTCCCCCCTGGTCCTGCCATGTCCCCGATGTCCCCAAGCCACCCGCCATGACCCCTTATCACCCCATGTCCCCAATGTCCCTGATGTCCCCAATGCTCCCAATGTCCACAATGTCCCCAAAGTCCGGATTGTCCCCCCGTGTCTCCATTGCCCCCATTGCCCCCATTGTCCCCCAATTCCCCCAAGATCCCCAATGTCCCCAATGTCGCAGATGTCTCCATTGTCCCCAATGTCCCCATTGCTTCCAATGTCCCCAATGTTCCCAATTCCCCCAGTGTCCCCATTGTCCCCAATGTCCCCAATGTCCCCAATGTCCCCCAATGTCCTCAATGTCCCAAATGTCCCCAGTGTCCCAAATGCCCCAATATCTCCATTGCCCCCTTTGTCCCCACTGTCCCCATTTCCCCCAATGTCCCCAATGTCCCCATTGCCCCCATTGGCCCCATTGTCCCCACTGTCCCCAATGTCCCCATTGCCCCCACTGTCCCCAATGTCTCCCAATGTCCCCCAATGTCCTCACTGTCCCCAATGTCCCCAATGTCCCCCAATGTCCTCAATGTCCCAAATGTCCCCAGTGTCCCCATTTCCCCCAATGTCCCCATTGCCCCCATTTCCCCCAATGTCCCCATTGCCCCCATTGTCCCCCATTATCCCCAATGTCCCCAGTGTCCCCATTGTCCCCACTGTCCCCAATGTCCCCATTGCCCCCACTGTCCCCCATTATCCCCAATGTCCCCAGTGTCCCCACTGTCCCCATTGCCCCCATTGTCCCCCATTGCCCCCATTGTCCCCCATTATCCCCACTGTCCCCACTGTCCCCAATGTCCCCATTGCCCCCATTGTCCCCACTGTCCCCCATTATCCCCAATGTCCCCAGTGTCCCCACTGTCCCCATGTCTCACCGAAGTCCACCCCAGGCTCGCAGGCCTTCTCGATGCGTTGATTGACCGTGATGTCCACGGGCTCCTCCTGGCGCTTGAAGCAGCTCTCTGTGGGGACATCACGGGGACATCGTGGGGACATTGTGGGGACATCACAGGGACATTGTGGGGACATGATGGGGACATCACAGGGACATTGTGGGGACATGATGGGGACATCACGGGGACACAGTCATGACAAGGTCAACTGTGGCAGGGACGTGTCCCCATCACAGTCATGACATGTGACATCTCATCGATGACGTGTCCCAACCAGGTTCATGACCTGTCCCACCATGGCAGAGACATGTCCCCATTGTGGTGGTAACCTGTGACAGTTCCTCAGGGCAGTGTCCCACCATGGCCATGACGTGTCCCACCACAGCAGGGACATGTCCCCATCATGGCTATGAAGTGTCCCATCATGGCCAGGGTATGTCCCCACCATGGTGACATGTGACATCTCATCATTGATGTGTCCCACTATGACCATGACATGTCCCCACCATGACCAGGACATGTCCCCATCATGACCAGGACATGTCCCCATCATGGCAGGGACACGTCCCCATCATGTCCATAACATGTCCTATCACACCAATGCATCTCACCATGACCATGACACGTCCCCATCATGACCAGGACATGTCCCACCATGGCCATGAAGTGTCCCATCACATCGTGTCCCACCATGGCCATGAAGTGTCCCATCAAATCGTGTCCCACCATGGCCATGAAGTGTCCCCACCATGATGACATGTGACATCTCATCATTGATGTGTCCCACCACGGCCGTGAAGTGTCCCATCACATCAACGTGCCCCACCATGGCCATGACATGTCCCCACCATGGCCATGAAGTGTCCCATCATGTCAGCGTGTCTCACCATGACCATGACGTGTCCCACCATGAACATGACATGTCCCCATCATGGCAGGGACATGTCCCCATCATGACCATGACAGGTTCCCATCATGGTGACATGTGACATCTCATCATTCAGGTGTCCCACCATGACCATGACGTGTCCCACCATGGCCAGGGACATGTCCCTACCATGGCCATGAAGTGTCCCATCACATCAACGTGTCCCACCATGACCATGACGTGTCCCACCACACCATGAAGCATCACATCAACGTGTCCCACCATGAACCCTGACTGTCCCCACCATGACCGTGACATGTGCCATCACATCAACGTGTCCCACCATGAACCCTGACTGTCCCCACCATGACCGTGACATGTCCCATCACATCAACGTGTCCCCACCATGACCGTGACATGTCCCATCACATCAACGTGTCCCACCATGACCATGACTTGTCCCCACCATGACTATGACACATCCCCATCATGGTGACATGTCACATCTCATCATTGACATGTCCCCGCCATGACCATGACCAGTGTCCCCCCCTGCCCACCCTGTCCCCGTGTCCCCGTGTCACCTTCGGCGCAGCGACAAACGTCCCCCTGGCAGATCTTGTTCAGTTTCCCTCCCTCCTTGTCCGGGTGGTAGAACCGCGTGCAGCGATCGTCTGCGGGGACACGGGGACATCAGGGGACAGTAGGGGACAGCTGGGACAGCTGGGACAGCAGGGCACAGCTGGGACAGGGACAGGGACAGGGACAGGGACAGGGTGGGGACAGGGACAGGGACAGAGGGGACAGAAGGGGCAGAAGGGATGGGGACAGGGACAAGGACAGGGGACAAGGACAGGAACAGGAACAGGGAGAGGACAGGGACACGGAGGGGACAGGGATGGGGACAGGGACAGTGACAATGACAGTGACAATGACAGTGACAGTCACACACCGATGCTGTAGTAGCTGTAGACACTGACAATGACAGTGACAGTGACAGTGACACACCGATGCTGTAGTAGCTGTAGACAGTGACAACGACAGTGACAATGACAGTGACAGTGACAATGACAATGACACAGTGACAGTGACAATGACAATCACACACCAATGCTGTAGTAGCTGTAGACAGTGACAATGACAGTGACAATGACAGTGACAATGACAATGACACAGTGACAGTGACAATGGCAGTCACACACCAATGCTGTAGTAGCTGTAGGCAGTGACAATGACACAGTGACAGTGACAATGACAATGACAGTGACAGTGACAATGACACAGTGACAGTGACAATGGCAGTCACACACCAATGATGTAGCAGCTGTAGACAGTGACAATGACAGTGACAATGACACAGTGACAGTGACAATGACAGTGACACACCAATGCTGTAGTAGCTGTAGACAGTGACAATGACAGTGACAATGACAATGACAGTGACAATGACAGTGACAATGACACAGTGACAGTGACAATGACAGTGACACACCAATGCTGTAGTAGCTGTAGACAGTGACAATGACAGTGACAATGACAATGACAGTGACAATGACACAGTGACAATGACACAGTGACAATGACAGTGACACACCAATGCTGTAGTAGCTGTAGACAGTGACAATGACAGTGACAATGACAGTGACAATGACAGTGACAATGACACAGTGACAATGACAATGACAGTGACAATGACAGTGACACACCAATGCTGTAGTAGCTGTAGACAGTGACAATGACAGTGACAATGACAGTGACAATGACACAGTGACAATGACACAGTGACAGTGACAATGACAGTGACACACCAATGCTGTAGTAGCTGTAGACAGTGACAATGACAGTGACAATGACAGTGACAATGACACAGTGACAATGACAATGACAGTGACAATGACAGTGACACACCAATGCTGTAGTAGCTGTAGACGCTGACGGCCGCTGGCTGGATCAGCCCCACCTGGAACCTCTGGTGGGCCTTGAAGGCGAAACACTCCTGGGCCCTGTGTGACACCTGGGGACAGCGCGGGGACAGGGACAGGGACAGGGACAGGGATGGGGACAGGGATGGGGACAGGGATGGGGACAGGGATGGGGACAAGGACAAGGGACAACAACAGGGGATAGGGATGGGGACAGGGACAGGGATGGGGACGGGGACAGGGATGGGGACAGGGACAAGGGACAACAACAGGGGATAGGGATGGGGACAACACGGGGACAGGGATGGGGACAGGGACAGGGAACAGGGGACAGGGGACAGCATGGGGACAGGGACGGGGGACAGGGATGGGGACAGGGCAAAGTCATAGGGAGAGCCACAGGGACAGGGGACAGGGATGGGGACAGGGACGGGAACAGCATGGGGACAGGGACAGGGGGTAGGGGAGAGGGACAATGACAGGGACAGGGGACAAGGGACAAGGACAGGGGACAAGGGACAAGGACAGGGGACATGGGACATGGTAGAGGGACACGGGACAACAACAGGGACAGGGATGGGGACAGGGACAGGGACAGGGGGACACCAGGACAGGGACAGGGGACATGGGGGTGGCACTCAGACAGGCTGCGAGCCACCTCCACAATGCACCCGTTCCTGTCCCCAGCCACGTCCCCGTGCTGTCCCCACCCACCCCTGTCCTTGTCACCACCTTGGGACTGTTGCTGTCACCACCCCTGTCCCAGCTGTGTCCCTGTCACAGCCTTGTCCCCTTCCTGTCCCTGCCCATGTCCCCAACTCTGTCCTGACCCCTGTCCCCATCCCTGTCCTCTCACATTCCTGTCCCATCTTGTCCCTGTCCCCATGTCCCTCCTGTCCCCAGTGTCCCCCGTGTCCCCACCTTTGTCATCACGCTTGTCACCCTCCTGTCCCTCCTCATGTCCCCACCTCCATCTTGGGTCCTGTGACATCTTGTCCCCATCCCTGTCCCATCCATGGCCCTGTCCCCATCCCTGTCCCATCCTGTCCCCACCCTGTCCTATCCCTGTCCCACCTTGTCCCTGCCACCACCCCAGTTCTGTCCCCATCCTCGTGTCCCCCGTGTCCCCAATGTCCCCCGTGTCCCCAGTGTCCCCAGTGTCCCCACCTTGTCCAGGTAAATGACGACGTTGCTGCGCTCTTTGTCCTGGTCCAGCTCGAACTTGGAGATGTACCTGTCCACGCCCTCGGACAGCTGGGGACACGGGGACAGAGGGACAGAGTGACATTGGGGACAGAGTGCATTGGGGACAGCAGGGACAGAGTGCCACAAGGGACAGTGGGGACAGAGTGACATTGGGGACAGTGGGACATTGGGGACAGTGGGGACAGTGGGACATTGGGGATAGCAGGGACAGCAGGGACAGAGCAACACTGGGGACAGCGGGGACAGGGTGACATTGGGGACAGAGTGACACCGGGGACAGCAGGGACAGAGTGACATTGGGCATGGGGGACAATGGGGACAGTGTGACATGGACACTGGGGACAGTGTGACACCAGGACAGAGGGGACAGAGTGACACCAGAGACAGTGGGGACAGGGTGACATTGGGGACAGTATGACACTGGGCACGGGGGACAATGGGGACAGTGTGACACTGGGGACAGTGTGACATTGGGGACATCAGGGACAGCGTGACATTGGGGACAGTGTGACACTGGGGACAGCGGGGACAGTGTGACACCGGGCACAGGGAACACATGGGGACAACAAGGATGTGGGGACACAAGGATGCACATGTGGGAATGAGGGGACATGGTGGCACATGGTGGCACAAAGACTTGGGGTCCCATGTCTTTGTCCCCATGTCCCCACAGTGTCCCCGTGTCCCCATGGTGTCCCCGTGGTGTCCCATGTCCCCACACTGACCCTCCTGAGGTCCTACACATCCGGTGTGAATCCCGTCAGCATGGACACGTCCAGGATGGACATGGTGGCATCCACACTGTCCCCTTGGTGTCCCCATGTCCCCCTCAGTCTCCCCATGTCCCCTCAGTGTCCCCATGTCCCCACACTGACCCTCCTGAGGTCCTGCACGTCCGGTGTGAGTCCCGTGAGCATGGACACGTCCAGGATGGACATGGTGGCATCCATGGTGTCCTCATGTCCCCATGTTGTCCCCGCAATGTCCCCATGTCCCCCTGGTGCCCCCTGGTGTCCCCATGTCCCCACACTGACCCTCCTGAGGTCCTGCACATCCAGTGTGAAGCCCGTCAGCATGGACACGTCCAGGATGGACATGGCGGCATCCACAGTGTCCCCTTGGTGTCCCCATGTCCCCCTCAGTGTCCCCATGTCCCTGATGGTGTCCCCATGTCCCCTCAGTGTCCCCATGTCCCCACACTGACCCTTCTGAGGTCCTGCACATCCGGTGTGAATCCCGTCAGCATGGACACGTCCAGGATGGACATGGCGGCATCCACGGTGTCCCCTTGGTGTCCCCATGTCCCCCACAGTGTCCCCATGTCCCTGATGGTGTCCCCATGTCCCCCACAGTGTCCCCATGTCCCCACACTGACCCTTCTGAGGTCCTGCACGTCTGGTGTGAAACCCGTCAGCATGGACACGTCCAGGATGGACATGGTGGCATCCACGGTGTCCAGGTACCTGTGGGGACACAGCTGAGGCCACCCCGCCTGTCCCCACGCCCCCTGTCCCTCCCCGATGTCCCCAATGTCCCCATGGGACAAGGACCCAGCCTTTTTGTCCCCAGTCTCACCATCCTTGTCCCCAGTGTCCCCAATGTCACCAGTGTCCCTTCATCCCATTCCCCACCCTGTCCCCAGTGTCCCCAATGTCCCCAAGATCCCCTCCTTGTCCCTGTTGTCCCCAATGTCCCCAAAGTCCTCAGTGTCCCCAGTGTCCCCATCCTTCCCCTGATGTTCCTGTCCCCAACGCCCCCTCTCTGTCCCTGCTGTCCCCAGTGTCCCCAATGTCCCTGCTGTCCCTCCAGCCCATTCCTCATCCTGTCCCCAATGTCCCCACCCTGTCCCCAATGTCCCCATGCTTTCCCTGATGTCCCTGTCCCCAACACCTCCTCTCTGTCCCCAATGTCTCCAGCGTGCCTCCAACCCATTCCCCACCGTGTCCCCAATGTCCCCAAGATCCCCAATGTCCCCAAGATCCCCTCCTTGTCCCTGATGTCCCCAATGTCCCTCCATCCCATTCCCCACCGTGTCCCCAATGTCCCCAATGTCCCCAAGATCCCCTCCTTGTCCCTGATGTCCCCAGTGTCCCTCCATCCCATTCCCCACCCTGTCCCCAATGTCCCCATCCTTTCCCTGCTGTCCCTGTCCCCAATGTCCCCAGTGTCCCCAATGTCTCCATGTCCCCATTGTCCCCACTGTCCCCAATATCCCGAGTGTCCACCAATGTCCTCAGTGTCCCCAATGTCTCCAGTGTCCTCAGTGTCCCCAAAGTCCCCAGTGTTCCTCCATCCCATTCCACACGTTGTCTCCAATGTCCCCAATGCCCCCATTTTCCTCCCTGTCCCCAATGTCCCTCGTGTCCCAATGTCCCCAATGTCCCCATCCTCTCCCTGCTGTCCCTGTCCAGTGTCCCCATTTTCCTCCCTGTCCCCAGTGTCCCCAATGTCCTCACCCTGTGCCTGATGTCCCCAATGTCCCCATTTTTCTCCCTGTCCCCAATATCCCCCAATGTCCCCAATGTCCTCAGTGTCCCCACTGTCCCTGCTGTCCCCATCCTTTCACCGATATCCCTGTCCCCAACATCCCCCCTGTCCCCAATTCCCCACTGTCCCCAATGTCCCCAGTGTCCCCAATTCCCCAGTGTCCCCAATGTCCCCAGTGTCCCCAATATCTCCAAAGTCCCCAATGTCCCCAATGTCCCCAATTCCCCACTGTCCCCAATGTCCCCAATGTCCTCAGTGTCCCCAGTGTCCCCAAAGTCCCCAACATCCCCCCTGTCCCCAATTCCCCAGTGTCCCCAATGTCCCCAGTGTCCCCAATATCGCCAAAGTCCCCAATGTCCCCAGTGTCCCCAATTCCCCAGTGTCCCCAATGTCCCCAGTGTCCCCAATGTCCCCAACATCCCCCCTGTCCCCAATTCCCCACTGTTCCCAATGTCCCCAGTGTCCCCAATATTTCCAAAGTCCCCAATGTCCCTAATGTCCCCAATTCCCCACTGTCCCCAATGTCCCCAGTGCCCCCAGTGTGCCCAATGTCCCCAATGTCCCCAATTCCCCACTGTCCCCACTGTCCCCAGTGGTCCCAATATTTCCAATATCCCCAGAGTCCCCAATGTCCCCAATGTCCCCAGTGTCCCCAATGTCCCCAGTGTCCCCAATGTCCTCAATGTCCCCAATGTCCCCACTGTCCCCACCTGGTGCAGATGTTGATCTTGACTGTCCTGATGATGTCCTGCTCTTCCCTGCCTGGGTGGGGACAATGAGGTGACATCAAAGGTGACACGAGGCACTCACACAGGGGACACGGGGAGGGGCTGGCGGTGACACCGCCAGGACAGGGAGGGGACACTTGGGGACCCACCGTGGTCGACGTCCTGCACGTCCACGCTCAGCTGGAACTTGTCACACTTGTCCTCCCTCTCAGGGACCTTGGCGTGGTACACGGTGACCACTGTCATTGTCCCCTTGCCCACGCCCTCCGCCTTGACCGTGAACTCCTCGTTGTGCTTGGTCTGAGGGGACATCGGGGACATTGGGGACATTGGGGACATTGGGGACACTGGGGACATTAGGGACATTGGGGACATTGGGGACATTGGGGATATTGGGGACATCGGGGACACTGGGGACATTGGGGACATTGGGAACATTGGGGACACTGGGGACACTGGGGACATTGGGGACATTGGGGACATTGGGGACATTGGGTACACTGGGGACACTGGGGACACTGGGGACATTGGGAACATTGGGGACATTGGGGACATTGGGGACACTGGGGACACTGGGGATATTGGGGACATTGGGGACATTGGGGACATCGGGGACACTGGGGACACTGGGGACATTGGGGACATTGGGGACACTGGGGACACTGGGGACATTGGGGACATCGGGGACATTGGGGACATTGGGGACATTGGGGACACTGGGGACACTGGGGACATTGAGGACATTGGGAGGGGGCAGGGGACATCCCCAGGAGGGACAGGGGACATTGAGAGGGGACATTGGGAGGGGACATTGGGGACATCAGGGACATTGGGGACATCGGGGACATCAGGGACATTGGTAGGGGACACTGGGAGAGGACAGGGGACATTGGGAGGGGGGCAGGGGACGTTGGCAGGGGACAGGTGACATCCCCAGGAGGGACAGGGGACGTTGGTGACATCGGGAGGGGACATTGGGGACATCAGGAGGGGACAGGAGACGTCCCCAGGAGGGACAGGGGACATTGAGGACATCGGGAGGGGACAGGTGCCAGTGCCAGGGGACAGGGACAGGGACAGGTGACAATGCCAGGTGACAGGTGACAAGTGCCAAGGACAGGGACAGGGACAGGTGCCAGGGACAGGTGCCAGTGCCAGGGGACAGGGACAGGTGACAAGGACAGGTGATAAGGACAGGTGACAAGGAAGGGTGCCAGGTGCCAGGTGCCAGGGACAATTCCAGGTGCCAGGTGCCAGGAGCCAGGTGCCAGGTATAGGTGACCAGGACAGGTGACAAAGACAGGTGCCAAGGACAAGTGACAATGCCAGGGGACAGGTGACAGTGACAATGCCAGGTGACAGGTGACAATGCCAGGGACAGGTGTCAGGGACAGGGACAGGTGCCAGTGCCAGGTGACAATGCCAGGTGACAATGCCAGGTGACAGGTGACAGGTGACAGGTGCCAATGCCAGGGACAGGGACAGGTGACAACGGCAGGGACAGGGACAGGGACAGGTGCCAAGGACAGGTGCCAAGGACAGGTGAGAATTCCAGGGAGAGGTGACAAGGACAGGGACAGGTGCCGAGGACAGGTGACAAGGACAGGTGACAGGTGACAATGCCAGGGGACAGGTGACAGTGACAATGCCAGGTGACAGGTGCCAATGCCAGGGACAGGTGACAGAGACAGGGACAGGTGACAATGCCAGGGACAAGGACAGGGACAATTCCAGGTGACAATGCCAGGGACAGGTGTCAGGGACAGGGACAGGTGCCAGGTGCCAATGCCAGGGGACAGGTGGCAGTGACAATGCCAGGTGACAGGTGACAATGCCAGGGACAGGTGCCAGGTGCCAGGTGCCAATGCCAGGGGACAGGTGACAGAGACAGGGACAGGTGACAATGCCAGGGACAAAGGGACAATTCCAGGTGCCAGGTACAGGTGTCAGGGACAGGGACAGGTGACAGGTGACAATGCCAGGGACAGGTGTCAGGGACAGGGAGAGGTGCCAGGGCCAGGTGACAATGCCAGGGGACAGGTGACAGAGACAGGGCCAGGTGACAATGCCAGGGACAGGTGACAGAGACAGGGACAGGTGACAATGCCAGGGACAAGGACAGGGACAATTCCAGGTGACAATGCCAGGGACAGGTGTCAGGGACAGGGAGAGGTGCCAGGGCCAGGTGACAATGCCAGGTGCCAGGGACAGGGACAGGGACAGGTGCCAGGTGCCGATGCCAGGTGCCAATGTCAGGGACAGGGACAGGGACAGGGACAGGTGCCGATGCCAGGTGCCAATGCCAGGGACAGGGACAGGGACAGGGACAGGTGCCAGGTGCCAGGTGCCAATGTCAGGGACAGGGACAGGTGCCAGGGACAGGTGCCAAGCGCCAATGCCAGGTGCCGATGCCAGATGCCAATGCCAGGGACAGGTGCCAGGGACAGGGACAGGGACAGATGCCAGGGACAGGTGCCAGGGGCCGATGCCAGGTGCCCGTGCCAGGTGCCAGCTGGCGGCGCCGTTACCTCGGCGGAGCGCGCCACCAGCGCGTTGCGGTTCTCGATGCGGTATTTGACGGGGCTGGCGCGGCGCGGCAGCAGCACCGACACGTCCAGCTCCAGCTGCTCCTGCGCCCGCGCGGCCGCCTGGTACCGCGCCAGCGCCTGGAACACCAGGATGGTGGCCTGAGGGGACACCAGGGTCACCAGGGCTTGGGGACACCAGGATGGTGGCCTGAGGGGACACCGGGGTCACCAGGGCTTGGGGACACCAGGATGGTGGCCTGAGGAGACACCAGGGTCACCAGGGCTTGGGGACACCAGGATGGTGGCCTGAGGAGACACCAGGGTCACCAGGGCTTGGGGACACCAGGATGGTGGCCTGAGGGGACACCAGGATCACCAGGGGTTCGGGACACTGATGGAGAACCCACGAGATCTTCTGGGTGGACACCAGGGTCACCAGGGCTTGGGGACACCACCTGGTACCGCGCCAGCGCCTGGAACACCAGGATGGTGGCCTGAGGGGACACCAGGGTCACCAGGGTCACCAGGGCTTGGGGACACCAGGATGGTGGCCTGAGGGGACACCGGGGTCACCAGGGCTTGGGGCACTGATGGAGAACCCACAAGAACTTGTGGGTGGACACCGGGGTCACCAGGGCTTGGGGACACTGGGTGGAGAACCCACAAGATCTTCTGAGTGGCCTTGAGGGGACATCAGGGTCATCAGGGCTTGGGGACACCACCTGGTACCGCGCCAGCGCCTGGAACACCAGGATGGTGGCCTGAGGGGACACCAGGGTCACCAGGGTCACCAGGGCTTGGGGACACCAGGATGGTGGCCTGAGGGGACACCACGGTCACCAGGGCTTGGGGACACTGATGGAGAACCCACAAGAACTTCTGGGTGAACACCAGAGTCACCAGGGCTTGGGGACACCAGGATGGTGGCCTGAGGAGACACCAGGATCACCAGGGGTTCGGGACACTGATGGAGAACCCACGAGATCTTCTGGGTGGACACCAGGGTCACCAGGGCTTGGGGACACCACCTGTGTGTCCTGGGACAGTGCTTGGAACACCAGGATGGTGGCCTGAGGGGACACCACGGTCACCAGGGCTTGGGGACACCAGGATGGTGGCCTGAGGGGACACCGGGGTCACCAGGGCTTGGGGACACCAGGATGGTGGCCTGAGGGGACACCGTGGTCACCAGGGCTTGGGGACATTGATGGAGAACCCACAAGAACTTTTGGGTGGACACCACGGTCACCACAGCTTGGGGACACCAACTGTGTCCACCTGGTACCGGGCCAGCGCTTGGAACACCAGGATGGTGGCCTGAGGGGACATTGGTGTCACCAGAGCTTGGTGACACTGGGTGGAGAACCCACAAGTTCTCCTGGGTGGCCTGAGGGGACATCAGGGTCACCATGGCTTGGTGACACTGATGGAGAACCCACCAGATCTTCTGAGTAACCTCGAGGTGACATTGGTCCCACCAGGCCTTGGTGACACCACCTGGGCCACCCCAACTTCTTCTGAGTCACCTTGAGGTGACATTGGTGCCACCAGGGCTTGGAGACACCACCTGGGCCACCCCAACCTCTTCAGAGCAACCTTCAGGTGACACCAGTGCCACCAGGCCTTGGTGACACTGGGTGGAGAACCCACAAGTTCTCCTGGGTGGCCTGAGGGGACATCAGAGTCACCATGGCTTGGTGACACTGGTGGAGAACCCACCAGATCTTCTGAGTGGCCTCAAGGTCACACTGGTGCCACCAGAGCTTGGTGACACCACCTGGACCACCCCAAACTCTTCTGAATCACCTTGAGGTGACATTGGTGCCACCAGGGCTTGGTGACACTGGTGGAGAACCCACCAGATCTTCAAGGTCACATTGGTGCCACCAGACCTTGGTGACACCACCTGGACCACCCCAACCTCTTCAGAGCAACCTTCAGGTGACACCAGTCCCACCAGGCCTTGGTGACACCACCTGGACCACCCCAACCTCATCCGCCCGACCTTCACCTCCTGTGCCACCCAAGCTGTCCCCAGCACCACAACGCCCACCCCTGTCCACCAGGGATGTCCCCGGGGTGGCCAGGTGTCCCACCTGGGTGGATCCGTAACCTCCTCCGTAGTAGTTCTGCTGGGCCAACCACCGCACCACCGGCCCGGCCAGCTCGGACTTCTTCATCTCCAGCAGGGCCAGCAGCGCGTAGGACGTGCCCTCGATGTTGAAGGTGCGGGCGTTGCTCTCCTCCCAGCTGGCCCCACCTGCGGGGACATCCCTGGGGTCACCAGGGACCTCCACGGCCACCTCAGCCCCACCGCAAGGCACAGCCCCGGGTGAGGTGGTATCTCAGGAGGGTTCTAAGTCGCTGCTGGAGAAGGTCAGGAGGACCCAGAACCACGTCCCCTGAGCCCAAATTCCAGGCCTGGGTGAGGAGCAGGTCTGGAGAACCTCAGGAGGAACCAAAACCTGATTTGGAGAACCTCAGGAGAACCTCAGGAGGACCCAAAGCCACTTCCCCTGACCCCAGCTTCATCCATTTAACTCCAAGGTGAGGTTGGAGAACCTCAGGAGGACCCAAAATCTGATTTGGAAAACCTCAGGAGAACCCAAAATCTGATTTGGAGAAGCTCAGGAAGACCCAAAATCTGATTTGGAGAACCTCAGGAGAACCCAGAACGTGATTTGGAGAACCTCAGGAGAACCCAAAATCTGATTTGGAGAATGTCAAGAGGACCCAAAACCACCTCCCCTGACCCCAAATTCCAACCCTGGGTGAGGAGCAGGTCTGGAGAACCTCAGGAGAACCCAAAACCATCTCTCCTGACCCCAGTTTCATCTCATTTAACCGCAAGGTGAGGTAGGAGAACCCCAGGAGAACCCAAAACCTGATTTGGAGAACCTCAGCAGAACCTCAGGAGGACCCAAAGCCACTTCCCCTGACCCCAGCTTCATCCATTTAACTCCAAGGTGAGGTTGGAGAACCTCAGGAGAACCCAAAATCTGATTTGGAAAACCTCAGGAGAACCCAAAATCTGATTTGGAGAACCTCAGGAGAACCCAGAACGTGATTTGGAGAACCTCAGGAGAACCCAAAAGCTGATTTGGAGAATGTCAAGAGGACCCAAAACCACGTCCCCTGAGCCCAAATTCCAGGCCTGGGTGAGGAATCAGTTCTGGAGAACCTCAGGAGAACCCAAAACCAGCTTTGGAGAACCTTCTGAGAGCCCCAAACCACATCACTTCACCCCAGTTCCATCCCTTTTAACCCCAAGGTGAGGTGTCACCTTCAAGAATCTCAGGAGGACCCAAACCCACCTCCCTTCACCCCCAGTTTCGACCCTTCTTGAGATGTCACCTTTGGAGAACCTTTGGAGAACCCAAATCCACCTCCTTTCACCTTGATTTGACCCCTCTTGAGATGTCACCTTTGGAGAACCTCCTGAAGACCCAAACCCACCTCCCTTCACCCCAATTTGACCAATTTCCACCCCAGTTTTGGTGTCAACTTTGGAGAACCTTTGGAGAACCCAAATCCACCTCCTTTCACCCCAATTTGACCCCTGTTGAGGTCTCACCTTTGGAGAACCTCTTGAGGACCCAAACCCACCTCCTTTCACCCCAATTTGACCAATTTCCACCCCAGGTTTGGTGTCACCTTTGGAGAACCTTTGAAGAACTTCGGAGAACCCAAATCTACGTTCTTTTACCCCAATTTGACCCCTGTTGAGGTCTCACCTTTGGAGAACCTTTGGAGAACCCAAACCCACATCCTTTCACCTCGATTTGACCTCTCTTGAGATGTCACCTTTGGAGAACCTTGTCAGAACCTAAACCCACCTCCTTTCACCCCAATTTTGACCAATTTCCACCCCAGTTTTGGTGTCACCTTTGGAGAACCTTTGGAGAACCTTTGGAGAACCCAAATCCACATTCTTTTACCCCAAATTGACCCCTATTGAGGTCTCACCTTTGGAGAACCTCATGAGGAACCAAACCCACCTCCTTTCACCCCAATTTTGACCAATTTCCACCCCAGGTTTGGTGTCACCTTTGGAGAACCTTCGGAGAACCCAAATCCACCTCCTTTCACCCCAATTTGACCCCTGCTGAGGTCTCACCTTTGGAGAACTTCGTGAGGACCCTCTCGCTCTTGAGCTTCCCGACCAGGGCCAGCGCGTAGGACGCCAGGGCCACCGTGTAGGGCCGGGCCAGGCTCTCGTAGCGCCGCGCCAGGAACCCGGCGGCCTTGTTGATGCTCTCCTCCAAGCTCTGGAGAAGCGAGGATGGAGAATTTGGTATCTCAGGTGGCTTCCGTGACGGTGTGGAACCTCAGGAGCGTCACCCGTGGGGTCACTCACGTTGACGTGGTCCTTGCAGATGTCCCGTGCCTCCTCGAGGGCGATGAGGACGAAGGAGGTGAGGGACACCTCGGGCTCGGCGCCCACGTAGCCGCCCTGGGGGAGGAAAATGAGGGAAAAAACCTCGGGATTGGGGTTCTCCAAGAGATCGGTGGTGCACCAGGTGGTCATGGCAGAGATCTGTCCTTGGTCGGTCTGAGGGACAGCCAAGGGACATCCAAAGGTATCTGACCTTCATCTGACCTTCAGGTGAGGAACACCCAAGGAACATTCAAAGGTTATCTGACCTTCACCTGACCTTCACCTGACCTTCAGGTGAGGAACACCCAAGGAACATTCAAAGGTTATCTGACCTTCACCTGACCTTCAGGTGAGGAACACCCAAGGAACATCCAAAGGTCATCTGACCTTCACCTGACCTTCACCTGACCTTCAGGTGAGGAACACCCAAGGAACATTCAAAGGTCATCTGACCTTCACCTGACCTTCATCTGACCTTCAGGTGAGGAACACCCAAGGAACATCCAAAGGTCATCTGACCTTCACCTGACCTTCATCTGACCTTCAGGTGAGGAACACCCAAGGAACATTCAAAGGTCATCTGACCTTCACCTGACCTTCATCCGACCTTCAGGTGAGGAACACCCAAGGAACATCCAAAGGTCATCTGACCTTCACCTGACCTTCATCTGACCTTCAGGTGAGGAACACCCAAGGAACATCCAAAGAACACCCAAGGAAGACCCAAGGGAGACTCAAAGAACATCTGACCTTCACCTGACCTTCAGGTGAGGAGCACTCGAGGGACACTCAAAGGACACCCAAGGGACACCTCAGCAGTGTTTGACCTTCACCTGACCTTCACACAAGGAACATCCAAGGGACACCAAATGGACCCCCAAACTTCACCCAAGGGACATCCAAAGGGTATCTGACCTTCATCTGACCTTCAGGTGAGGAACACCCAAGGGACAATCAAGGGACACCCAAAGAACACCCAAAAGCCACCTAAAGAACATCTGACCTTCACCTGACCTTCACAGGAGGAACATCCAAGGGACAATCAAGGGACACCCAATGGACACCCAAGGGACACCCAAAACCCACCCCAACTTCAACCAAGGAACATTCAAAGAATTCCTGAGGTTCACCTGACCTTCAGCCAAGGTTCACCTGACCTTCACCCAAGGAACGCCCAAGGAACACCCAAAAAACACCCAAGGAACACCCAAGGTTCACCTGACCTTCACCCAAGGAACGTCCAAGGAACACCCAAAAAACACCCAAGGAACACCCAAGGAACACCCAAGGAACACCTGACCTTCACCCAAGGAACGTCCAAGGAACACCCAAAAAACACCCAAGGAACACTCGAAACCCACCCAAACTTCTTCAACCAAGGATCACTCCAAGAATTCCTGAGGTTCACCTGGCCTTCAGCCAAGGAACGCCCAAGGAACGCCCAAAGTTCACCAGACCTTCACCCAAAACCCACCCAAACTCCAACCAAGGATCACTCAACGAATTCCTGAGGTTCACCTGACCTTCAGCCAAGGAATGTCCAAGGAACACCCAAAAAGCACCCAAGGAACACCTGACCCTCACCCAAAGAATGTCCAAGGAACGCCCAAGGAACACTTGACCTTCACCCAAGGAACACCCAAGGAACACCTGACCTTCACCCAAGGAACGCCCAAAACCCACCTGAACTTCAACCAAGGACCATTCAAAGAATCCCTGAGGTCCACCTGACCCTCACCCAAGGAACGTCCAAGGAACACCTAAAAGCCACCCAAGGAACACCCAAGGAACACTTGATCTTCACCCAAGGAACGTCCAAGGAACACCCAAAAACCACCCAAGGAACACCCAAGGAACACCCAAAACCCACCCAAACTCCAACCAAGGAACACTCAACGAATTCCTGTGGTTCACCTGACCTTCAGCCAAGGAACACCTGACCTTCACCCAAGAACGTCCAAGGAACACCCAAAAAACACCCAAGGAACACTCGAAACCCACCCAAACTTCTTCAACCAATGATCACTCCAAGAATTCCTGTGGTTCACCTGACCTTCAGCCAAGGAATGCCCAAGGAACACCCAAAGTTCACCAGACCTTCACCCAAAACCCACCCAAACTCCAACCAAGGATCACTCAACGAATTCCTGAGGTTCACCTGACCTTCAGCCAAGGAACGTCCAAGGAACACCCAAAAAGCACCCAAGGAACACCCAAGGAACACCTGACCTTCACCCAAGGAACGCCCAAAACCCACCCAAACTCCAACCAAGGAACACTCAAGAAATTCCTGAGGTTCACCTGACCTTCACCCAAGGAACGCCCAAGGAACACCCAAAAAGCACCCAAGGAACACCCAAGGAACACTTGATCTTCACCCAAGGAATGCCCAAAACCCACCCAAACTCCAACCAAGGATCACTCAAAGAATTCCTGAGGTTCACCTGACCTTCAGCCAAGGAACGTCCAAGGAACACCCAAGGAACACCTGACCTTCACCCAAGGAACGCCCAAAACCCACCCCAACTTCAACCAAGGAACATTCAAAGAATCCCTGAGATCCACCTGACCTCCACCCAAGGAACGTCCAATGAACACCCAAAAACCACCCAAGGAACACCCAAGGAACACCTGACCCTCACCCAAAGAATGTCCAAGGAACACCCAAGGAACACCTGACCTTCACCCAAGGAACACTCAACGAATTCCTGAAGTTCATCTGACCTTCACCCAAGGAACACCCAAAGTTCACCAGACCTTCACCCAAACCTCCCACCCTCCACCCGAGGCCCCTCAAGCTTCGGCCACCACCAGTGACAGTTGGAGGTGTCCTCCTACCACCATCTCCTTATGGATGACGGGCGCGTCCTCCTGGAAGACCCCGTCCGGCTTCTGCTTGTTGAGGATGAGCCACTTGATGGGGCCGCAGATCTCGCCGTGCTCGATGTCCGTCAGCCTCCTGGCCATGGCGAACACCTTCACCACGTAGGCGGTCAACCTGGAGATGGGGACACCTGAGCGGCCGGGTCACCTGGGCTGGGTGGTGGTGGTGGTGGTGGTGGGAGGAGGTCCCTCACCAGGTGCTGGAGGGGCGATTGATGAAGGCGGCGTAGGAGCTGTCGGGCTTGCGGAAGGCCAACTGCTGGGTGTAACCTGCGAGGAGATGGCCCTTGGTCAACGCGAGGGGTGGCCTGGCTGGGCTTCAGGCCACCAATGTCCTCCAACCACTGGTCAATGTGAGGGGTGGCCTCAGGCCACCAATGTTCTCCAATCGTTGGTCAACATGAGGTGGCTTCAGGCCATCAATGTTCTCCAACTGTTGGCCAACATGAGGGGTGGCTTCAGGCCACCAATGTTCTCCAACTGTTGGCCAACATGAGGGGTGGCTGGTGGTGGCTTCAGGCCACCAATGTTCTCCAACTGTTGGCCAACATGAGGGGTGGCAGGTGGTGGCTTCAGGCCACCAATGTTCTCCAGCTGTTGGTCAACGTGAGGGGTGGCCTCAGGCCACCAATGTTCTCCAACTGTTGGTCAATATGAGGGGTGGCTGGTGGTGGCTTCAGGCCACCAATGTCCTCCAACTGTTGGTCAACATGAGGCGGCCTCAGGCCACCAATGTCCTCCAACTGTTGGTCAACATGAGGTGGCTTCAGGCCACCAATGTCCTCCAGCCATTGGTCAATGTGAGCGGTGGCCAGTGGTGGCTTCAGGCCACCAATGCTCTCCAGCTGTTGGTCAACGTGAGGGGTGGCTTCAGGCCACCAATGTTCTCCAACTGTTGGTCAACATGAGGTGGCTTCAGGCCACCAATGTCCTCCAACCATTGGTCAATGTGAGCGGTGGCCAGTGGTGGCTTCAGGCCACCAATGTTCTCCAACCACTGGTCAACGTGAGGGGTGGCCTCAGGCCACCAGTGTTCTCCAACTGTTGGTCAATATGAGGGGTGGCTGGTGGTGGCTTCAGGCCACCAATGTTCTCCAACCACTGGTCAATGTGAGGGGTGGCCTCAGGCCACCAATGTTCTCCAACTGTTGGTCAACATGAGGGGTGGCCTCAGGCCACCAATGTTCTCCAATCGTTGGTCAACATGAGGTGGCTTCAGGCCACCAATGTTCTCCAGCTGTTGGTCAATGTGAGGGATGGCCAGTGGTGGCTTCAGGCCACCAATGTCCTCCAACCATTGACCAACACACAGAGCACCCACCAAAGCTGAGGAACCCTCAGGCCACCAATGTTCTCCAACCATTGGTAAATATGAGGGGTGGCTGATGGTGGCTTCAGGTCACCAATGTTCTCCAGCCATTGGTCAATGTGAGGGGTGGCCTCAGGCCACCAATGTTCTCCAGCTGTTGGTCAACATGAGGGGCGGCCTCAGGCCACCAATGTCCTCCAGCTGTTGGTCAACATGAGTGGCGGCCTCAGGCCACCAATGTCCTCCAACTGTTGGTCAACATGAGGTGGCTTCAGGCCACCAATGTTCTCCAACTGTTGGCCAACATGAGGGGTGGCAGGTGGTGGCTTCAGGCCACCAATGTCCTCCAGCCATTGGTCAATGTGAGCGGTGGCCAGTGGTGGCTTCAGGCCACCAATGTTCTCCAACTGTTGGCCAACATGAGGGGTGGCAGGTGGTGGCTTCAGGCCACCAATGTCCTCCAGCCATTGGTCAATGTGAGTGGTGGCCAGTGGTGGCTTCAGGCCACCAATGTTCTCCAGCTGTTGGTCAATGTGAGGGATGGCCAGTGGTGGCTTCAGGCCACCAATGTCCTCCAACCATTGACCAACACACAGAGCACCCACCAAAGCTGAGGAACCCTCAGGCCACCAATGTTCTCCAACCATTGGTCAATATGAGGGGTGGCTGATGGTGGCTTCAGGTCACCAATGTTCTCCAGCCATTGGTCAATGTGAGGGGTGGCCTCAGGCCACCAATGTTCTCCAGCTGTTGGTCAACATGAGGGGTGGCCTGGGTGGGCTTCAGGCCACCAATGTCCTCCAAGCATTGGCCACCACAAAGAGCACCCACCAAGCTGAGGAACCCTCAGGCCACCAATGTCCTCCAACTGTTGACCAACATGAGGGGTGGCCTGGGTGGGTTTCAGGCCACCAATGTTCTCCAACCACCGGTCAGTGTGAGGGGTGGCCTCAGGCCACCAATGTTCTCCAACCATTGGTCAATGCAATGATGAATTTGAGGACATTCCCACCATTTTGAGGACATTCCACCACTTTTGAGGACTTTCCCACCATTTTGGTGCCATTCCCACCATTCTGAGGACTTTCCCACCATTTTGATGACATTCCCACCCCTTTTGTTGCTATTCCCACCATTCTGAGGACATTCCCACCATTCTGAGGACATTCCACCACTTTTGAGGACTTTCCCACCATTTTGGTGCCATTCCCACCATTCTGAGGACATTCCCACCATTTTGAGGACATTCCCACCACTTTCGTTGCCATTCCACCATTTTGGTGCCATTCCCACCATTTGGAGGACATTCCACCATTGTGAGGATATTTCCACCATTTTGAGGACATTCCACCATTTTGAGAACATTCCCACCCTTTTGAGGATATTCCACCATTTTGAGGATATTCCACCATTTTGAGGACATTCCCACCATTTTGAGAACATTCCCACCATTATGGTGCCATTCCCACCATTTTGAGGACGTTCCCACCATTTTCATTGCCGTTCCCACCATTTTGAGAACATTCCCACCATTTTGAGGCCATTCCCACCATTTTGAGGACATTCCCAGCATTTTGTTGATGTTCTCACCATTTTGAGGACGTTCCCACCATTTTTGTTGACGTTCCCACCCTTTTGAGGACATCCCCACCATTTTGAGGACATTCCCACCACTTTTGTTGCCATTCCACCATTTTGGTGCCATTCCCACCATTTTGGTGCCATTCCCACCATTTGGAGGACATTCCACCATTGTGAGGACATTCCCACCATTTTGAGGATATTCCACTATTTTGAGGACTTTCCCACCACTTTTGAGGACTTCCCCACCATTTTGAGGACATTCCCACCACTTTCATTGCCATCTCCACCATTTTGTTGCCATTCCTACCATTTTGGTGCCCTTCCCACCATTTGGAGGACATTCCACCATTGTGAGGACATTTCCACCATTTTGAGGATATTCCACCATTTTGAGAACATTCCCACCATTATGGTGCCATTCCCACCCTTTTGAGGACATTCCCACCATTTTCGTTGACGTTCCCACCGTTTTGGTGCCCTTCCCACCATTTTGAGAACATTCCCACCATTTTGAGGACATTCCCACCATTTTCGTTGACATTACCACCATTTGGGTGCCGTTCCCACCATTTTGAGAACATTCCCACCATTTTGAGAACATTCCCACCATTTTGAGGACATTCCCACCATTTTGTTGATGTTCTCACCATTTTGAGGACATCTCCACCACTTTTGTTGCCGTTCCCACCATTTTGAGGACATCCCCACCATTTTGAGGACATCCCCACCACTTTCGGAGCCGTTCCCACCATTTTGAGAACATTCCCACCATTTTGAGGACATTCCCAGCATTTTGTTGATGTTCCCACCATTTTGAGGACATCTCCACCACTTTTGTGTCCGTTCCCACCATTTTGAGGACATTCCCACCATTTTGAGGACATTCCCACCATTTTGAGGACATCCCCACCATTTTGAGGACATTCCCACCACTTCCGTTGCCTTCCCACCATTTTAAGGACATCCCCACCATTTTGAGGACGTTCCCACCATTTTGGTGCCATTCCCACCATTTTGAGGACATTCCCACCACTTTCATGGCCATTCCCACCATTTTGGTGCCCTTCCCACCATTATGGTGCCATTCCCACCATTTTGAGGATATTCCCACCACTTTCGTTGCCGTTCTTCCCACCATTTTGAGGACATTCCCACCATTTTGAGGACATTCCCACCATTTTGGTGCCATTCCCACCGTTTTGAGGACGTCCCCACCATTTTCAGGACATTCCCACCACTTTCGTTGTCCTTCCCACCATTTTGAGGACATTCCCACCACTTTCATTGCCGTTCCCACCATTTTGAGGGCACTCCCACCATTTTGAGGACTTTCCCACTATTTTGTTGCCATTCCCACCACTTTGGTGCCATTCCCACCACTTTTTTTTGCCATCCCCACCATTCTGAGGACATCCCCACCACCCTGGAACCGTTCCCACCTTTCTTGATCAGCTCGATGGCGCCGGCGCGGCGGTCGATGCCGAAGTTCTCCCACTGCATGGTGCTGTCCAGGTAGTGGACGGCGATGACCGTGGGCGTCATGGCGATCATGTTCTGCTCCCCGCAGCCCGCCGGCGTCACGATCAGGTGCTTCAGCTTGGCCCCGTCGATGGCCTTCTCCACCATGATGGACACGGGGTTGCCTGGGCCAGGAGAGGGCGCGTCACGCTCGAGGTGTCCCACCCCACCGCCAGGTTGTCCCCGTGCGTCTTCTCCGCGGTGCTCACCCTGGATGCTGACTTTGGTCTCCGACTCGGTGTTGGGGACGATGTCCGAGAGGTCCGCGGCCTTCACCCGCTCCTCCTGCACCCCGTCTGTGGGGTGGGGTGGGGTGGGGTGGGTGTGGTGACCCCAAATCCTCTCCTGAGGTGGCCCAGCCCCGCCCCACATCAAGGTGGCCCTTGTCCCTTGAGATGTCCCAGTTCCGTGGTGGGATGTCTCTTGTCCTCCAAGTTGTCCCAAACCTGAGCTTGGAGGTTCCTCCTTGATCCCTCCAGATGTCCCAGATCCATGGTGGGACCTCCCTGGTCCCCAAAGACATCCCCAAGCCACCACAGGACCTCCATGGTCGCCAAAGATGTCCCAAAGCCACCGTGGGACCTCCCTGGTCCCCAAAGATGACCCAAAGCCACCATGGGACCTCTTTAATCCCCAAAGATGTCCCAAACCCACAGTGAGATCTCCATGGTCCCCAAAGATGTCCCAAAGCCACCGTGGGACCTCCTTGATCCCCAGAGATGTCCCAAAGCCACCATGGGAGCTTCTTGATCTCCAAAGATGTCCCAAAGCCACTGTGGGACCTCCCTGGTCACCAAAGATGCCCCAAACCCACTGTGGGACCTCCATGGACCTCAAAAATGTCCCAAACCCACTGTGGGTCCTCCATGGACCCCAATGACATCCCAAAGCCACCATGGGACTTCCATGGACCTCAAAGATGTCTTAAACCCACTGTGACACCTCCATGGACCCCAGAGATGTCCCAAAGCCTCCGTGGGACCTCCTTTATCCTCCCAAATCCACCATGGGACCTCCATGGACCTCAAAGATGTCCCAAACCCACTGTGACACCTCCATGGACCCCAAAGATGTCCCAAAGCCACCATGGGACCTCCCCAGAGATGTCACTCACTGACTCCCTTCTTCTGCGGGTCCAGCTCCACGATCTTCACCGTCTTCTCCAGCCGCATCCCCTCGGGCTGTCCAGGGCAGAGTCCAGAGCTGAAGGTGGGTTTGGGTCTGGGTTCCTCCCTGTCCCAACCCCTCTGGACCACCAGGAGAGGCCTCCCAGTATAAACCAGTACCCCCAGTGACACACGGGGACAGCGCCAGGAGGCCACACCGGGTCACACAGGTGGCTGAGGTCCTGGAGACACCAAGGTCACTCTGGGTGTCTTGGTCAACTTCATTGTGTGGCCACCATGGTCAGCCTGAGCTTGGGGACCCCATGGAGATCATCAATGAAGATATTGATTGAAAATATCAGATCAATAACGGCATCAAGTCTCATGGTCAGCCTGAGCTTGGTGACCCCATGGAGATCATCAATGAAGATATTGATTAAAAATACCAAATCAATGAGGACATCAAGTCCCATGGTCAGCCTGATCTGATCCAGGTGATCAATGAAGATATTGATTGAAAATATCAAATCAACGAGGACATCAAGTCCCATGGTCAGCCTGATCTGATCCAGGTGATCAATAAAGATATTGATTGAAAATATCAAATCAATGAGGGCATCAAGTCCCATGGTCAGCCTGATCTGATCCAGGTGATCAATGAAGATATTGATTGAAAATATCAAATCAACGAGGACATCAAGTCCCATGGTCAGCCTGAGCTTGGTGACCCCATGGAGGTGATCAATGAAGATATTGATTGAAAATATCAAATCAATGAGGGCATCAAGTCCCATGGTCAGCCTGATCCCATCCAGGTGATCAATAAAGATATTGATTGAAAATATCAAATCAACGAGGACATCAAGTCCCATGGTCAGCCTGAGCTTGGTGACCCCATGGAGATCATCAATGAAGATATTGATTGAAAATATCAAATCAATGAGGACATCAAGTCTCATGGTCATCACGACCCCATCAATATCAATGAAGATATTGATTAAAAACTTCCAATCAAAAAGGACATCAAGTCCCATGGTCATCCTGATCCCATCCAGGTGATCAATGAAGATATTGATTGAAAATATCAAATCAATGAGGACATCAAGTCCCATGGTCAGCCTGATCCCATCCAGGTGATCAATGAAGATATTGATTAAGAACATCAAGTCCCATGGTCAGCCTGATCCCATCCAGGTGATCAATGAAGATATTGATTGAAAACACCAAATCAATGAGGGCATCAAGTTCCAAGGTCAGCCTGACCCCATCAAGATCATCAATGAGGATATTGATTAAGAACATCAAGTCCCATGGTCAGCCTGATCCTATCCCGATCATCAATGAAGATATTGATTACAAATACCAAATCAATGAGGGCACCAAGTCCCATGGTCAGCCTGAGCTTGGTGATCCCATCAAGATCATCAATGAAGATATTGATTGAAAACATCAAATCAAATCCCATGGTCAGCCTGATCCCATCCAGGTGATCAATGAAGATATTGATTGAAAATATCAAATCAATGAGGGCATCAAGTCCCATGGTCATCCTGGCGTTGGTGACCCCATCGAGGTGATCAATGAAGATATTGATTGAAAACACCAAATCAATGAGGACATCAAGTCCCATGGTCAGCCTGATCCCATCCAGGTGATCAATGAAGATATTGATTGAAAACATCAAACCAATGAGGACATCAAGTCCCAAGGTCAGCCTGACCCCATCAAGATCATCAATGAAGATATTGATTAAGAACATCAAGTCCCATGGTCAGCCTGATCCTATCCCGATCCCATCAATGAAGATATTGATTAAAAACTCCAAATCAATGAGGGTATCAAGTCCCATGGTCAACCTGAGCTTGGTCATCCCATCAAGATCATCAATGAAGATATTGATTGAAAACATCAAATCCCATGGTCAACCTGATCCCATCCAGGTGATCAATGAAGATATTGATTGAAAACACCAAATCGATGAGGGCATCAAGTCCCATGGTCAGCCTGATCCCATCCAGGTGATCAATGAAGATATTGATTGAAAACATCAATTCCCATGGTCAGCCTGATCCCATCCAGATCATCAATGAAGATATTGATTGAAACCACCAAATCAATAATGCAATCAAACCAACCTGGCCACTCACACTGACCCCTTGGTGCCACCACAGCAGACCGGACGTGCCACCACCTCCCACCCCCTCCTGCTGTGGTGGACCTGGCCCACCCACCCATGGTGACCACCCAAAACCACTGAAGGAGAACACCATGGGTGCCACCATGCTGGGAACATCTCAAGAACATCGATGCCACCATGCTGGGATGCCACCATGGGTGCCAACATGCTGAGAACATCTCAAGAACATCGATGCCACCGTGCTGGGATGCCACCGTGGATGCCACCATGCTGAGAACATCTCAAGAACATCGATGCCACCGTGCTGGGATGCCACCGTGGATGCCACCATGGATCCCACTATGCTGGGATGTCACCATGGATGCCACCATGCTGGGAACATCTCAAGAACATCGATGCCACCATACTGGGATGCCACCGTGGATGCCACCATGGATGCCACCGTGCTGGGATGCCACCATGGATGCCACCATGCTGGGAACATCTCAAGAACATCGATGCCACCATGCTGGGATTCCACCATTGATGCCACCATGCTGGGATGCCACCGTGCTGGGAACATCTCAAGAACATCGATGCCACCATTCTGGGATGCCACCATGGATGCCACCATGCTGGGAACACCTCAAGCACATCGATGCCACCATGCTGGGATGCCACCATTGATGCCACCATGCTGGGAACATCTCAAGAACATCGATGCCACCATGCTGGGATGCCACCATGGATGCCACCATGCTGGGAACACCTCAAGAACATCGATGCCACCATGCTGGGATGCCACCATGGATGCCACCATGCTGGGAACATCTCAAGAACATCGATGCCACCATGGGTGCCACCATGCTGGGAACATCTCAAGAACATCGATGCCACCATGCTGGGATTCCACCATTGATGCCACCATGCTGGGATGCCACCACGGATGCCACCATGCTGGGAACATCTCAAGAACATCAATGCCACCATGCTGGGATTCCACCATTGATGCCACCATGCTGGGATGCCACCATTGATGCCACCATGCTGGGAACATCGATGCCACCATGCTGGGATGCCACCATGGATGCCACCATGCTGGGATGCCACCATGCTGAGAACATCTCAAGAACATCGATGCCACCATGCTGGGATGCCACCATGGATGCCACCATGCTGGGAACACCTCAAGCACATCGATGCCACCATGGATGCCACCATGCTGGGAACACCTCAAGAACATCAATGCCACCATGCTGGGATGCCACCATTGATGCCACCATGCTGGGAACACCTCAAGCACATCGATGCCACCATGGATGCCACCATGCTGGGAACATCTCAAGAACATCAATGCCACCATGCTGGGATTCCACCATTGATGCCACCATGCTGGGATGCCACCATTGATGCCACCATGCTGGGAACATCTCAAGAACATCGATGTCACCATGCTGGGATGCCACCATGCTGAGAACATCTCAAGAACATCGATGCCACCATGCTGAGATGCCACCATGGATGCCACCATGCTGGGATGCCACCATGGATGCCACCATGCTGGGAACATCTCAAGAACATCGATGCCACCATGGGTGCCACCATGCTGGGAACATCTCAAGAACATAGATGCCACCATGCTGAGAACATCTCAAGAACATCGATGCCACCATGCTGGGATTCCACCATGCTGGGAACACCTCAAGAACATCGATGCCACCATGCTGGGAACACCTCAAGAACATCGACGCCACCACCGATGACCACTCACCACCACCCGGAGCTTCTTCTTGACGCCGTCACCCATGTAGCGGTCGCGGACGGACGCCTTGACCTCGACGTCCAGCTGGCCCAGCTTGAGGGGGACGACGACGAAGGGGACGGCGCGCGAGGACTGGGCCTTGACCTTCAGGACCTGCTGGAACCTGCGCTTGGCCGTGGAGGGGCTGCACAGCTCGGGGTTGTGGACCAGCTCCACGCGCACCTGCACGGCCACCAGGAGGTCACACCCCAAGGTCTGGAGAAGGTGACGGTTGGTGTCCCCCCAAAAGGACGTCCCCCAGCTGACCGTGATGTCCTGCGGCAGGTGGTTGTAGAGGACGGCGCGGATCTCCACCTGCTCATTCCTCACCACCGAGTAGGGCAGGCGGAGGTCCATGAAGAACTGCTTCAGCACCGTGATCTCGTACGGGGTGGCCACGCAAAGTCCTGCGGGTGGGGACACGGCAGAGGTGGGGGTGGGGGTGGGGACATCGGTGGGGACACGGCAGGGGTGGGGGTTGGGGACATCGGTGGGACACGGCAGGGGTGGGGGTGGGGTGGGGACATCGGTGGGACACGTCAGGGGTGGGGACATCGGTGGGACACGGCAGGGGTCGGGGTTGGGGACATCGGTGGGGACACGGCAGGGGTCGGGGTGGGGACATCGGTGGGACACAGCAGGGGTGGGGTTGGGTTGGGGACATCGGTGGGGACACGTCAGGTCTGGGGGTGGGGACATCGGTGGGGACACGGCAGGTCTGGGGGTTGGGGACATCGGTGGGGACACGGCACGGGTGGGGGTGGGGGTGGGGACATCGGTGGGGACACGGTGGGGGTGGGGGTGGGGGTGGGGACATCGGTGGGGACACGGTGGGGGTGGGGGTGGGGGTGGGGACATCGGTGGGGACACGGCAATGGTTGGGGTTGGGTTGGGGACATCGGTGGGGACACGTCAGGTCTGGGGGTGGGGACATCGGTGGGGACACGGCACAGGTGGGGGTTGGGGTTGGGGACATCGGTGGGACACGGCACAGGTGGGGGTTGGGGTTGGGGACATCTCGTGTGCCCAAGGCAGCCCCGAGGGCTTCAGAGGTGCCTGGAAGGGCAGGGAGATCTCAAAAGGTTTGGGAGGTCCATCAAAACCCAGAGTCCTCACAAGGTTTGGGAGATCCATCAATGTTTAGGAGATCCATCAAGACCCCAAAGAGTCCTCCCATGGTTTGGGAGGTCCATCAAAACCAGCAGAGTCCTCCCAAGGTTTAGGAGATCCATGAAGATCTCAGAATCCTCACAAGGTTTAGGAGATCCATCAAGAACTGTGGGATCATCCCAAGCTTTAGGAGATCCATCAAGGTTTGGGAGATCCATCAAGACCCACAGAGTCCTCCCAAGGTTTGGGAGATCCATCAAGAGCTGTGGGATCTGCTCAAGGTTTAGGAGATCCATCAAGACCCAAAGAGTCCTCACAAGGTTTAGGAGATCTATGAAGATCTCAGAATCCTCACAAGGTTTAGGAGATCCATCAAGGTTTAGGAGATCCATCAAGGTTTAGGAGATCCATCAAGAACTGTGGGATCATCCCAACGTTTAGGAGATCCATCAAGGTTTAGGAGATCCATCAAGACCCACAGATCCTTCACAAGGTTTGGGAGATCCATCAAGGACTGTGGGACCCTCTCAAGGTTTAGGAGATCCATCAAGAACTGTGGGATCATCCCAAGGTTTGGGAGATCCATCAAGAGCCACAGAGTCCTCCCAACGTTCAGGAGATCCATCAAGGTTTAGAAGATCCATCAAGGTTTAGGAGATCCATCAAGACCCAAAGAGTTCTCCCAAGGTTTAGGAGATCCATCAAGAACTGTGGGATCATCCCAAGGTTTGGGAGATCCATCAAAACCCACAGAGTCCTCCCAACGTTCAGGAGATCCATCAAGGTTTAGGAGGTCCATCAAGACCCAAAGAGTCCTCCCAAGGTTTGGGAGATCCATCAAGAACTGTGGGATCTGCTCAAGGTTGAGGAGACCCCTTGAATCCCAAAGTTCAGGAGATCCCTCAAGTCCCATGGAGATCCCTCACATCTCCAGCATGGCCACCAGGCTTTGGGGCATCTCCACGCCCTCAGATTTTGGAGATCCCTCAAATCCTGGTGAACCCCTCCAGGCTTCAGGGGACCCTTCAGGCCTCATGGACCTCCTACAAGGTTTGGGAGATCCATCATGGACTGTGGGACCCTCTCAAGCTTTAGGAGATCCATCAAAACCCAGAGTCCTCCCAAGGTTTAGGAGATCCATCAAGGTTTAGGAGATCCATCAAGACCCAAAGAGTCCTCCCAAGGTTTGGGAGGTCCATCAAAAGCAGCAGAGTCCTCCCAAGGTTTAGGAGATCCATCAAGAACTGTGGGATCCTCCCAAGGTTGGGGAGATCCATCAAAACCCACAGAGTCCTCACAAAGTTCAGGAGATCCGTCAAGAACTGTGGGACCCTCTCAAGGTTTAGGAGACGCCTTGAATTCCAAGCTTTAGGAGATCCACCAAAACCCAGAGTCCTCACAAGGTTCAGGAGATCCATCAAGGTTTAGGAGATCCATCAAGAACTGTGGGATCTGCTCAAGGTTTAGGAGACCCCTTGAATCCCAAAGTTTGGGAGATCCCTCAAGATCCACAGAGTTCTCACAAGGTTTGGGAGATCCATCAAGAACTGTGGGATCTGCTCAAGCTTTAGGAGATCCATCAAAACCCACAGAGTCCTCCCAACGTTTAGGAGATCCATCAAGGTTTAGGAGATCCATCAAGACCCACAGAGCCCTCCCAAGGTTTAGGAGATCCATCAAGAACTGTGGGATCTGCTCAAGGTTTAGAAGATCCATCGAAACCCAGAGTCCTCGCAAGGTTTGGGAGATCCATCAAGAACTGTGGGATCATCCCAAGGTTGGGGAGATCCATCAAAACCCACAGAGTCCTCACAAAGTTCAGGAGATCCATCAAGAATGGTGGGATCTCCTCAAGGTTTAGAAGACCCCTTGAATCCCAAAGTTTGGGAGATCCCTGAAGATCCACGGGGTCTTCCCAAGGTTTGGGAGGTCCATCAAGAACTGTGGGATCCTCCCAAGGTTTAGGAGATCCATGAAGATCTCAGAATCCTCCCAAGCTTTAGGAGATCCATCAAGAACTGTGGGATCATCCCAAGCTTTAGGAGATCCGTCAAAACCCACAGAGTCCTCCCAACGTTTAGGAGATCCATCAAGGTTTAGGAGATCCATCAAGGTTTAAGAGATCCATCAAGACCCAAAGAGTCCTCCCAAGGTTTAAGAGATCCATCAAGAACTGTGGGATCATCCCAAGGTTTGGGAGATCCCTCAAAACCCACAGAGTCCTCCCAACGTTTAGGAGATCCATCAAGGTTTAGGAGGTCCATCAAGACCCACCGAGTCCTCACAAGATCCAGCAGATCCATCAAGAACTGTGGGATCTGCTCAAGGTTGAGGAGACCCCTTGAATCCCAAAGTTCAGGAGATCCCTCAAGTCCCATGGAGATCCCTCACATCTCCAGCATGGCCACCAGGCTTTGGGGCATCTCCACACCCTCAGATTTTGGAGATCCGTCAAATCCTGGTGAACCCCTCCAGGCTTCAGGGGACCCTTCAGGCCTCATGGATCTCCTACAAGGTTTGGGAGATCCATCATGGACTGTGGGACCCTCTCAAGCTTTAGGAGATCCATCAAAACCCAGAGTCCTCCCAAGGTTTAGGAGATCCATCAAGGTTTAGGAGATCCATTAAGACCCAAAGAGTCCTCCCAGGGTTTGGGAGGTCCATCAAAAGCAGCAGAGTCCTCCCAGGGTTTGGGAGGTCCATCAAAAGCAGCAGAGTCCTCCCAAGGTTTAGGAGATCCATCAAGAACTGTGGGATCCTCCCAAGGTTGGGGAGATCCATCAAAACCCACAGAGTCCTCACAAAGTTCAGGAGATCCGTCAAGAACTGTGGGATCTGCTCAAGGTTTAGGAGACGCCTTGAATTCCAAGCTTTAGGAGATCCATCAAAACCCAGAGTCCTCACAAGGTTCAGGAGATCCATCAAGGTTTAGGAGATCCATCAAGAACTGTGCCATCTGCTCAAGGTTTAGGAGACCCCTTGAATCCCAAAGTTTGGGAGATCCCTCAAGATCCACAGAGTTCTCACAAGGTTTGGGAGATCCATCAAGAACTGTGGGATCATCCCAAGCTTTAGGAGATCCATCAAGGTTTAGGAGATCCCTCAAGACCCAAAGAGTCCTCCCAGGGTTTGGGAGATCCATCAAGGACTGTGGGACCCTCTCAAGGCTTAGGAGATCCATCAAAACCCACAGAGTCCTCCCAACGTTTAGGAGATCCGTCAAGGTTTAGGAGATCCATCAAGATCTCAGAATCCTCCCAAAGTTTGGGAGATCCATCAAGAACTGTGGGATCTGCTCAAGCTTTAGGAGATCCATCAAAACCCACAGAGTCCTCCCAACGTTTAGGAGATCCATCAAGGTTTAGGAGATCCATCAAGACCCAAAGAGTCCTCCCAAGGTTTAGGAGATCCATGAAGATCTCAGAATCCTCCCAAGCTTTAGGAGATCCATCAAGAACTGTGGGATCTGCTCAAGCTTTAGGAGATCCATCAAAACCCACAGAGTCCTCCCAACGTTTAGGAGATCCATCAAGGTTTAGGAGATCCATCAAGACCCAAAGAGTCCTCCCAAGGTTTGGGAGATCCATCAAGACCCACCGAGTCCTCACAAGATCCAGCAGATCCATCAAGAACTGTGGGATCTGCTCAAGGTTCAGGAGACCCCTTGAATCCCAAAGTTCAGGAGATCCCTCACATCTCCAGCATGGCCACCAGGCTTTGGGGCATCTCCACGCCCTCAGATTCTGGAGATCCCTCAAATCCTGGTGAACCCCTCCAGGCTTCAGGAGACCCTTCAGGCCTCATGGACCTCCTACAAGGTTTGGGAGATCCATCAAGACCCACAGAGCCCTCACAAGGTTTGAGAGATCCATCAAGAACTGTGAGATCATCCCAAGGTTTGGGAGATCCATCAAAACCCACCGAGTCCTCCCCACGTTTAGGAGATCCATCAAAGTTCAGGAGATCCATCAAAACCCAGAGTCCTCACAAGCTTTAGGAGATCCATCAAGAACTGTGGGATCATCCCAAGCTTTAGGAGATCCATCAAGGTTTGGGAGATCCATCAAGAACTGTGGGATCCTCTCAAGGTTTAGGAGATCCATCAAAACCCACAGAGTCCTCACAAGGTTCAGGAGATCCGTCAAGAACTGTGGGACCCTCTCAAGGTTTGGGAGATCCATCAAGAACTGTGGGATCTGCTCAAGGTTTAGGAGACCCCTTGAATCCCAAAGTTCAGGAGATCCCTCAAGTTCCATGGAGATCCCTCACATCTCCAGCATGGCCACCAGGCTTTGGGGCATCTCCACGCCCTCAGATTCTGGAGATCCCTCAAATCCTGGTGAACCCCTCCAGGCTTCAGGAGACCCTTCAGGTCTCTTGGACCTCCTACAAGGTTTGGGGACCTTCTGCTGCCCCCAGGAACCCCCTGGTCCTCCACGCCCACCTACCTTTGGTGGGGGACAGGCTGACGGCCAGGACCTCCCAGGTGGTGATGGAGTCCTGCAGGTACACGGGCACCGTCTTGGCCGAGATCCTGGAGAAGACAGGAGAGACCAAGATGGTCGGGGGGTGTCACCATGGGACTTCTCTGGTCCCTAAAGATGTCCCAGACCCTCAGCTGGACCTTCCTGGTCCCCAAAGATGTCCCAGACCCTCAGCTGGACCTCCCTGGTCTCCAAAGATGTCCCAAAGCCACCACAGGACTTTCCTGCCCTCCAAAGATGTCCCAAACCCACAGCTGGACTCTCCTGGTCTCCAAAGATGTCCCAAACCCTCAGTAGAACCTTCCTGGTCTCCAAAGATGTCCCAGACCCACAGCTGGACCTTCCTGGTCTCCAAAGATGTCCCAAAGCCACCACGGGACCTCCCTGGTCTCCAAAGATGTCCCAAACCCCACAGTGGGACCTCCTTGGTGTCCAAAGATGTCCCAACCACACAGTTGGACTTTCATGGTCCCCAAAGATGTCCCAAAGCCACCATGGAACCTTCTTGGTTCCAAAGATGTCCCAGACCCTCAGCTGGACCTTCCTGGTCTCCAAAGATGTCCCAAACCCACCGTGGGACCTCCCTGGTCCCCACAGTTGGACCTCCCCGGTCCCCAGAGATGTCCCAAAGCCACCATGGGACTTTCCTGGTCCCCAGAGATGTCCCAACCCCACAGTGGGACCTTCTTGGTCTCCAAAGATGTCCCAAAGCCACATCTGGACTTTCCTGGTCCCCAGAGATGTCCCAAACCCACAGTGGAACCTTCCTGGTCTCCAAAGATGTCCCAGACCCTCAGCTGGACTTTGCTGGTCCTCAAGGATGTCCCAACCCCACAGTGGGACCTCCCTGGTCTCCAAAGATGTCCCAAAGCCACCGTGGGACTTTCCTGGACTCCAAAGATGTCCCAAACCCTCAGTAGAACCTTCCTGGTCCCCAAAGATGTCCCAACCCCACCGTGGGACCTCCCTGGTCTCCAGACATGTCCAAGCTGGATGAGGACAGGGTGACCATGCCCAGGCTGGTCCGTGGGGTGGCACGGGAGGTGGGACAGGAGGTGGCACAGGAGGTGGCACAGGAGGTGGCACAGGAGGTGGCACTGGAGGTGGCACGGGAGGTGGGACAGGAGGTGGCACTGGAGGTGGCACTGGGTGGCACGGGAGGTGGCACTGGAGGTGACACAGGAGGTGGCACAGGAGGTGGGACAGGAGGTGGCACAGGAGGTGGGACAGGAGGTGGCACAGGAGATGGCACAGGAGGTTGGACGGGAGGTGGCACGGGAGGTGGCACAGGAGGTGGCACAGGAGGTGGCACTGGGTGGCACGGGAGGTGGCACAGGAGGTGGCACAGGAGGTGGCACTGGAGGTGGCACTGGGTGGCACGGGAGGTGGCACAGGAGGTGGCACTGGAGGTGGCACAGGAGGTGGCACAGGCGGTGGCACAGGAGGTGGCACGGGAGGTGGGACAGGAGGTGGCACAGGAGGTGGCACGGGAGGTGGCACGGGAGGTGGCACGGGCGCTGGCACGGGCGGTGCAGGCTCACCCCAGCTGGTCGGGCGGCTCCGTCAGCGTCTCCAGCTGCCAGAGCCAGCTCTCGGGGAACAGCGTCCTCACCACGATCTCGTCGTCCTCCAGGAACGGATCCTCGTCCTCCAGGCCTGCGGGCGGTGGCACCGGCACCTCTCGAACGCGGCCTCAGGGCTGAGACCCCTGAGCGGAGCCGGCGTCACCCAGTGCCACCCAGTGCCACCCAGTGCCACCCAGTGCCACCCCAGTGTCACACAGTGTAACCCAGTGTCACCCAGTGTCACCCAGTGCCACCCCAGTGTCACCCAGTGCCACCCCAGTGTCACACAGTGTAACCCAGTGTCACCCAGTGTCACCCAGTGCCACCCCAGTGTCACCCAGTGCCACCCAGTGCCACCCAGTGCCACCCCAGTATCACCCCAGTGTCACCCAGTGCCACCCAGTGTAACCCCAGTGTCACCCAGTGCCACCCAGTGTCACCCAGAGTCACCCAGTGCCACCCCAGTGCCACCCAGTGTCACCCAGTCCCACCCAGTGTCACCCCAGTGCCACCCAGTGCCACCCAGTGTCACCCAGTGTCACCCAGAGTCACCCAGTGCCACCCCAGTGCCACCCAGTGCCACCCAGTGTCACCCAGTCCCACCCAGTGTCACCCCAGTGTCACCCAGTGCCACCCCAGTGTCACCCCAGTGCCACGCAGTGTCACCCAGTGCCACCCAGTGCCACCCAGTGCCACCCAGTGTCACCCAGTGCCACCCCAGTGTCACCCAGTGCCACACAGTGTAACCCAGTGTCACCCCAGTGCCACCCCAGTGCCACCCAATGCCGCCCAGTGTCACCCCAGTGTCACCCCAGTGTAACCCAATGCCACCCAGTGCCACGCAGTGTCACCCAGTGCCACCCAGTGCCACCCAGTGTCACCCAGTGCCACCCCAGTGTCACCCAGTGCCACACAGTGTAACCCAGTGTCACCCAGTGCCACCCCAGTGCCACCCAGTGTCACCCAGTGCCACCCCAGTGTCACCCAGTGCCACACAGTGTAACCCAGTGTCACCCAGTGCCACCCCAGTGCCACCCAGTGCCACCCCTTGTCTTGCCCAAGGTCACCCACGGGTTGCCCGATGGGTTGTCCAAGGATGTCATCAGGAACGTCTGAGGGACACTGGAGCTTCAGGCAAGGAACGGCCCAAACCCACCCAAGACCCTCCCAAGCTCCACCTGAGGAGCACCCAAGGAGTGCCTGAGCTTCACCTGAGCTCCCACCAGGGAAAGTCCAAGGAACACCCAAGGAACACCCAAGGAGCACCCAAGGAACATCCAAGGAACACCCAAGGAACACCCAAGGTTCTCCTGACCTTCACTAAAGAACATCTAAGGAACACCCAAGGAACATCCACGAAACACCCAATGTTCACCTGACCTTCATCCAAAGAACACCCAAGGAACACCCAAGGTTCTCCTGACCTTCACTAAAGAACATCCAAGAAACACCCAAAGAACACCCAAAGAACATCCAAAGAACACCCAAGGAACACCAAAGGAACATCCAAGGAACACGCAAGGGACACCCAAGGTTCTCCTGACCTTCACCACGGAACACCCAAGGAAATTCCAAAAAACATCCAGGGAACATCCAAGGTTCACCTGACCCATCTACCAGGGAAAGTCCAAGGAACACCCAAGAAAAACCCAAAGAACATCCAAGGAACATCCAAAGAACATCCAAAGAACTCCCAAGGTTCTCCTGACCTTCCAACAGGGAAAGTCCAAGGAACACCCAAGGAACATCCAAGGAAAACCCAAGGAACATCCAAAGAACATCCAAAGAACATCTAAGGGACATCCAAAGAACATGCAAGGAACACCCAAGGAACACCCAAGGAACACCCAAGGAACACCCGAGGAACACCCAAGGTTCTCCTGACCTTCACTAAAGAACATCCAAGAAACACCCAAGGAACACCCAAGGAGCACCCAAGGAACAACCAAGGAACACCCAAGGAACACCCAAGGAACACCCGAGGTTCTCCTGACCTTCACTAAAGAACATCCAAGAAACACCCAAGGAACACCCAAGGAGCACCCAAGGAACACCCAAGGAACACCCAAGGAACACCCAAGGTTCTCCTGTCCTTCACTAAAGAACATCCAAGAAACACCCAAAGAACACCCAAAGAACACCCAAGGAACACCAACAGAACATCCAAGGAACACGCAAGGGACACCCAAGGTTCTCCTGACCTTCACCAGGGAACACCCAAGGAAGATCCAAAGAACACCCAAGGAACCTCCAAAGAGCATCCAAAGAACATCCAAGGAACATCCAAAGAACACCCAAGGTTCTCCTGACCTTCCAACAGGGAAAGTCCAAGGAACACCCAAGGAACATCCAAGGAAAACCCAAGGAACATCCAAAGAACATCCAAAGAACATCTAAGGGACATCCAAAGAACATGCAAGGAACACCCAAGGAACACCCAAGGAACACCCAAGGTTCTCCTGACCTTCACTAAAGAACATCTAAGGAACACCCAAGGAACATCCACAAAGCACCCAATGTTCACCTGACCTTCATCCAAAGAACACCCAAGGAACACCCAAGGTTCTCCTGACCTTCACTAAAGAACATCTAAGGAACACCCAAGGAACATCCACAAAGCACCCAATGTTCACCTGACCTTCATCCAAAGAACACCCAAGGAACACCCAAGGAGCACCCAAGGAACACCCAAGGAACACCCAAGGAACATCCAAGGAGCACCCAAGGAACACCCAAGGAACACCCAAGGAACACCCAAGGTTCTCCTGACCTTCACTAAAGAACATCCAAGAAACACCCAAAGAACACCCAAAGAACACCCAAGGAACACCAACGGAACACCCAAAGAACACCCAAGGAACATCCAAGGAACACCAAGGAACATCCAAGGAACACCCAAGGTCCACCTGACCTTCACCAAAGAACACCCAACCTCCACCCAAACTATTCCCAAGCTCACCTTCACCTGAGACCCACCAAGAAACCCCCAAAACCCACTTGAGACCCTCCACCAACGAGGTTCCTCCACCCTCCCCGACCTTCTCCCACCCTCCGTGACCCAACACTTGCTTCTGGCCAGGCCGGTGCTGGGCGAGAGGTTCTGCTGCTCCCTCCTGGCCTGGATGTATCTGCAGCAGTCGAGGAAGGCGCGGACGCAGGAGGTCCCCTCCAGGATGTACTCGCTCCTCTGCTCGCAGCCGTGTCCCATCGGGTTGTCCTTCATGCCGTCCTCGCAGCACCTCCTCTCCAGCTTGTCCGAGAACTCGGCCGCTGGTGGACACCAGGACAGGGATGGGACATGTCCTGGTGGCCCTCAGGGACATGGGAGACTCTGGAGATCTTTGGGACGTGGGACCTTCTGGTGGCTCTTTAGGACATGGGGATCTCAGGGGTGTGGGACATTCTGGTGGCCTTTGGGAGATGGGAAACTGTGGTGGCCTTCAGGGGTGTGGGACATTCTGGTGGCCCTTAAGGACATGGAGACCTTGGGCTTGTGGGACGTTCTGGTGGCCTTCAGGGACATGGGACACTTGTGGCCTTCAGGGGTGTGGGACATTCTGGTGGCCCTCAGGGATGTGGGGACCTCAGGGTGTGGGACATTCTGGTAGCCCTCAGGGACATGGGACACTCTGGTGGCATCTGGTCCCATCGGGTTGTCCTTCATGCCGTCCTCGCAGCACCTCCTCTGCAGCTTGTCCGAGAACTCGGCCGCTGGTGGACACCAGGACAGGGATGGGACATGTCCTGGTGGCCCTCAGGGACATGGGGACCTCAGGGGTGTGGGACATTCTGGTGACCCTCAGGGACATGGGAGACTCTGGAGATCTCTGGGACATGGGACATTCTGGTGGCTCTTTAGGACATGGGGTCCTTGAACGTGGGACACTCTGGAGGCCCTCAGGGACACAGGAGACTGTGGTGGCCCTCAGGGGTGTGGGACATTCTGGTGGCCCTTAAGGACATGGAGACCTTGGGCTTGTGGGACATTCTGGTGGCCTTCAGGGACATGGGACACTGGTGGTCCTCAAGAACATGGGACACTGGTGGCCCTCAGGGGTGTGGGACATTCTGGTGGCCTTTGGGACATGGGACACTCTGGTGACCTTGGGGACAAGGAACACCCTGGTGACCTTGGGGACACCCTGGTGACCCTGGGGACACCCTGGTGACCTTGGGGACAAGGGACATCCTGGTGACCTTGGGGACTGAGGGGACACCCTGGTGACCCTGGGGACACCCTGGTGACCTTGGGGACATGGGACATCCTGGTGACCCCCGGGGACACACTGGTGTCCCTGGGGACAAGGGACACTCTGGTGACCTTGGGGACAAGGGACACTCAGATGGCCTTGGGGACATGGGACACCCTGGTGACCTTGGGGACACCCTGGTGACCCTGGGGACAAGGGACACTCAGATGACCTTGGGGACAGAGGGGACACACTGGTGACCTTGGGACATGGGACACGCTGGTGACCTTGGGGACATTGGGGACAAGGGACACCCTGGTGACCTTGGGGACAAGGGACACTCAGATGACCTTGGGGACACTGGGGACACCCTGGTGACCTTGGGGACAGAGGGGACACCCTGGTGACCTTGGGGACATTGGGGACAAGGGACACCCTGGTGACCTTGGGGACATGGGACACCCCAGTGACCTTGGGGACACCCTGGTGACCTTGGGGACACTCCGGTGACCTTGGGGACACCCTGGTGACCTTGGGGACACTGGGGACAAGGGACACCCCGGTGACCTTGGGGACACCCCGGTGACCTTGGGGACAGTGCCACCTACCCTTGGTGCCCTTGTACTCGGCGAGTGCCAGCGAGCGCCGCTTGCGTTTGGCCGGCTGGGGACACCGGAGCTCTGGGGACAGAGGGGACACCGGTCAGGACCCCAAGGTGTCCCAGGTGTCACAGCCCCAAGTTCAGGGTCACGTCCTCCATCCCTGAGATGTCACCTCCACCATCCCTGAGGTGTCACCTCCACCATCCCTGAGATGTCACCTCCACCATCCCTGAGATGTCACCTCCACCATCCCTGAGGTGTCACCTCCACCATCCCTGAGATGTCACCATCCCCATCCCTGAGGTGTCACCTCCTCCATCCCTGAGATGACACCATCCCCATCCCTGAGGTGTCACCATCCCCATCCCTGAGATGTCACCTCCTCCATCCCTGAGATGTCACCTCTCCCATCCCTGAGATGTCACCATCCCCATCCCCGAGGTGTCACCATCCCTGAGATGTCACCATCCCCATCCCTGAGGTGTCACCTCCACCATCCCCAAGGTGTCACCATCCCCATCCCCAAGGTGTCACCTCCACCATCCCTGAGATGTCACCTCTCCCATCCTCAAGGTGTCACCATCCCCATCCCCAAGGTGTCACCTGCTCCATTCCTGAGATGTCACCTCTCCCATCCCCAAGGTGCCACCTCCTCCACCATCCCCATCCCCTGCTCCATCCCCAAGGTGCCATCTCTGTCAGATGCCACCTCCCTGAGGTGTCACCTGCTCCATCCCCACGGTGTCGCCTCCCTGGTCCCTGAGGTGCCACATCCTTGAAGTGTCACCTCCCCCATCCCCAAGGTGCCACCTCTGTCAGATGCCACCTCCCCAAGGTCCCACCCCTTGTCCCCGAGGTGCCACCCATGTCAGATGCCACCTCCCCGAGGTGCCACCCCCTGTCCCCAAGGTGCCACCTCTTTCAGATGCCACCTCCCCAAGGTCCCACCCCCTGTCCCCAAGGTGCCACCCATGTCAGATGCCACCTCTGTCAGATGCCACCTCCCCGCGGTGCCACCCGCTGTCCCCGCGGTGCCGCCGCCGCTGTCCCCACCTGAGCGCTGGGGCGTGGTCACCTGGACGCTGGTGGCCAGGCTCAGGCCGGCGTCCGCGAAGACGCCGACGTTGTCCCGGCCGCTGCCGGCCGTGCAGCCGATGTCACCGCGCTCCACCGTGTCCCACACCTGCCACCACGGGGACACCGTGACACTGTGACACTGTGACACTGTGACACTGACACTGTGACACTGTGACACTGCCACCACAGGGACACTGTGACACTGTGACACTGCCACCACAGCCGATGTCACCGCACTCCACCGTGTCCCACACCTGCCACCACGGGGACACCGTGACACTGTGACACTGTGACACTGTGACACTGACACTGTGACACTGTGACACTGCCACCACAGGGACACTGTGACACTGTGACACTGCCACCACAGCCGATGTCACCGCACTCCACCGTGTCCCACACCTGCCACCACGGGGACACCGTGACACTGTGACACTGTGACACTGACACTGTGACACTGCCACCACAGGGACACTGTGACACTGTGACACCGTGACACTGTGACACTGTGACACTGCCACCACAGCCGATGTCACCGCGCTCCACCGTGTCCCACACCTGCCACCACGGGGACACCGTGACACTGACACCGTGACACTGTGACACTGTGACACTGACACTGTGACACCGTGACACTGTGACACTGTGACACTGTGACACCATGACACCGTGACACTGCCACCACAGGGACACTGTGACACTGTGACACTGCCACCACAGCCGATGTCACCGCGCTCCACCGTGTCCCACACCTGCCACCACGGGGACACCGTGACACTGTGACACCGTGACACTGTGACACTGCCACCACAGGGACACTGTGACACCGTGACACTGTGACACCGTGACACTGTGACACCATGACACCGTGACATTGTGACACTGCCACCACAGGGACAGCTGTGACACTGTGACACTGTGACACCATGACACCGTGACACTGTGACACTGCCACCAGCCAGGGGTGACACCACGGCTGTGACACTGTGACACTGCCACCACAGCCGATGTCACCGCGCTCCACCGTGTCCCACAGCTGCCACCACAGGGACACCGTGACACTGTGACACTGACACTGTGACACTGACACCGTGACACTGTGACACCGTGACACCGTGACACTGACACTGTGACACTGTGACACTGTGACACTGCCACCAGCCAGGGGTGACACCACAGCTGTGACACCGTGACACTGCCACCACAGGGACAGCTGTGACACTGTGACACCGTGACACTGTGACACCGTGACACTGCCACCACAGGGACAGCTGTGACACTGTGACACTGCCACCACAGCCGATGTCCCCGCGCTCCACCATGTCCCACACCTGCCACCACGGGGACAGCGTGACACTGTGACACTGTGACACTGTGACACCGTGACACTGCCACCACAGGGACAGCTGTGACACTGTGACACTGTGACACTGTGACACTGTGACACTGCCACCAGCCAGGGGTGACACCACAGGGACACTGTGACACTGCCACCACAGCCGATGTCCCTGCGCTCCACCGTGTCCCACACCTGCCACCACGGGGACAGCGTGACACCGTGACACTGTGACACTGTGACACTATGACACTGTGACACTGTGACACTGTGACACTGCCACCACAGGGACACCGTGACACTGTGACACTGTGACACTGACACTGTGACACTGTGACACTGTGACACTGCCACCACAGGGACACTGTGACACTGCCACCAGCCAGGGGACAGCTGTGAGACTGTGACACTGCCACCACAGGGGACAGCCGTGATGGCCACCACCATCCAGAGGTGACACCGTGGCTGTGACACCGCCCAGGGGTGACACCACAGCTGAGATGGCCACGGCCACCATCCCAGGACAATGGGGACAGCTGTGACGGCCACGACCACTGCCACCACCCAGAGATGACAGGACAGCTGCGAAGGCCACCACCAGCCGGGGACAATGGGGACAATGGGGACAACCATGGTGGCCACCACCACCCGGGGACAATGGGGACAACCATGGTGGCCACCACCACCCGGGGACAACCATGGTGGCCACCACCATGGGACAGCAGGCCCAAGGAAACCACGGTGGCCACCAACAGGGGATCATGGAGACATGGACAACCATGGTGGCCACCACCACCAGGGGATCATGGAGACATGGACAACCACGATGGCCACCACCACCAGGGCACATCAGGGACAACCATGATGGTCACGGCCACCAGGGGACATCAGGGACAACCATGATGGCCACCACCACCCGGGGACAATGGGGACAGGGACAACCATGATGGCCACCACCATGGGACAGCAGGCCCAAGGAAACCATGATGGCCACCACCACCAGGGGATCATGGAGACATGGACAACCATGGTGGCCACCACCAACAGGGGACATCAGGGACAACCATGATGGCCACCACCATGGGACAATGGAGACAGTGACAACCACGGTGGCCACCACCATGGGACAGCAGGCCCAAGGAAACCACAGTGGCCACCACCAGGGGATCATGTAGACATGGACAACCACGATGGCCACCACCACCAGAGGACATCAGGGACAACCATGGTGGTCACGGCCACCAGGGGACATCAGGGACAACCATGATGGCCACCACCATGGGACAATGGAGACAGTGACAACCACGGTGGCCACCACATGGGGACATCAAGGACAGCCATGGTGGCCACCACATGGGGACATCGAGGCCAGGGCCACCCACCTTGCTCTGGCTGATCTTGTTCTTGTTGAGCACGTAGACGCCCTTGTCCACGGCCACCACCAGGGACAGTGGGGACATCAGGGACAACCATGGTGGCCACCAACAGGGGACATCAAGGACAACCATGGTGGCCACCAACAGGGGACATCAAGGACAACCATGATGGCCACCACCACCAGGGACAGTGGGGACAGGGACAACCATGGTGGCCACCACCAGGGGACATCAGGGACAACCATGGTGGCCACCACCATGGGATGATGGGGATGGGGACAACCATGGTGTCCACCACCAGGAGACATCAGGGACAGCAAGAACAACCATGATGGCCACCACCACCAGGGGATGATGGAGACAAGGACAACCATGGTGGCCACCACCACCAGGGGACATCAAGGACAACCACGGTGGCCACCACCCCTTGGGGACATGGAGGGCAGGGCCACCCACCTTGCTCTGGGTGATCTTGTTCTTGTTGAGCACGTAGACGCCCTTGTCCACGGCCACCAGCCCCACGTGGGCCTTGTGGTCGCCCTCGATGCGCAGCTCGATCCGCGCCCCCGGCTCCTGGACTCGGTTGTCACCTTCTGAGGCCGCCTTCACCACCAGCTGCCGTGGACACGGCCGGTGACGTCCCCAAGGTGTCCCCAAAGGACACTTCTGTCCCACCCCCACCACGGGAGACACCAAGTTTGGAGCTCCAGGAGAAGTTGGTGGCCGTGGGCTTCGTGGCCGGGTCACCAGGGCCACCAGGGTCACCCAGGAGATGTCCAAGCTCCTCATGGAGCGTCCAAAACCGCACAAGTGACACCAAATCCCCACCAGGGACCACTCGGGTCCCTCAAGAACCTCCCAAACCCCTCAAGGACCTCCCAAACCCCTCAGGAACCTTCCAAACTCCTCAGGGACCTCCCGGACCCATCAAGGACCTCTCAGTTCCCTCAAGAACCTCCCAAACCCCTCAAGAACCTCCCAAACCCCTCAGGAACCTTCCAAACTCCTCAGGGACCTCCCGGACCCATCAAGGACCTCTCGGTTCCCTCAAGGACCTTCCAAACTCCTCAGGGACCTCCCAAATTCCTCAAGGACCTCTCAGTTCCCTCAAGAACCTCCCAAACCCCTCAAGAACCTCCCAAACCCCTCAGGAACCTTCCAAACTCCTCAGGGACCTCCCAAACCCCTCAAGAACTTCCCAAACCTCTCAAGGACATCAAGGACCGCTCCAACCACCACCAAAACCCCATCCCACATCTCCAAACCCCCCCCCGGTTTGACCACCCGGGGGCCACCAGGAGGTGACTCACGGAGCCCATGCAGGTGTCCTTGACGTCCACCCAGACGGAGTCGGCCACGATCTCGCCGGGCAGGACGGAGTAGAAGGCCACCACGCGGAAGGATGGGATGAGCTCGGGCGTCACCGGCAGGGTCATGGTCACCAAGCTCTGGCCGGGCTCGTGCCGCTGCCGGCCGGCGCGCAGGATGCGGCCCTTGGTCATGATCTGCCGGGAGCCAAAGCCTGGTGAGCACCTGGATGTCCACCGGCGTCCTCTCAAGGACCTCCCAAAACCCTCAAGGATCTCTCAAGGACCTCCCAAACTCCTCAAGGACCTCCCAAACCCCTCAAGAACCTTTCAAACTCCTCAAGGACCTCCCAAACTCCTCAAGAACCTCCCAAAACCCTCAGGGACCTCCCAAACCCCTCAGGAACCTTCCAAACTCCTCAAGGACCTCCCAAAACCCTCAAGGATCTCTCGGTTCCCTCAAGGACCTCCCAAACTCCTCAAGGACCTCCCAAACTCCTCAAGGACCTCCCAAACCCCTCAGGAACCTTCCAAACTCCTCAGGGACCTCCCAGACCCATCAAGGACCTCTCAGTTCAGTCAAGAACCTTCCAAATCCTTCAAGGACCTCCCAAAAAGCTCAAGGACCTCTCAGTTCCCTCAGGAACCTTCCAAACTCCTCAAGGACCTCCCAAACTCCTCAAGGACCTCTCAAGGACCTCAAAGACCTCTCAGTTTCCTCAAGAACCTTCCAAACCCCTCAAAAACCTCTCAGTCCTCTCAAGGACCTCCCAGGTCCCTCAAGGGCCACCCAAGCTCCTCAAGGACCTCCCAGGTCCCTCAAGAACCTCCCAGAACCCTCAAGGACATCTCAGTTCCTTCAGGAACCTTCCAAACCCCTCAAAGAGGTCCCAAACCCCTCAAAGAGGTCCCAAACCCCTCAAGGACCTCCCAGATCCCTCAAGAATCTCCCAGAACCCTCAAGGATCTCTCAGTTCCTTCAGGAACCTTCCAAACCCCTCAAGGAGATCCCAAACCCCTCAAAGAGGTCCCAAACCCCTCAAGAACCTCCCAAACCCCTCAAGGACCTCCCAGATCCCTCAAGAACCTCCCAGACCCCTCAAGGATCTCTCAGTTCCTTCAGGAACCTTCCAAACCCCTCAAGGAGGTCCCAAACCCCTCAAGGACATCTCAAACCCCTCAAGAACCTCCCAGACCCCTCAAGGACCTCCCAGGTCCATCAAGGGCCACCCAAGCTCCTCAAGAACCTCCCAGATCCCTCAAGAACCTCCCAGACCCCTCAAGGATCTCTCAGTTCCTTCAGGAACCTTCCAAACCACTCAAGGAGGTCCCAAACCCCTCAAGGACCTCCCAGATCCCTTAATGACCTCCCAAACCCCTCAAGAACCTCCCAGGTCCCTCAAGGACCTCCAGGTGCTCAAGGTGGAGGCACCACCGAGGAACCACGGGTACCCACCAGGTAGGTGAAGAAGGGGACGGAGTTGCGGACGTCGTTGTTGCTGGTCTTGAGGTGGAAGTTGACGGGCAGGTTGTCCCCGGGCTGGAGCTCGGTGGTGGCCACGGCCAGGTGCAGGAAGTTGCCCGAGCCGGCCTGGCTGCGATAGGCCTGGGCCGTCATCTGCCGCGAGGCCTGGCGCGCCGCGGGCAACCCCGGCTGCGCCGTCCGCACCTGGCACGGGCACACGGTGGCACTCGGTGAGGACAGGGGACACGGTGGCACTCGGTCATGGGGAGGGACACGGTGGCACTCGGTCAGGACAGGGGACACGGTGGCACTCGGTCAGCACAGAGGGACACGGTGGCACTCGGTCACGGGCAGGGACACGGTGGCACTCGGTCATGGGCAGGGACACGGTGGCACTCGGTCAGCGGGCAGGGACACGGTGGCACTCGGTCACGGGCAGGGACACGGTGGCACTCGGTCAGCGGGCAGGGACACGGTGGCACTCGGTCAGCACAGGGACACGGTGGCACTCGGTCACGGGCAGGGACACGGTGGCACTCGGTCAGCGGGCAGGGACACGGTGGCACTCGGTCAGCACAGGGGACACAGTGGCACTCGGTCAGCACGGAGGGACACGGTGGCACTCGGTCACGGGCAGGGACACGGTGGCACTCGGTCAGCACAGAGGGACACGGTGGCACTCGGTCACGGGCAGGGACACGGTGGCACTCGGTCAGGACAGGGACACGGTGGCACTCGGTCAGTGGGCAGGGACACGGTGGCACTCGGTCACGGGCAGGGACACGGTGGCACTCGGTCAGCACAGGGGACACGGTGGCACTCGGTCACGGGCAGGGACACGGTGGCACTTGGTCAGGACAGGGGACACGGTGGCACTCGGTCACGGGCAGGGACACGGTGGCACTTTGTCAGCATGGAGGGACACGGTGGCACTCGGTCACGGGCAGGGACACGGTGGCACTCGGTCAGCGGGCAGGGACACGGTGGCACTCGGTCAGCACAGGGGACACGGTGGCACTCGGTCAGCAGGGAGGGACACGGTGGCACTCGGTCAGCGGGCAGGGACACGGTGGCACTCAGTCACGGGCAGGGACATGGTGGCACTCGGTCAGCAGGGAGGGACACGGTGGCACTCGGTCACGGGCAGGGACATGGTGGCACTTTGTCAGCATGCAGGGACACGCTGGCACTCGGTCACGGGCAGGGACACGGTGGCACTCGGTCAGCACAGGGGACACGGTGGCACTCGGTCACGGGCAGGGACATGGTGGCACTCGGTCAGCAGGGAGGGACATGGTGGCACTCGGTCAGCAGGGAGGGCTTGGCCACCAGAGAGGTTGCATAAAGGTCTTGGCCACCATAGGGGTTCCACAGAGGAACCATCATGGAGGGCTTGGCCACCAGAGGGGCTCCATAGAGGCCTTGGCCACCATAGAGGTCCCATAGAAGTCTTGGCCACCATAAAGTTCTTGGCCACCATGAAGGTCTGGGCCATCATGAAGGTCTTGGCCATCATGGAGGACTTGGCCACCATAGAGGTTCCATAGAGGTCCTCTTGGCCACCATAGAGGTCTTGGCCACCATAGAGGGCTTGGCCATCATGGAGGACTTGGCTACTGTAGAGGTTCCATAGACCTTGGACCGTAGAGGTTCCATAGACCTTGGTCTTGGCCACCACAAAGGTCTTGGCCACCATAGAGTTCTTGGCCATCATGGGGGGCTTGGCCACCATAGGCGTTCCATAGAGGGCTTGGCCACCACAGAGGTTCCATAGAGGTCTTGGCCATCATGGTGGCACTTGGTCACCATACAGGGCTTGGCCATCATGGAAGTCTTGGCCATCATGGTGGTCTTGGCTATCATGGAGGGCTTGGCCACCACAGAGGTTCCATAGAAGAACCATCATGGAGGGCTTGGCCACCATTGAGGTTCCATAGAGGTCATGGCCACCATAAAGGTCTTGGCCACCATAGAGGCCTTGGCTATCATGGAGGGCTTGGCCACCATGGGTGTTCCATAGAGGAACCATCATGGAGGACTTGGCCACCATGAAGATCTTGGCCACCATGGAGGTCTCAGCCACTGCGGTGGTCTTGGCTATCATGGAGGACTTGGCCACCATAGGGGTTCCAGAGAGGTCTTGGCCACCGTAGAGACCTTGGCCACCATAGAGATCTTGGCCATCATGGAGAGCTTGGCCACCATAAAGGTTCCATAGAGGTCTTGGCCAGCATGGAGGGCTTGGTCACCATAGAGGGCTTGGCCACCACAAAGGCCTTGGCCACCATAAAGGTTCCATAGAGGGCTTGGCCACCACAAAGGTCTTGGCCACCATAAAGGTTCCATAGAGGTCTTGGCCACCACAAAGGTCTTGACCATCATGGAGGGCTTGGCCACTATGGAAGTCTTGGCCACATAGAGGTCTTGGCCATCATGGAGGGCTTGGCCACCATAGAGGGTCCACAGAAGCCTTGGCCACCATGGTGGTCTTGACCACCACAAAGTTCTCGGCCATCGTGGCGGTCTTGACCTCAGCCACCTCAACCTTGGTCACTCCGGCCACCTCACCCACCCCAACCCTCGGTCACCTCCCCATCAGTGTCACCCCGGCGAGGTGACAGCGGTGTCCCCACTCACGGTGATGGGGACGCTGTCCTTGGTGGCCGGCATGTTGAGGACCAGCCTGGCCGTGCCATCGCCCCGGGTGGACACCTGGCCCTGGAAGCCATCGGCCTGCACGGTGACACGCGGCGCCGGGGACCCGTCGGGGTTGGTGACATAAACCTGGGGGGACATCAGGTGACATAAACCTGGAGGGGACAGTGGGGGTGACATAAACCTGGGGGGACACTGAGAGTGACATAAACCTGGAGGGGACATTGACATAAACCTGGAGGTGACATTGACACAAATCTGGAGGGGACACTGAGGGTGACATAAACCTGGAGGGGACATTGACACAAATCTGGAGGGGACACTGAGGGTGACGTAAACCTAAAGGGGACCCCAGGTGTTGGTGACATAAACCTGGAGGTGACAGAGGACACCGGGAATGGTGTCATAAATCTGGAGGGACAGGGGACACCAGGGGTGGTGACATAAACCTGGAGGGGACACTGAGGGTGACATAAACCTGGAGGGGACACTGAGAGTGACATAAACCTGGAGGGGACACCGGAGGTTGGGGACATAAATCTGGAGGGGACAGAGGACACCAGGGGTGGGGACATAAACCTGAGGGGACACAGGGGTGGTGACATAAACCTGCAGGGGACATCAGGTGACATAAACCTGGAGGAACACTAGGGATGGTGACATAAACCTGGGGGGGACAGGGGACATCAGGGGTGGTGACATAAAACTGGTGGTGACATTGACCATTGGTGGTGACATTGACATTGACATAAACCTGGAGGGGACACCAGGGGTGGTGACAGAAACCTGGAAGGGACACCAGGGATTGGTGACATAAACCTGGAGGGGACTCCAGGAAGGGGTGGTGGCACCAGGAGGGGACACTGGGAAGAGGTGGTGGCACTGGGAAGCGACACTGAGAAGGGGTGGTGGCACCGGGAAGGGACACTGGGAAGAGGTGGTGGCACCAGGAAGGGGACACTGATATTGGGAAGGGGTGGTGACATAGGGAAGGGACACTGAGAAGGGGTGGTGACACTGGGAATAGGTGGTGGCACTGTTTAGGGACACTGGGAAGGGGTGGTGGCACTGGTAAGGGACACTGGAAATGGGTGGTGGCACCGGGAAAGGGTGGTGGCACTGGGAAGGGACATTGGGAAGGGGTGGTGGCACTGGGAGGGGACACTGGGAATGGGGTGGTGGCACCAGAAAGGGGTGGTGGCACTGGAGACAATGACACTGGGAAGGGGTGGTGGCACTGAGAGGGGACACTGGGAATGGGTGGTGGCACTGGGAAGGGGTGGTGGCACTGGGGACAATGACACTGGAAAGGGGTGGTGACACCAGTAAGGGGTAGTGGCACTGGGAAGGGACACTGGGAAAGGGTGGTGGCACCGGGAAAGGGTGGTGGCTCTGGGAAGGGACATTGGGAATGAGTGGTGGCACTGGGAAGGGACACCAACACCAGGAAGGGACACCGGGAAGGGGTGGTGGCACCAGGAAGGGGTGGTGACACCAGGAAGGGATGGTGGCACCAGGAAGGGATGGTGGCACTGGGAAGGGACACCGGGAATGAGTGGTGGCACTGCAAAGGGACACTGGCACCACGAAGGGACACTGGGAAGGGGTGGTGGCACCAGGAAGGGGTGGTGGCACTGCAAAGGGACACCGGCACCAGGAAGGGGTGGTGGCACCAGGAAGGGGTGGTGGCACTGCAAAGGGACACCGGCACCAGGAAGGGGTGGTGGCACCAGGAAGGGACGGTGGCACTGCAAAGGGACACCGGCACCAGGCAGTGCCACCCCAGTGACACAGCGGGGACAGCCCACGGTCCCCAGCCCCTCTCAGGTGACACAGGGACACCACCCAGGGTCCGACTCCTCCTCCAGCCCCAGCTGTGCCCTGTCCCCACCCCAGGACACCCCCTGGGTCCCCGTGCCACCAGCCCGGGCCACCGCTGCTGTCCCCAAGGTGTCACCAACCGTGAGGTCGAAGGGCATCCCCGGCTTGAAGTACTTGGGCGTGCGGGTGAAGTGGATGCTGTAGGGGGACGTGACGATCCTGATGTCACCGAGCTGGGCCTCCACCATGTCACTGCCTGTGGGGACACCGCGGTGGCCGTGTCACCTCCCTGTCCCAGGTGTCCCCCCCATCCCCATTGTCCCCCTGCCACCCTCCATGTCACTGCCTGTGGGGACACTGCGGTGGCCGTGTCACCTGAGGTTCCTGTCCCTTCTATGTCCCCCTGCCACCACCCTGGATGTCCACCATGTCACTGCCTGTGGGGACACCATGGTGGCCGTGTCACCTGGGTCCCTGTCCCCATCCTTGTCCCTTCTATGTCCCCATGCCACCCTCCATGTCACTGCCTGTGGGGACACCACGGTGGCCGTGTCACCTGTCCCTGTCCCCACCTCAGGTGTCCCCCCCATCCTCACTGTCCCCCTGCCACCCTCCATGTCACTGCCTGTGGGGACACCGCGGTGGCCGTGTCACCTGAGGTCCCTGTCCCAGGTGTCCCTCCCATCCTCATTGTCCCCGTGCCACCCTCCATGTCACTGCCTGTGGGGACACTGTGGTGGCCGTGTCACCTGTCCCTGTCCCAGGTGTCCCCCCATCCTCATTGTCCCCATGCCACCCTCCATGTCACTGCCTGTGGGGACACCGCGGTGGCCGTGTCCCCTGGGTCCCTGTCCCCATCTCAGGTGTCCTCCTCATCCTCGCTGTCCCTGTCCCCTCACTGTCCCCCCATGTCCTCCCGTGTCCCCTTGCTCTCCATGTCCCCTGTGTCCTCCCACTGTCGCTGTCCCCCCATGTCCCTCCATGTCCCCCGATGTCCCTGTCCCCCCATGTTCCCAATGTCCCCACATGTCCCCCCATGTCCCCAGTGTCCCCCAATGTCCCCACACAGACCTGACTGGGTGATGACGGTGACAGTGACATAGAGCGAGTGTCCCACCATGTCCCCCCATGTCGTCCTGATGTCCCCCATGTCCCCCCATGTCGCCAGTGTCCCCACACAGACTTGGTGATGACGGTGACAGTGACATAGAGCGAGCGTCCCACCATGTCCCCCCATGTCCCCCTGTGTCCCCCATGTCCCCAGTGTCCCCCTGTGTCCCCAATGTCCCCAGACAGACCTGACTCGGTGATGACAGTGACAGTGACATAGAGCGAGTGTCCCACCATGTCTCCCATGTCCCCAATGTCCCACCATGTCCCCCATGTCTCCAATGTCCCCCGTCTCCCCCCAATGTCCCCACACAGACCTGACTCGGTGATGACGGTGACAGTGACATAGAGCGAGTGTCCCACCATGTCCCCCCATGTCCCCCTGTGTCCCCCATGTCCCCCATGTCCCCTGTGTCCCCCCCATGTCCCCAGTGTCCGCAGACAGACCTGACTCGGTGATGACAGTGACAGTGACATAGAGCGAGTGTCCCACCATGTCCCCCATGTCCCCAACGTCCCCAGTGTCCCCCGTGTCCCCCTGTGTCCCCAATGTCCCCAGACAGACCTGACTCGGTGATGACGGTGACAGTGACATAGAGCGAGTGTCCCACCAGCTCCTGGGGCTTGGGGAAGCGCTCGCGCAGGTGAGCCATGGACAGCAGGACATCGGCGTCACCGTCCTGCACCTGGGGACACATTGGGGACACATTGGGGACAGGGACAAGGTTAGGGACACATTGGGGACAGCAGGACATCGGCGTCACCGTCCTGCACCTGGGGACACATTGGGGACACATTGGGGACATTGGGGACAGGGTTAGGGACAGCAGGACATCGGCGTCACCGTCCTGCACCTGGGGACACATTGGGGACACATTGGGGACACACTGGGGACAGGGTTAGGGACAGCAGGACATCGGCGTCACCGTCCTGCACCTGGGGACACATTGGGGACACATTGGGGACAGGGACAAGGTTAGGGACACATTGGGGACAGCAGGACATCGGCGTCACCGTCCTGCACCTGGGGACACATTGGGGACATTGGGGACAGGGTTAGGGACAGCAGGACATCGGTGTCACTGTCCTGCACCTGGGGACACATTGGGGACATTGGGGACAGGGTTAGGGACAGCAGGACATCGGCGTCACCGTCCTGCACCTGGGGACACATTGGGGACATTGGGGACACGTTGGGGACAGCAGGACATCGGCGTCACCGTCCTGCACCTGGGGACACATTGGGGACATTGGGGACACGTTGGGGACAGCAGGACATCGGCGTCACCGTCCTGCACCTGGGGACACATTGGGGACATTGGGGACATTGGGGACAGGGTTGGGGACAGCAGGGCGTCAGCGTCACCGTCCTGCACCTGGGGACACATTGGGGACACACTGGGGACAGGGTTGGGGACAGCAGGGCGTCAGCGTCACCGTCCTGCACCTGGGGACACATTGGGGACAGGGTTGGGGACAGGGTTGGGGACAGCATTGGGAACAGGGACAGGGACAGTGCCAGGCACACCAGGACAGGGACAGGGACAGGGACAGTGACAGGGACAGTGACAGGGACAAGGACAGGGATGATGCCAGGGTTGGGGACAGTGTTGGGGACAGTGCCAGGCTCACCGGGACAGTGTTGGGGACAGGGACAATGCCAGGGTTGGGGACAGGGCTGGGGACAGGGACGGGACAGGGACAGTGACAGTGACAGTAACAGTGACAGTGCCAGTGCCAGCTCACTGTGACAGGGCTGGGGACAGGGACGGGACAGGGACAGGGACAGTGACAGTGACAGTGACAGTGACAGTGACAGTGCCAGTGCCAGCTCACTGTGACAGGGCCGGGGACAGGGACGGGACAGTGACAGTGACAGTAACAGTGACAGTGACAGTAACAGTGCCAGCTCACTGTGACAGGGCTGGGGACAGGGACGGGACAGGGACAGGGACAGTGCCAGCTCACCGGGACAGGGACAGTGACACTGCCAGGGTTGGGGACAGTGACAGTGCCAGCTCACCGGGACAGGGACAGTGACACTGCCAGGGTTGGGGACAGTGACAGTGACAGTGACAGTGCCAGCTCACCAGGACAGGGCTGGGGACAGGGACAGGGACAGTGCCAAGGACAGTGGCAGTCCCAGGGTTGGGGACAGCACTGGGGACAGTGCCAGGGTTGGGGACAGTGACAGTGACAGTGCCAGGGTCACTGGGACAGGGTTGAGGACAGTGCCAGGGTTGGGGACAGTGACAGTGCCAGTGGCAGTGCCATCTCACCGGGACAGGGACAGGGATGGTGCCAGGGTTGGGGACAGTGTTGGGGACAATGACGGTGCCATCTCACCGGGACAGGGACAGGGATGGTGCCAGGGCTGGGGACAGTGTTGGGGACAATGACAGTGCCATCTCACCGGGACAGGGATGGTGCCAGGGTTGGGGACAGTGTTGGGGACAATGACAGTGCCATCTCACCGGGACAGGGACAGGGATGGTGCCAGGGTTGGGGACAGTGTTGGGGACAATGACAGTGCCATCTCACCGGGACGCGCCGCAGGGACTGGGGGATGCTCTTCCTCTCATCGTCCACCATCACCCCAAAGAGCACAAAGGCCATGCCCTCCACCTTCCTGCCGTACAGGTACCTGGGGACAGCCACCGTGTCACCGTGTCACCCTGTCACCCTGTCACTGTGTCACCCTGTCACCATGTCAATATGTCACTGTGTCACTGTGTCACCGTGTCACTGTGTCCCCTGCACATCCCATCCACCTTCCTGCCGTACAGGTACCTTGGGGACAGCCACCGTGCCACCCTGTCACCCTGTCACTGTGTCACTGTGTCACTGTGTCACCCTGTCACCATGTCAATATGTCACTGTGTCACCGTGTCACTGTGTCCCCTGCACATCCCATCCACCTTCCTGCCGTACAGGTACCTGGGGACAGCCACCATGTCACCGTGTCACCCTGTCACCCTGTCACTGTGTCACTGTGTCACCGTGTCACCCTGTCACCCTGTCACTGTGTCACCCTGTCACCATGTCAATATGTCACCGTGTCACTGTGTCCCCTGCACATCCCATCCACCTTCCTGCCGTACAGGTACCTGGGGACAGCCACCGTGTCACCGTGTCACCCTGTCACTGTGTCACCCTGTCACCCTGTCACCCTGTCACCATGTCACTGTGTCACTGTGTCACCCTGTCACTGTGTCACCCTGTCACCCTGTCACCATGTCACTGTGTCACTGTGTCACCCTGTCACTGTGTCACCTGCCACCGTGCCACCCTGTCACTGTGTCACCGTGTCACCGTGTCACTATGTCACCTGCCACCGTGTCACACTTTCACGCTGTCACTGTGTCACACTGTCAACTTCTCACCGTGTCACCGTGTCACCCTGTCACCGTGTCACCATGTCACCCTGTCACCCTGTCACTGTGTCACTGTGTCACCCTGTCACTCTGTCACTGTGCCAGCCTGTCCCCATGTCCCCATGCTGCCACCCTGTCTCTGCCATCCCATCCCTGCCACCATCAATGTCCCCATTTTCCCCATGTCCCCATCCCTGCCACCACCAATGCCACCATTGTCACCGTGCCCACATCCTGCCACCCCTGTCCCTGTCACCACCATTGTCCCCATGTCCCCACCCTGTCCCTGCCGTCCCATCCCTGCCACCACCAATGTCCCCCCAATGTCCCCATGTTCCCATCCTGCCACTCCCGTCCCTGCCACCACCAACATCCTCATGTCCCCATGCTGCCACCACCACCATTGTCCCCGTGTCCCCATGCTGCCACCCCATGTCCCCATGCTGTCACCCCTCTGTCATCCCATCCCTGCCACCACCAATGTCCCCTGTGCCACCCTGTCCCTGCCATCCCATCCCTGCCACCACCAATGTCACCCCAATGTCCCCATGTCCCCATCCTGCCACTCCTGTCCCTGCCACCACCGTCCTCATGTCCCCATGCTGCCACCACCACCATTGTCCCCATGTCCCCATGCTGCCACCCCATGTCCCCATGCTGTCACCCCTGTCATCTGCCACCACCACCGATGTCCCCATGCCACCCCATGTCCCCTCCACCCTGTCCCCTGTGCCATCCCCAGTGCCACCACCCCAGCCCACCTGTCCCCCTGTCCCCCCACACATCTGTGACCTCGGAGGGGACACTTTTGTCCCCAGAAAGGGACATTTTGGTGTCACCTGGCGTGGATGGACACCTTGAAGTCCTCCTGGCTGTCGATGTAGAGGAACTTCTTCTCAGGCACCAGGGACACCTCGAAGCTGGGCAGCACTGCGGGGTGACAACACCGGTGACGTCATCGGTGACGTCATCGGTGACACGGCCACCCCGATGTCCCCAAGGCCACCCCCACTGTCACCCACCGTACTCCTTGACCTCGAATTTGGTGCTGAATTCCTGATCCGGAGAATCCTCGAATTTGGCCAAAATCGTCCACGTGCCCAAGCTGGGGAGGTGACACGGAGGTGACACGGAGGTGACAGGGAGGTGACAACCCAGGGGTGTCCCCAGGCCACCACGGGGGACGGCGCCACCCACCTGATGACCTCGGGCAGGTTGTGGGTGAAGGACAGGATCCCGTTCTTGGTCGGAGACGACACCAGGACTTGTTTGATGATGACGTTGTCGGGCGTCTGAGGGGACACGCGGGTGGCACCGTGTCACCTCTGTGTGTCACCTGTGTGTGTGTCACCTGTGTGTGTGTCACCCACCTGTGCCACCCACCCGTGTCACCCCAGGGCGCTCACCTTGACCTCCACGGTGACCGTCTTGGCCACCGGCTGCATGAGGTGGTTCACGGTGAAGAGGCGGCAGAGCACTGCAGGGGACACGGGGGACAGTGAGGGGACACTTGGGGACAAGGTGAGGGGACACTTGGGGACAAGGTGAGGGGACACTGGGGACAAGGTGAGGAGGGACAAGGGACTGAGGGGGGCACAGGGGACGATGTGAGGGGACACAGGGGACAAGGTGAGGGGACACAGGGGACAAGGTGAGGGGACAACGTGAGGGGACACTTGGGGACAAGGTGAGGAGGGACAAGGGACTGAGAGTGGCACAGGGGACAATGTGAGGGGACACTTGGGGACAACGTGAGGGGACACAGGGGACAAGGTGAGGGGACACTTGGGGACAAGGTGAGGGGACAACGTGAGGGGACACAGGGGACAAGGTGAGGGGACACTTGGGGACAACGTGAGGGGACACAGGGGACAAGGTGAGGGGACACAGGGGACAAGGTGAGGAGGGACAAGGGACTGAGGGGGGCACAGGGGACGATGTGAGGGGACACAGGGGACAAGGTGAGGGGACAACGTGAGGGGACACTGGGGACAAGGTGAGGAGGGACAAGGGACTGAGGGGGGCACAGGGGACAACGTGAGGGGACACTTGGGGACAAGGTGAGGGGACAAGGACGGGGTGGGGACACAAGGGACAGGGTGAGAGGACACAGGGGACAAGGTGAGGGGACAAGGTGACAGGACAGTTGGGGACAGGCCAGCCCTGGGAGGGGACACAGGGGACGGAGAGGGGACAAGGTGAGAGGGGACAAGGACAGGGTGGGGACACAGAGGACACAGGGGACAAGGTGAGGGGACACAGGGGGACACTTGGGGACAGCCAGCACTGGGAGAGGACACAGGGGACACGGGGGACAAGGCGAGGGGACACAGGGGACAGGTGGGGACAGCCAGCACTGGGAGGAGACACAGGGGACAAGGGGGACAAGGACAGGGTGGGGACACAGAGGACAAGGTGAGGGGGCAATGTGAGGGGACACAAGGGACAAGGTGAGGGGACACAGGGGACAGCCAGCACTGGGATGGGACAGTGTCCCCAGCTGTCCCCAGGGTGTCCCTGCGGTGTCCCCAGCTGTCCCCAGGGTCACTCACTGGTGCTCCCAGAGGTGTCTCCAAGCCCCCAAGATGTCCCCATCCCCTCCAATGTCCCCACAGTGTCCCCATCCCCTCCAATGTCCCCAGCTGTCCCCAGGGTGTCCCCAGGTGTCCCCAGGTGTCCCCAGCTGTCCCTGCAGTGTCCCCAGGTGTCCCCACTCATCCATCAGTGGCCCTGGCAGTGTCCTCAGCCCTCTGAGGTGTCCCCACACCTGTGATGTCCCCACAGTGTCCCCATCCCTTTGCTGTCCCCATCCCCTCCAATGTCCCCAGCTGTCCCTGCAGTGTCCCCAGCTGTCCCTGTGGTGTCCCCAGCTGTCCCTGCAGTGTCCCCAGCTGTCCCTGTATTGTCCCCATCCCCTCCAATGTCCCTGCAGTGTCCCCAGCTGTCCCCAGCTGTCCCCAGGGTCACTCACTGTTGCTCCCAGAGGTGTCTCCAAGCCCCCAAGGTGTCCCCATCCCCTCAATGTCCCCACAGTGTCCCCATGCCCTCGGTGTCCCCATCCCCTCCAATGTCCCCAGCTGTCCCTGCAGTGTCCCCAGGTGTCCCCAGGTGTCCCCAGTGTCCCCTCACCGGTGCTGCCCGGCGTGTAGATGGGTTTGTCGGTCTGCACGAAGATGTGGCCGCTCTGCAGGGCCACCAGCAGCACCTTCTCCAGCGTCACCGCGGCCACCCGCGCTGTCACCGCCACAAACTGCTTCCCTGGCACCTGCGGCAGCGCCTTGGCTGGCACCTGGGGACACGGGGACATCCATGGGGACACTGGGGACAGCGGGGGGATTGGGGACATTGGGGGGATTGGGGGGATTGGGGACAGTGGGGACATTGGGGACAGGAGACATTGGGGACATTGGGGACATCCACAGGGACATTGGGGACACTGGGGACAGTGGGGACATTGGGAACATTGGGGACATCTGTGGGGACACCTGAAGGTGACCATTCCCATGGACACCAGGAATGACCACTGTCCCCAGAGTGACCACTGTCCCCAGAGTGACCACCCCACTGTCCCCAGGAGTGACCACTGTCCCCAGAGTGACCGCTGTCCCCAGAGTGACCACCCCACTGTCCCCAGAGTGACCACTGTCCCCAGCACTGACCACTGTCCCCAGGAGTGACCGCTGTCCCCAGAGTGACCACCCCACTGTCCCCAGGAGTGACCGCTGTCCCCACCCCGCTGTCCCCAGGAGTGACCGCTGTCCCCACCCCGCTGTCCCCAGGAGTAACCGCTGTCCCCAGGAGTAACCGCTGTCCCCACGCCGCTGTCCCCAGGAGTGACCACTGTCCCCAGAGTGACCGCTGTCCCCAGAGTGACCACCCCACTGTCCCCAGGAGTAACCGCTGTCCCCACGCCGCTGTCCCCACCCCGCTGTCCCCACCCCACTGTCCCCAGAGTGACCACCCCACTGTCCCCAGGAGTGACCACTGTCCCCACGCCGCTGTCCCCACCCGCTGTCCCCCTCCGGCCATTCCCAGCCCCGCTCGGGGTCAGTTCCCGTTTCCCGTCCCGGACAGTGACCGTGGGGACAGTGACCCGTGATGGTCACCAGGGGGAGGTGACACTGACCGGGGGGAGGTGACAGTGACCAGGGGGAGGTGACCAGGGGGAGGTGGCAGTTACCAGAAGGGGATGGTGACACTGACCAGAAGGGGGAGGTGACAGTGACCAGGGGATGGTGACACCGTACCTTGATGGTGGCAGTGACCAGGGGGAGGTGACACTGACCAGGGGGAGGTGGCAGTTACCACAAAGGGGTGGTGGCACTGACCAGGGTGCGGAGATGACAGTGACCAGGGGGTGCTGACAGTGACCAGGGGGTGGTGACAGTGACCAGGGTGGGGAGGTGGCACTGACCAGAAGGGGAGGTGACACTGACCAGAGGGTGGTGACAGTGACCAGGGGGCGGTGACAGTGACCAGAATGGGGAGGTGACACTGACCAGAAGGGGGTGGTGAGAGTGACCAGAAGGGGACAGTGACCAGAAGGGGGTGGTGACACCGTACTTTGATGGTGACACTGACCAGAAGGAGGAGGTGACAGTGGCCAGGGGGTGGTGGCAGTTGCCAGAAGGGGATGGTGACACTGACCAGGGGGAGGTGGCACTGACCAGAAGAAGGTGACCCCACACCTTGATGGTGGCAGTGGCCAGGAGATGATGACATTGACCAGAAGGGGGAGGTGGCAGTGACCAGAGGGGGGTGGTGGCAGTTACCAGAAGGGGACGGTGACACTGACCAGGGTGACAAGGTGACACCATACCTTGATGGCAGCCGTGGCCAGAGGGGGTTGGTGACAGTGACAAGGGGGAGGTGACACTGCCCAGGGGGAGGTGGCACTGATTGGATGGGGATGGTGACACTGACCAGGGGGAGGTGACACTGACCAGAAGGGGGAGGTGACACTGACCAGGGGGGTGGTGACACTGACCAGGGGGGTGGTGACAGTGACCAGGGGGGTGGTGGCAGCGACTGGAAGGGGGAGGTGACACCATACCTTGATGGTGTCAGTGACCAGCGGGGGAGGTGACACTGACCAGAAGGGGGAGGTGGCAGTTACCAGAAGGGGATGGTGACACTGACCAGAGGGAGGTGACACTGACCAGAATGACAAGGTGACACCGTACCTTGATGGTGACAGTGACCAGGGGGAGGTGACACTGACCAGAAGGGGGTGGTGACACTGACCAGGGGGAGGTGACAGTGACCAGAAGGGGGTGGTGACAGTGACCAGGGGGAGGTGACAGTGACCAGAAGGGGGTGGTGACAGTGACCAGAAGAGGATGGCGACACTGACCAGAGGGTGGTGACAGTGACCAGAAGGGGGTGGTGACACTGACCAGGGGGGTGGTGACAGTGACCAGGGGGGTGGTGACAGTGACCAGGGCGTGGTGACAGTGACCAGGGGGGTGGTGGCAGTGACTGGAAGGGGGAGGTGACACCATACCTTGATGGTGTCAGTGACCAGCGGGGGAGGTGACACTGACCAGAAGGGGGAGGTGGCAGTTACCAGAAGGGGATGGTGACACTGACCAGGGGGAGGTGACACTGACCAGAAGGGGGTGGCGGCACTGACCAGGAAGTGGTGACACTGACCAGAAGGAGGAGGTGACAGTGACCAGGGGGAGGTGGCAGTTACCAGAAGGGGAGGTGACACTGACCAGGGTGACAAGGTGACACCATACCTTGATGGCGGCCGTGGCCAGAGGGGGTTGGTGACAGTGACAAGGGGGAGGTGACACTGACCAGGGGGAGGTGGCACTGATTGGATGGGGATGGTGACACTGACCAGGGGGAGGTGACACTGACCAGGGGGGTGGTGACACTGACCAGGGCGTGGTGACAGTGACCAGGGGGGTGGTGGCAGTGACTGGAAGGGGGAGGTGACACCATACCTTGATGGTGTCAGTGACCAGCGGGGGAGGTGACACTGACCAGAAGGGGGTGGTGACAGTGACCAGAGGGTGGTGGTGACAGTGACCAGAAGAGGATGGCGACACTGACCAGAGGGTGGTGACAGTGACCAGGGGGGTGACACTGACCAGAAGGGGAGGTGACACTGACCAGGGGGGTGGTGACAGTGACCAGGGGGGTGACACTGACCAGAAGGGGGAGGTGACACTGACCAGGGGGAGGTGACAGTGACCAGAGGGTGGTGGTGGCAGTTACCAGAAGAGGATGGCGACACTGACCAGAGGGAGGTGACACTGACCAGAAGGGGGTGGTGACACTGACCAGGGGGGTGGTGACAGTGACCAGGGGGGTGACACTGACCAGAATGGGGAGGTGACACTGACCAGGGGGGTGGTGACAGTGACCAGGGCGTGGTGACACTGACCAGAAGGGGGAGGTGACACTGACCAGGGGGGTGGTGGCAATGACTGGAAGGGGGAGGTGACACCATACCTTGATGGTGTCAGTGACCAGCGGGGGAGGTGACACTGACCAGAAGGGGGAGGTGACCCCGTACCTTGATGGTGGCCATGGCCAGAGGGGGTTGGTGACACTGACCAAAAGGGGAGGTGACACCACCCAGGGTGACAAGGTGACCCCGTACCTTGATGGTGGCCGTGGCCAGGGGGAGGTGACACTGACCAGAAGGGGAGGTGACCCCGTACCTTGATGGTGGCCGTGGCCATCATGCCCTGCGCGGGGCTCAGCTCCACGTTGGTCCGGAACAGCACCTGGCGCTTCTGGGGGAAGTCGTGCACCAGCAGCAGGGCCTGGGTGGCCGCGCTCAGCCCGGGCGCCTCCAGCAGCACCAGCTCGTCCGTGTCCAGCCGCAGCACGGCCGGGGCCACCATGGTCACCCTGCGGACAGACACGGGATGGGGTCACCATGGTCACCCTGTGGACAGACATGGTGGGGCCACCATGGTCACCCTGGGGACAGACACGGGATGGGGCCACCATGGTCACCCTGGGGATGGGAATGGTGGGGCCACCATGGTCACCCTGGGGATGGCAATGGTGGGGCCACCATGGTCACCCTGGGGACAGATATGGGATGGGGTCACCATGGTCACCCTGGGGACAGACACGGGATGGGGCCACCATGGTCATCCTGGGGACAGATATGGGATGGGGTCACCATGGTCACCCTGGGGACAGACATGGTGGGGTCACCATGGTCACCCTGGGGACAGACACGGGATGGGGTCACCATGGTCACCCTGGGGACAGATATGGGATGGGGCCACCATGGTCAGCCTGGGGACACCAATGGTGGGGTCACCATGGTCACCCTGGGGACAGACATGGGATGGGGCCACCATGGTCACCCTGGGGATGGGAATGGTGGGGTCACCATGGTCACCCTGGGGACACCAATGGTGGGGCCACCATGGTCACCCTAGGGACAGATATGGGATGGGGCCACCATGGTCACCCTGGGGACAGCAATGGTGGGGTCACCATGGTCACCCTGGGGACAGACATGGGATGGGGCCACCATGGTCACCCTGGGGACAGCAATGACTGGGGTCACCATGGTCACCCTGGGGATGGCAATGGGATGGCACAAGGCTCAGAAACCCCAAAAACCCAAAAATCTGCCCCAAAACCAGCTTGGGTAACTCAGAAACCCCAAAATCTGATGCAAAAAACCCAAAATCTGTCCCTAAAACCATCTTGGGAAACTCAGAAACCCAGAAATCCCAAAATCTGCCCCCAAAAACCACAAAAATATGTCCCAGAATCACCTTGGGAACCTCAGAAACACAGAAACGCCAAAATCTGTCCCAAAAACACCTTGGGAATCTCATGGGACCCAGAAACCCCAAAATCTGCCCCAGAAACACCTTGGGAACTCAGAAACCCAGAAACCCCAAAATCTGCCCCAAAACCCCCAAAAATCCGTGCCAAAACCCCCAAAATCTGCCCCAGAAACACCTTGGGAACTCAGAAACCCAGAAATCCCAAAATCTGCCCCAAAAACAGCTCGGAAACCCAGAAACCCCAAAATCTGCCCCAAAACCCCCAAAAATCCGTGCCAAAAACCCCAAAATCTGCCCCAGAAACACCTTGGGAACTCAGAAACCCAGAAACCCCAAAATCTGCCCCAAAATTCCCTTGGGGGTGGGTTTGGGTGGGGGTCCCATGGGTGGGGTTTGGGGGGTCCCATGGGGTGGGTTTAACGGTGGGGGTCCCATGGGTGGGCTGATCATGGGTGGGTTGGGGGTCCCATTGGGGTTGGTTTTGGGGCGGGGGTCCCATGGCTGGGTTGGGTGGGGGTCCCATGGCTGGGTTGATTTTGGGTGGGGGTCCCATGGCTGGGTTGGGGGTCCCATTGGGGTTGATTTTGGGGCGGGGGTCCCATGGGTGGGTTGAGTGGGGGTCCCATTGGGGTTGATTTTGGGGCGGGGGTCCCATGGGTGGGTTGAGTGGGGGTCCCATTGGGGTGGATTTTGGGGCGGGGGTCCCATGGCTGGGTTGGGTGGGGGTCCCATTGGGGTTGATTTTGGGTGGGGGTCCCATGGCTGGGTTGGGTGGGGGTCCCATTGGGGTGGATTTGGGGCGGGGGTCCCATAGCTGGGTTGGGGGTCCCATTGGGGTGGATTTTGGGGCGGGAGTCCCATGGGTGGGTTGGGTGGGGGTCCCATTGGGGTTGATTTTGGGGCGGGGGTCCCATGGCTGGGTTGAGTGGGGGTCCCATTGGGGTGGATTTGGGGCGGGGGTCCCATGGTTGGGTTGGGTGGGGGTCCCATTGGGGTTGATTTTGGGGCGGGGGTCCCATGGCTGGGTTGATTTTGGGTGGGGGTCCCATTGGGGTTGATTTTGGGTGGGGGTCCCATGGGTGGGTTGGGTGGGGGTCCCATTGGGGTGGATTTGGGGCGGGGGTCCCATGGGTGGGTTGAGTGGGGGTCCCATTGGGGTTGATTTTGGGGCGGGGGTCCCATGGCTGGGTTGGGGGTCCCATTGGGGTGGATTTGGGGCGGGGGTCCCCAGTGTCTCACAGCTGAGCGCGGGCGGGGGTCCCGAGCAGCGCCAGGGATCCGAGCAGGAGCAGGAGGAGCCGACGGTGACGGTGAGGAGGATGAGGATGAGGAGGATGAAGATGAGGAGGGGGCGGCAGCGCCGGAGCCCCCATGGCCGCGGCGACAGCGGCGACAACGGCGGCGACAGCGACAACAGCGACAACGATGGTGACAACGACGGCGACAACGACGGCGACAACAGGGACAGGGACAGCGACAGCGACACGGGGGGGGTGTCCCCCGTCCCTTTATGGGGGCGGCACCCGGGGGGCTCATGGGTAACCCGAGCCCCGCCCCCACCCGGGGGAGGGGTCAAGGTGGGGGTCAGGGTGGGGGAGGGGCGCTCCGGCCACCTTTGGTCACTTTCGGTCGCTTTTGGTCACTTTTTGTCGCTTTTGGTCACTTTTGTCGCTTTTGGTCGCTTTTGGTCGCTTTTGGTGACTTTTGATCACTCTTGGTCGCTTTTGGTCACTTTTGGTCGCCCCCGGCCACCTCCAACCACTGCGGCCACCTTTGATCACTTTTGGTCACTTTTGGCCACCTTTGGTCACTTTTGGTCACTTTTGGTCACTTGTGGTCACCCCTGGCTGCCTTTGGTCACTTTTGGTCACTTTTGGCCACTTTTGGTCACTTTTGATCACTTTTGGCCACTTTCGGTCACCCCCGGCCACCTCCAACCACTGCGGCCACTTTTGGTCACTTTTGGTCGCTTTTGGTCACTTTTGGTCACTTTTGGCCACTTTTGGTCACTTTTGGTCACCCCTGGCCACCTTTGGTCACTTTTGGTCACTCTTGGCCACTTTTGGTCACTTTTGGCCACTTTTGGTCACTTTTGATCACTTTTGGCCACCTTTGGTCACCTGCGGTCACCTCTGTGGGTCTGGGGGTGGCACCTTGGGGACCCTGGTGACAAAGGGGGGCTGGGGGGGGGCTCCGGCCGCCTTCGGCCACCTGTGACCACCTTTGGTCACTTTTGGTCACCCCTGGCCACCTTTGGTCACTTTTGGTCACTTTTGGTCGCTTTTGGTCACCCCCGGCTTTTGGTGACTGCTTTTGGTCACCACCTCCAACCACTGTGGCCACCTTTGGTCACTTTTGGCCACTTTCTGTCACCTGTGGTCACCTCTGTGGGTCTGGGGGTGGCACCTTGGGGACCCTGGTGACAAAGGGGGGCTGGGGGGGGGCTCCGGCCGCCTTCGGCCACCCTCGGCCACCTGTGACCGCTTTTGGTCACTTTTGGTCACCTTTGGTCACTTTTGGTCACTTTTGGTCACCTTTGGTCACTCTTGGTCACTTTTGGCCGCTTTCTGTCACCTGCGGTCACCTGTGTGGGTCTGGGGGTGGCACCTTGGGGACCCTGGTGACAATGGGGGGGGGTGGGGGTGGTGGCACCGGTCGGGGTGGGGGAGGGGCGCGGCTCGCGCTGCTCATTTCGGGGAAGGAGCGGGCGCGGGGCCAGCGGGGATTGCGACAGCGCGGGGACAGAGGGGACAGAGGGGACAGAGAGGGGACAGGAGGGGACAGAGAGGGGACAGAGAGGGGACAGAGGGGACAGAGAGGGGACAGAGGGGGACAAAAGGGGGACAGAGGGGACAGGAGGGGGGACAGAGGGGACAGAGAGGGGACAGAGGGGGACAAAAGGGGGACAGAGGGGACAGGAGGGACAGGAGGGGACAGAGGGGGACAAAAGGGGGACAGAGGGGACAGGAGGGACAGGAGGGGACAGAGGGGGACAAAAGGGGGACAGAGGGGACAGGAGGGACAGGAGGGGACAGAGGGGACAGCGAGGTGGGGAGGGACGCCAGGGGACAGCGGGGACAGGAGGGGGACAAAGGGGGACAGAGAGGGACAGGAGGGGACTGCGAGGGGACAAAGGGGGACAGGAGGGGACAGCGGGGACAGGAGGGAACAGAGGGGGACAGCAGGGACAGAGGGGGACAAAAGGGGGACAGAGGGGACAGCGAGGGGGGGGAGGGACGCCAGGGGACAGCGGGGACAAAGGGGGACAGTGGGGGACAGAGGGGGACAGCGGGGGGACAGCAGGGACAGGAGGGGACAGCAGGGGACAAAGGGGGACAGGAGGGGACAGAGGGGGGCAGCAGGGACAGGAGGGGACAGAGGGGGACAGAGGGGACAGGAGGGGACAGTGGGGAACAGTGGGGGACAGAGAGGGGACAGCGAGGGGGGCAGGGACGCCGGGGACAGTGGGGGACAGAGGGGGACAGCGGGGGGACAGCAGGGACAAAGGGGACAGCGAGGGGGGGAGGGACGCCGGGGGACAGGAGGGGGACAAAGGGGACAGAGGGGGACAAAGGGGACAGAGGGGGACAGCCAGGGGGACATTGGGGGGATTGGGGACATTGGGGGACGTTGGGCACATCAGGGACAGCCGGGGGACATTGGGGACAGTGGGGACATCAGGGAACACCAAGGGACAGCGGCGGACAGAGGGGACAGCAGGGACAGGAGGGGACAATGGGGACATTGGGGACATTGAGATGGCACTGGGGGACACTGGGGCACACTGGGGGACATTGGGGACATTGAGATGGCACTGGGGGACACTGAGGGGACACCGGGATGGCGCTGAGGGGACATTGGGGGCAGCAGGGGACAGGGGGGACAGCAGGGGACATTGAGGGGACACTGGGGGACATTGGGGACATTGGGGACACTGGGGGACATTGGGGACACTGGGGGACATTGGGGACATTGGGTACACGAAGACTTGGAGTCCATCCGCCAGGTGAGGACACTGGGGACACTTGGGGACATTGGGGCACACTGAGGGGACACTGGGGACATTGAGGACATTGGGGACATTGGGGACACTTGGGGACACTGGGAACACTGGGGGACAGTGGGGACAGCGAGGAGAGAGCTGGGGATGGCCCGAGGGACGGGGAGGGGACATTGGGGACATTGGGATGGCACTGGGGACATTGGGGACACTGGGGGACATTGGGGACATTGAGGGGACACTGGGATGGCACTGGGGGCATTGGGGGATGCTGAGGGGGACATGGGGACAGCGGGGGACACTGAGGGACATTGGGGGACAGCAGGGACAGGAGGGGACAGAGGGGAGAGAGCTGGGGATGGCCCGAGGGGCAGGGAGGGGACAGTGGGGACACTGGGGGACAATTGGGGTGGCACTGGGGGGACACTGGGGACATTGGGGTGACATTGGGGGACATTGAGGGGGCATTGGGGACAGAGGGGACAGTGAGGGACATCAGGGAAGGACCTGGGTCACGTTCTGGAGCCCTGGTGGGACTTGGACACCTGGGTGACCCCTGGGATGTCCTGGGTGACCTCTGAAAGGTCCTGGGTCATCTCCTGGGCCTTTGGTGGGACCTGGACATTGGGGTCCACCTGGGTCTGGGTCCATCCTGAGAGCCCTGAAATGTCCAGGTGATGTTCTGGAGCTTTGGTGGGACCTGGACACCTGGGTGACCTCTGAAAGGACCTGGGCCATCTCCTGGGCCTTTGGTGGCACCTGGACACCCCAGGCCTGCCTGGACCTGGACACCTGGGTGACACCTGGGCCTGGACACCTGGTGACACCTGGAACGCCCAGGTGATGTTCTGGAGCTTTGGTAGGACCTGGACACCCGGACCTGGGGGGGAGTCAGACCCCATTGGGGAGGGGTCTCCATGCCCCCATTCAGGGTCCCAAACCCCATTTGGGGAGGGGTCCCAAACCCCATTTAGGGACCCTAAATGAGGTTTGGAACCCAAACCCCATTTGGGGAGGGGTCTCAGACCCAATTTGGGGTCCCAAACCCCATTCTGGTTCCCAAATCCCATTTGAGGAGGGGTCCCAGACCCGATTTAGGGTCCCAAACCCGATTTGGGGAGGGGTCCCAAATCCCATTTGGGGAGGGGTCTCAGACCCCATTTAGGGTCCCAAACCCCATTTGGGGAGGGGTCTCCATGCCCCCATTTAGGGTCCCAAACTCCATTTGAGGAGGGGTCCCAGACCCGATTTAGGGTCCCAAACCCCATTTGAGGAGGGGTCTCTCTGCCCTCATTTAGGGTCCCAAACCCGATTTGGGGAGGGGTCTCAGACCCCATTTAGGGTCCCAAACCCCTTTGGGGAGGGGTCTCCATGCCCCCATTTAGGGTCCCAAACCCCATTTGGGGAGGAGTCCCACACCCAATTTGGGGAGGGGTCCCAAACTCCATTTAGGGACCCTTAATGAGGTTTGGAACCCAAACCCCATTTGGGGAGGGGTCTCAGACCCCATGTAGAGTTCCAAACCCCATTTGGGGAGGGGTCTCCATGCCCTCATTTAAGATCCCAAACCCAATTTGGGAAGGGGTCCCAAAGCCAATTTGGGGAGGGGTCTCAGACCCCATTTAGGTTCCCAAACCCCATTTGGGGAAGGGTCCCAAACCCCATTTAGGTTCCCAAACCCCATTTGAGGAGGGGTCCCAGACCCGATTTAGGGTCCCAAACCCCATTTGAGGAGGGGTCTCCCTGCCCCCATTTAAGGTCCCAAACCCGATTTGGGGAGGGGTCTCCATGCCCCCATTCAGGGTCCCAAATCCCATTTGGGGAGGGGTCTCCATGCCCCCATTCAGGGTCCCAAACTCCATTTGAGGAGGGGTCTCCATGCCCCCATTCAGGGTCCCAAACCCCATTTGAGGAGGGGTCCCAGACCCCATTTGGGGAGGAGTCCCACACCCAATTTGGGGAGGGGTCCCAAACTCCATTTAGGGACCCTTAATGAGGTTTGGAACCCAAACCCCATTTGGGGAGGGGTCTCAGACTCCATTTAGGGTCCCAAACCCCATTTGGGGAGGGGTCTCCATGCCCCCATTTAGGGTTCCAAACTCCATTTGAGGAGGGGTCTCCATGCCCCCATTTAGGGTCCCAAACCCCATTTGGGGAGGGGTCTCCATGCCCTCATTTAGGGTCCCAAACCAGATTTGGGGAGGGGTCTCAGACCCCATTTAGGGTCCCAAACCCCATTTGGGGAGGGGTCTCCATGCCCCCATTTAGGGTTCCAAATCCCATTTGGGGAGGGGTCCCAGACCCGATTTAGGGTCCCAAACCCCATTTGGGGAGGCGTCTCCAGGCCCCCATTTAGCGACCCAAACCCCATTTGAGGAGGGGTCTCAGACTCCATTTAGGGTCCCAAACCCCATTTAGGGTCCCAAAGCAAATTTGGGGAGGGGTCCCAAACCCCATTTAGGGTCCCAAAACCATTTTGGGGAGGGGTCTCAGACCCCATTTAGGGTCCCAAATCCCATTTGGGGAGGGCTCCCAACCCCATTTAGGGTTCCAAAGCCAATTTGGGGAGGGGTCTCCATGCCCTCATTTAGGGTCCCAAACCCAATTTGGGAAGGGGTGCCAAATCCCATTTGGGGAAGGGTCTCAGACCCCATTTAGGGTTCCAAACCCGATTTAGGGTCCCAAAGCCAATTTGGGGAGGGGTCCCACACCCAATTTGGGGAGGGGTCCCAAACCCCATTCAGGGTTCCAAACCCGATTTAGGGTCCCAAACCCCATTTGAGGAGGGGTGTCCATGCCCCCATTTAGGGTCCCAAAGCCAATTTGGGGAGGGGTCCCAAATCCCATTCAGGGTCCCAAATCCCATTTGGGCAGGGGTCCCAAACCCCTTTTAGGGACCCAAACCCCATTTGGGGAGGGGTCTCAGACCCCATTTAGGGTCCCAAACCCCATTTAGGGTTCCAAAGCCGATTTAGGGTCCCAAACCCCACTTGGGGAGGGGTCTCCATGCCCCCATTTAGAGTCCCAAATCCCATTTGGGGAGGGGTCCCAAACCCCATTCAGGGTCCCAAATCCCATTTGAGGAGGGGTCCCAGACCCGATTTAGGGTCCCAAACCCCATTTGAGGAGGGGTCCCAAACCCCATTTGGGGAGGAGTCCCACACCCAATTTGGGGAGGGGTCCCAAACTCCATTTAGGGACCCTTAATGAGGTTTGGAACCCAAACCCCATTTGGGGAGGGGTCTCAGACTCCATTTAGGGTCCCAAACCCCATTCGGGGAGGGGTCTCAGACCCCACTTAGGGTCCCAAACCCCATTTGGGGAGGGGTCTCCATGCCCTCATTTAGGGTTCCAAACCCCATTTGGGGAGGGGTCTCAGACCCCATTTTGGTTCCCAAACCCCATTTGGGGAGGGGTCTCAGACCCCATTTAGGGTCCCAAACCCCATTTGGGGAGGGGTCCCAAACCCCATTTTGGTTCCCCAACCCCATTTGGGGAGGGGTCTCAGACCCCATTTGGGGAGGGGTCTCCATGCCCCCATTTTGGGGGGGTTTATCAGCCCCCATTTGAGGGTTCACAAAAATCGGGGGGGGGTCCCTGAGTGATTTTGGGGGGGGGGGGTCCCAAACCCTCTGTGCCCCTCCCCCACCCCAATTCCCCCCCCCACCCCCCTCCGACGCCCCCTCCCCAAATAAACCACGCCCCCTTTGGCTTTTTTAGGGTTTTTTTAATCTCGGCCCCTTTTCCGGGCGGTTTCACCCCAAAAACCGCGAGGGCCCCTCCCCCACCCCCCCCGAGCCGCCCGCGGCCCCTCCCCCACCCCCCCCGGGGGGTCCCCCCTGGTTTGGGACCCCCCCTCAAAATGAAGGGACCCCAAAAAGGGGGGGAGGGGATGGGGGGACCCCTCCCCTAAATACAGCACTGAGGGGGAGGGTCCCAAAATGGGGGGGGGACCCCCAAATTGGGGGGGGGGGGGGACAAGAACACTCGGGGACCCCCAAAATTGGGGGGGAGAAGGACACCTGGGGACCCCCAAAATTGGGGGGAGAAGGACACCCGGGGACCCCCAAAATTGGGGGAGAAGGACACCCGGGGACCCCCAAAATTGGGGGGAGAAGGACACCTGGGGACCCCCAAAATGGGGAGGGGTCCTCAGATGTTCTTGACCCTCAAAATGGGGGGGACAAGGGCACTGGGGGACCCCCAAATTGGGGGGAGAAGGACCCGGGGACCCCCAAATTGGGGAGGGGTCTTCAGATGTTCTTGACCCTCAAAATGGGGGGGACAAGGGCACTGGGGGACCCCCAAATTGGGGGGAGAAGGACACCCGGGGACCCCCAAAATTGGGGGGAGAGAGGGACACCCGGGGACCCCCAAATTGGGGAGGGGTCTTCAGATGTTCTTGACCTCAAAATGGGGAGGACAAGGGAACACGGGGACCCCCAAATTGAGGGGGGGAAGGACACCTGGGGACCCCCAAAATTGGGGGACAAGGACACCCGGGGACCCCCAAAATTGGGGGGGAGAAGGACACCTGGGGACCCCCAAAATGGGGAGGGGTCTTCAGATGTTCTTGACCTCAAAATGGGGAGGACAAGGGAACACGGGGACCCCCAAATTGAGGGAGGGAAGGACACCTGGGGACCCCCAAAATTGGGGGACAAGGACACCCGGGGACCCCCAAAATGGGGGGAGAAGGACCTGGGGACCCCCAAAATGGGGAGGGGTCTTCAGATGTTCTTGACCCTCAAAATGGGGGGGACAAGGGCACTGGGGGACCCCCAAATTGGGGGGGAGAAGGACACCCGGGGACCCCCAAAATTGGGGAGAGAGGGACACCCGGGGACCCCCAAAATGGGGAGGGGTCAAGGACACCTGGGGACCCCCAAATTGGGGGACAAGGACACCCGGGGACACCAAGAGCAGAGGTGGGGGGACAGGGACACCCCAAAACCCCCTGAGATTGGGGCGTGACCCCAAAACCCCCCTGAGATCAAGGACAGGGGTCAAGGACACCCCAAAACCCCCCAGGACATTGAGGTGACCCCAAAACCCCTCAGAGCTTCAAGACTGGGGACAAGGACACCCCAAAACCTCCTGAGACCTTGTCCCTGGTGACCCCAAACCAGGTGACCCCAAAACCCCCCGGGACAGCGGGGTGACCCCAAAACCCCTCAGAGCTCTGAGATCGGGGACAAGAGCACCCCAAAACCCCCCTGAGATCGGGCACAGGGACACCCCAAAACCCCTGAGACAGTGGGGTGACCCCAAAACCTCTCAGAGCTCTGAGATTGGGGACAAGGACACCCCAAAACCCCCCTGAGATCAGGGACAAGAACACCCCAAAACCCCCTGGGACTGTGGGGTGACCCCAAAACCCCTCTGAGATCAGGGACTAGGGACAAGAGCACCCCAAAACCCCCCTGAGATCGGGCACAGGGACACCCCAAAACCCCTGAGACAGTGGGGTGACCCCAAAACCCCCCCAGGACTGCAGGGTCACCCCAAAACCCCTCTGAGATGTCCCTGGTGACCCCAAACCAGGTGACCCCAAAACCCCCCTGAGATCAGGGACAGGGACACCCCAAAACCCCCTGAGATATGGGGTGACCCCAAAACCTCTCAGAGCTCTGAGATTGGGGACAGGGACACCCCAAAACCCCCAAGACAGTGGGGTGACCCCAAAAACCCCTCAGAGCTCTGAGATCGGGGACAAGGACACCCCAAAACCCCCCTGAGATCAGGGACAAGAACACCCCAAAACCCCCTGGGACTGTGGGGTGACCCCAAAACCCCTCTGAGATGTCCCTGGTGACCCCAAACCAGGTGACCCCAAAACCCCTCTGAGATCGGGGACAGGGACACCTCAAAACCCCCCAAGACATTGGGGTGACCCCAAAACCCCCAGGACAGTGGGGTGACCCCAAAACCCCTCTGAGATCAGGGACTAGGGACAAGAGCACCCCAAAACCCCCCTGAGATCGGGGACAGGGACACCCCAAAACCCCCTGGGACAGTGGGGTGACCCCAAAACCCCCCTGAGATCAGGGACAGGGACACCCCAAAACCCCCAGGGAGAGTGGGGTGGCCCCAAAACCCCTCAGAGCTCTGAGATCAGGGAAAATGACACCCCAAAACCCTCTGAGATCGGGGACAAGGACACCCCAAAATCCCCTGAGACAGTGGGGTGACCCCAATATGTCTCAAAACTCTGAGACTGGGGACAGGGACACCCCAAAACCCCTGGGAGAGTGAGGTGACCCCAAAACCCCTCTGAGATCAGGGACAGGGACACCCCAAACCCCCCGAGGATGAGGATGAGGATGAGGATGAGGATGAGGATGAGGATGAGGAGGAGCCCAGCGAGCCCCCCCAGCTCCGGGGCTGTTTTGGGGGGTCCCCCCGAGTCCGCACCCCCCGGGGGTGTTTTGGGGGTCCCCTATGGGGGCAGGATCTGCTCCAGGAGGGGTTTGTGGGCGGGCGGGATCCGCTCGGGGAACTTGACCTCGAACTCGATGACGAGGTCCCCGCGCAGCTCCGGCGAGCGCGGCAGCGGCAGCCCCTCGCCCGGGACGCGGCGCCGGACGCCCGGCCTGAGCACGTCCTGGAACACCATGGGCAGGGAGCGGCCGTCCAGCGTGGGGACGGTCACCGTGCAGCCACACAGAGCCTGGGGACACATTGGGGACATGGGGACAGGTCAGTGACACGTCAGGGATGTGGGGACATCAGGGCAGCTGAGGAACAGGCGGACATTCCACGTCCTGGAACACCATGGGCGTGGAGCGGCCATTGAGGGTGGGGACGGTCACCGTGCAGCCACACAGAGCCTGGGGACACATTGGGGACATGGGGACACGTTAGGGACACGTCAGGGACATGGGGGACATGGGGGACACAGGAGACCCCCGGCCTGAGCATGTCCTGGAACACCATGGGCATGGAGCGGCCATTGAGGGTGGGGACGGTCACCGTGCAGCCACACAGAGCCTGGGGACACGGAGGGGACACGTTAGGGACATGTTAGGGACATGGGGGACACAGGGGACCCCCGGCCTGAGCACGTCCTGGAACACCATGGGCAGGGAGCGGCCGTCCAGCGTGGGGACGGTCACTGTGCAGCCACACAGAGCCTGGGGACACATTGGGGACACGGAGGGGACACGTCAGGGACACGTCAGGGATGTGGGGACATGGGGACATCCTGGAACACCATGGGCATGGAGCGGCCATCCAGCGTGGGGACGGTCACCGTGCAGCCACACAGAGCCTGGGGACACATTGGGGACACGGAGGGGACACGTCAGGGACACGTCAGGGATGTGGGGACATCAGGGCAGCTGAGGAACATGGGGACATTCCACGTCCTGGAACACCATGGGCATGGAGCGGCCATCGAGGGTGGGGACGGTCACCGTGCAGCCACACAGAGCCTGGGGACACATTGGGGACATGGGGACACGTTAGGGACACGTCAGGGACATGGGGACATTCTACGTCCTGGAACACCATGGGCATGGAGCGGCCATCGAGGGTGGGGACGGTCACCGTGCAGCCACACAGAGCCTGGGGACACATTGGGGACACATTAGGGACACGTTAGGGACACGTCAGGGACGTGGGGACACGGAGGGGACACGTTAGGGACATGGGGACATTGCACGTCCTGGAACACCATGGGCATGGAGTGGCCGTCGAGGGTGGGGACGGTCACCGTGCAGCCACACAGAGCCTGAGGGGACACGGAGGGGACACGTCAGGGACACGGGGACAGCTTGGGGACACGGGGACACGTGGACAAGGGGCACGATGGACAGGTCAAGGAGAGGTCAGTGTTAGGGGACACAGGGACAGGTCAGGGACAGGGGACATGGGGGACCCAGGACACGGGGACAGGTCACTGACAGGGGACACGGGGACACAGGGGACAGGTCAGGGACAGGGGACACGGGGACGCAGGACACGGGGACAGGTCACTGACAGGCGACATGGGGGACACAGGGGACAGGGACAGGTCACTGACAGGGGACATGGGGGACACAGGGGACAGGTCACCGACAGGGGACAGGGTGGACCTGCCAGTGCTGGGCCAAGGGACACCCCCAGCATGGCCCCAGAGTGACCCCCAGAGTGTCCCAAAGTGACCCCAAAGTGACCCAGAGTGACCCAAAGTGACCCAGAGTGACCTCCTATCATGTCCTGCCACTACTCAGAGTGACCTCTGGAGTGACCTCCCCCAGAGTGACCCCAGAGTGACCCCCTGGCCATCCATCGTGTCCTGCCACCGCCCCGAGTGACCGCCCATCGTGCCCCCCCACCCAAGCTGACCCACCTGCGATGTCCCCACCTGGTGTCCCCACCAAGACCAGCCCACCCCAGTGTCCCCAGGGCCACCAACCCAACCCCGATGTCCCCATGGCCACCAACACAACCCTGACGTCCCCATGGCCACAACCCTGAAGTCCCCACTGCCACCCAGAGCTGCCCTGATGTCCTCACCAGCACCAAAGACAACCCCCCAGTGTCCCCGCTGTCACCAAGCCAACCCCAATGTCCCCGCTGAGACCACCCCAGCCCCAAGGTCTCCACCACCACCAAGACCAACCAACCTCCAACGTCTCCACCACCAGCCCAACCCCAATGTCCCCAACACCACCCAGACCAGCCCTGATGTCCCCACGGTCACCAACCCAACCCCAATGTCCCCACCTGACGTCCCCACCACCACCCCATGTTCCCACTGCCATCTACCCCCTGATGTCCCCGCTGTCACCCATACCAACGTCCCCACCAAGACCAACCCACCCTCAGTGTCTCCACCACCACCACCCGCCCCTGATGTCCCCAAGCCCACCCCACCTCCAATGTCCCCCCCAAGATCAACCCATCTCCAATGTCCCCACCACAGCCAACCTCTCATGTCCCCACCAAGACCAACCCCTGATGTCCTAAACAAGACCAAGCCATCCTCAATGTCCCCACTGTCACCCATCTCCAACATCCCCACCAAGCCCACCCACCCCCTGATGTCCCCACCAAGACCAAATCATCTCCAATGTCCCCACCAAGACCAACCACCCCATGTCTCCACCGCCATCCACCCCTTGATGTCCCCAAGCCCACCCCATCTCCAACATCCTCACCAAGCCCACCCCATCTCCAAGGTCCCCCCAGGACAAACCCACCCCTATCGTCCCCACAAAGACCAACCCCTGATGTCCCCACCACGACCAACCCATCCTCAAGGTTCCCATCAAGATCAACCCCTGATGTCCCCACCAAGACCAACCCATCCTCAATGTTCACATCAAGACCAACCCCTGATGTCCCCACCAAGACCAACCCATCCTCAATGTTCCCATCAAGACCAACCCCTGATGTCCCCACCAAGGCCATCCACCTCTTGACGTCCCCATCAAGCCCACCCTCAATGTCCCCACTGTCACCCCCCTGATGTCCTCACCAAGCCCACCCAGCCTTAATGTCCCCACCAAGACCAACCCATCCCACCCTGTCCCCACTGCCACCCATCTCCAACGTCTCCAGCAAGCCTACCCAGCCCAAGGTCCCCACCAAGACCACCCCATCTCCAACATCCCCACCAAGACCACCCCATCTCCAATGTCCCCACCAAGACCACTCCATCTCCAACATCCCCACCAAGACCACCCCATCTCCAACATCCCCACCAAAACCACCCCATCTCCAATGTCCCCACTGCAACCCACCCTCAATGTTCCCACCAAGACCACCTCCAGTGTCCCACCAAGCCCACCCTCAATGTCCCCACCAAGACCACCTCATCTCCAGTGTCCCACCAAGCCCACCCTCAATGTCCCCACCAAGACCACCCCATCTCCAAATTCCCCACTGCAACCCACCCTCAATGTCCCCACCAAGACCACCCCATCTCCAATGTCCCACCAAGCCCACCCACCCCCTGATGTCCCCCCCAACACCAACCCACCCCCAATGTCCCCACCAAGACCAGCTCCTGATGTCCCACCAAGACCACCCCATCTCCAACATCCCCACCAAGCCCACCCCATCTCCAAGGTCCCCCCAAGACCAACCCACCCCTATCGTCCCCACAAAGACCAACCCCTGATGTCCCCACCAAGGCCATCCATCTCTTGACGTCCCCATCAAGCCCACCCTCAATGTCCCCACCATGGCCACCCCATCGCCAATGTCCCCACTGCAACCACCCTCAATGTCCCCCCTGATGTCCTCACCAAGCCCACCCACCCTTGATGTCCCCACCAAGATCAACCCATCTCCAACATTCCCATCAACACCAACCTCTTGATGTCCTCACCAAGCCCACCCACCCTTGATGTCCCCACCAAGCCCACCTCATCTCCAACATCCCCACCAAGACGACTCCATCTCCAACATTCCCACCAAGACCAACCCCTGACGTCCCCACCAAGACCAACCTTTGACATCCCCACCAAGCCCACCCCATCTCCAACGTCCCCACCAAGACCACCCAGCCCTGATGTCCCCACTGCCACCCCATCTCCAACATCCCCACCAAGACCACTTCATCTCCAACGTCCCCACCAAGACCAACCCCTGACGTCCCCACAAAGACCACCCCATCTCCAACATCCCCACCAAGCCCACCCCATCTCCAACGTCCCCACAAAGACCACCCCATCTCCAACATCCCCACCAAGACGACTCCATCTCCAACATTCCCACCAAGACCAACCCCTGACATCCCCACCAAGACCACCCCATCTCCAACGTCCCCACCAAGACCACCCCATCTCCAACGTTCCCACCAAGACGAACCCCTGACGTCCCCACCAAGACCAACCCCTGACATCCTCACCAAGACCACCCCATCTCCAACATCCCCACCAAGACCACCCCATCTCCAACATCCCCACCAAGCCCACCCCATCTCCAACGTCCCCACAAAGACCACCCCATCTCCAATGTTCCCACCAAGACCAACCCCTGACATCCCCACCAAGACCAACCCCTGACATCCTCACCAAGACCACTCCATCTCCAACGTTCCCACCAAGACGACCCCATCTCCAAAATCCCCACCAAGACCACCCCATCTCCAACATCCCCACCAAGCCCACCCCATCTCCAACGTCCCCACCAAGACCACCCCATCTCCAACGTTCCCACCAAGACGAACCCCTGACGTCCCCACCAAGACCAACCCCTGACATCCTCACCAACACCACCCCATCTCCAATGTCCCCACCAAGACCAACCCCTGACATCCTCACCAACACCACCCCATCTCCAATGTCCCTACCAAGACCAACCCCTGACATCCCCACCAACACCACCCCATCTCCAACGTCCCCACCAAGACCACCCAGCCCTGATGTCCCCACTGCCACCCCATGTCCAACGTCCCCACCAAGCCTATCTAGCCTTGATGTCCCCGAGCCCACCCACCCCCTGATGTCCCCAAGGCCACCAGGCCGTCCCCGCCGACCTCGCGCAGGCTGATCCTGGCCGGGTAGACGATGTCGGAGCCGTCGCGCCGGAACACGTCGTGCGGCTTGTCCTTGAGCACGAACACCACGTCGGCCGGGATGTTGTTGGGCGTCTGGTCGCCCTCCTTGGGGAAGGTGATCTTGGTGCCCTCCTTCCACCCTTTCTTCACCTCGATGGTCAGGATCTTGTCCTCGTTCCTCACCGTCTTCCCGTCGGGGCCCAGCCGCTTGTGGGAGATCTTCATCTTCTTGGTGCAGCCGCTGTAGATCTCCTCCAGCGACACGCGCAGCTCGTGCAGCACGGGCGGGTCCTGCTTGCGGCCCTCGCCCGCCCGGCCCCGCGGGAAGCTGACGCTGCCGAAGCCCCCCACGTGGAAGGTGTTGAAGCCTTCGTCGCCGTCCTCATCGTCGCCGTTGCGCTGCACGAAGAAGGTGTCGAAGGGGTTGCGCCCGTCGAAGAACTCGGCGAACATGGCGTGCGGGTCGCCGCGGAACGTGTAGGTGAAGGTGGGCCCGTTGGAGCCCCCCGGCCCGGGCGCGGGGGCTCCCCCTTTCAGCCCTGGCGGATTTTTGGGGGTTGGGGGGTTTGTGGCAGGAAGGCGCCCGTCGGCCCCTCCCCGGCCGTGGGGAGAGCCGCGGGCAGGGCAGGGCGTGGGGCGCGGGGAACCGCGGCGGAACCGGTTCTGCCCGTGGCGCCGACGCCGCCGCTGACGGTCCCGGACGGGCCCCAACAGGCCCAGCCGGCTCCAGCGGGCACCCCCGGCACCGCCCCGGCGCCCTCGCGGCCTCCCCCGGGCGCTGCCGGACGCGCGGGGTGCCCGGCGTGGAGCCCCCCACCCGTGGGTGCCCCTCCGGTGCCACCGGAGCCCTGAGCCCGCCCTGCTGCGCCCACCTCAACCCCCAACCCTGGCACTGGCACCTGGCCCTGGCACCCGGCCCTGGCACGTGTCCTCACTCACTGTCCCCTCATCTGTCCTCACCCCCCTGTCCCCCTCATCTGGCCCTGTCACCCTGTCACTGTCACCTGTCACTGTCACCTGTCCCTGTCACCTGCCTCCTCACCTGTCCTCATCCCCCTCATCTGTCCCTGTCACCTGTCCCCCTTGCCTGTCCCCTCACCTGCTGGCCCTGTCCCTGTCCCTGTCCCTGTCCCTGTCCCTGTCCCTGTCCCTGTCCCCCCCTCACCTGTCCCTGTCCCCATTCCCCTCACCCCCTCACCTGCCTGGCTGTCACCCCCAAGCCCCCCACCCCTCACTCTCATCCCCAATGCCCCCCCACCCTCACCCCCTCATTGCCCCTCCTGTGCCCCCCAGGCCCCCTCCCCACCTACCCCCGACCCCCTGACCCTCTCACTTCCCCTCCTGTGCCCCCCAGACCCCCTCCCCACCTGCCCCTGACCCCTTCCCCCCCTCACCCTGGACCCCCTGACCCCCTCACTGCCCCTCTTGTACCTCCCAGACCCCCTCCCCACCTACCCCCGACCCCTTTCCGTGCCCCCCAGACCCCCTCCCCACCTACCCCTGACCCCTTCCCGTGCCCCCCAGACCCCCTCCCCACCTACCCCTGACCCCTTCCCGTGCCCCCCAGACCCCCTCCCCACCTACCCCCGACCCTCTGACCCCCTCACTTCCCCTCCTGTGCCCCCCAGACCCCCTCCCCACCCAACCCTGGACCCCCAACCCCTGTCCCCACCTACCCCCTCACCCTCCCGCGCCCCCCAACCCCCCGCCCCTGCCCGTGCCCCCGGTGCCGCCGCTCACCCTCCTCCCCGTACTTGTCGAAGATCTCCCGTTTTTTGGGGTCGCTGAGCACGTCGTAGGCCTCGGCCACCTCCTTGAAGCGCTGCTCGGCGCCCGGTGAGCGGTCCTTGTCCGGGTGGCAGCGCAGCGCCTGGCGCCGGTACGCGCGGCGGATGTCGGCGGCCGAGGCGCCCCGCGACAGCCCCAGCGTGCGGTAATAGTCCTTGCCCATGGCCGCCCCCGCTGCTCTGGCACCGGGCACCGGCGGCGATCCGCGGGACGGGCACGGGGAGGGAGCCCCGAGGGGCGGGGAGGGGGGACGGGAATGGGGAGGGACCGGGAATGGGGGAGGGAGGGATGGGGAGGGACCGGGAGAGAGCGGGATGGGGAGGGAGGGACTCGGGATGGATGGGGAGGAATGGGGATGGAGCGGGGAGGGACTGGGATGGGGAGGGAGGGACCGGGAGGGATGGGGAGGGAACGGGAATGGATGGGGAAGAATGGGGAGAGACCGGAGAGGGACCGGGATGGGGAGGGAGGGACCGGGAGGGATGGGGATGGACCGGGAATGGATGGGGAGGGACCGGGAGAGACCGGGATGGGGAGGGAGGGACTCGGGATGGATGGGGAGGAATGGGGAGGGACCGGGAGGGATGGGGAGGGATCGGGGAGGGACCGGGAATGGATGGGGAAGAATGGGGAGGGACCGGAGAGGGACCGGGATGGGGAGGGAGGGACCGGGAGGGACGGGGAGAGGGAGGGATGGGGATGGAGCGGGGAGGGACCGAGAATGGATGGGGAGGAATGGGGAGGGACCGGGAGGGACCGGAGAGGGACTGGGATGGGGGAGGGATGGAGAGGGATGAGGATGGAGCGGGGAGGGACCGAGGAATCGATGGGGAAGGACCGGGGAGGGACTGTGGATGGATGGGGATACACCGGGGAGGGACCGAGGGAGGGACCAGGGAAAGACCAGGGAGAGACCAGGGATGGAGCGGGGATGGAGCGGGGAGGGACCGGGGAGGGACCGGGGATGGATGGGGATGGAGCGGGGAGGGACCGGGGATGGATGGGGAGAGGGATGGGCTGGGGATAGACCGGGGAGCGACCGGGGATGGAGAAGGGACGGACCGGAGAGGGACCAGGGATGGAGCGGGATAGAGTGGTGAGATGAATGGACCGGGGAAGGACCGGGGAGGGAGCGGGGAATGGATGGGGAGAGGGATGGGGATAGAGTGGGGAGGGACCGGGGAGGGACCGGGAGGGACCGGAGAGGGACCGGAGAGGGACTGGGATGGGGAGGGAGAGACCGGGGATGGAGCGGAGAGGGATGGGGAGGGACCGGGAGGGATGGGGAGGGACCGGGAGGGATGGGGAGGGATGGGGATGGGGAGAGGACTGGACAGGGGAGGGTCGGGGAGGGTCGGGGATGGAGCGGAGACTGGGGATAGAGCGGGGATGGACCGGAGGAGGGACCGGGGAAGGAGCAGGGAAGGATCGGGGATGGATAAGGAGAGGGAACGACCGGGGAGGGACCGGGGATGGATGGCGATGGAGCGGGGAGGGACCGGGGAGGAAACGGGGGAAAGACCGGGGATGGACCGAGGGATGGAGGGGGAGAGGGCTGGACCGGGGAGGGACCGGGGATGGAGCGGGATTGGATTGGGATGGAGCGGGAAGGGACCGGGGAGGGACCGGGGATGGGTCGAGAAGGGGCTGGACCGGACGAGGAACCGGGAAAGGAGCGGGGAGGGGACGAGGAGGGGTCGGGAAAGGGCCGGGAGAGGGAGCGGGGACAGATGGGCGGAGGAGGTGGGAGAGGAACGGGGCAGGAGCCGGGAGGGGCCGGGGCAGGAGCGAGGGAGAGGGGACGGGGAGGGACCGGGGGAGAACGGGGAAGAACGGGGAAGAGAACGGGGATGGGAACGGGGAAGAACGGGGAAGGGAACGGGGATGGGAACGGAGGGAGCGGGATGGGAACGGGGATGGGGACGGGATGGGAACGGGGAGGAACCGGGAAGGGAACGGGGACGGAGCGGGGCAAGGAGGGGCCCGAGGCTCGCCGGGGCTGTTGCTGTCACCTCAGTGACACCCGGCCCTGTCCCTGCACGGTGACACCGCGGGGACACCTCAGTGACACCTCAGTGACACCCGGCCCTGTCACTGCACGGTGACACCATGGGGACACCTCAGTGACACCTCAGTGACACCCGGCCCTGTCACTGCACGGTGACACCATGGGGACACCTCAGTGACACCTCAGTGACACCCGGCCCTGTCCCTGCACGGTGACACCATGGGGACACCTCAGTGACAGCTCAGTGACACCCGGCCCTGTCACTGCACGGTGACACCATGGGGACACCTCAGTGACACCTCAGTGACACCTCAGTGACACCCGGCCCTGTCCCTGCACGGTGACACCGCGGGGACACCTCAGTGACAGCTCAGTGACACCCGGCCCTGTCACTGCAGGGTGACAATGCGGGGACACCTCAGGGACACCTCAGTGACACCCGGCCCTGTCACTGCACGGTGACACCATGGGGACACCGCGGGGACACCACGGGGACACCTCAGTGACACCTGGCCCTGTCACTGCACGGTGACACCATGGGGACACCACCAGAGCCCCTGGCCACCCCCAGGTGTGTCCCCGCGTGTGACACCGGGGCAGCAGCACGGGGACACGGGACATAGGGACACGGGACATGGGGACACTGGGGGACACAACATGGGGACAGGAGGACGTGGGGACATGAGGACACCGGGACATGGGGACAGGGGACATGGGGGGACATGGAGGGACATGGGGACATGGGGGGACACAGGGGCATGGGGACAGGTGGCCAAGGTGACACAGTGAAACAGGACATGGGGACATGGGGACATGGGGACATGGGGACACGGGGGGACATGGGGGCACGGGGATATGGAGCATGGGGACAGGCAGGACATGGGGACACGGGACACAGGACATGGGGACACAGGACATGGGGACATGGGGACACGGGAGGACAGGGGGACATGGGACACGGGGACATGGGGACACAGGACATGGGGACATTGAGGACAGAGGGGACATGGGGACACGGACATGGGGACACAGGGGCAGGGAGGGACATGGGGACATGGGGACACGGGGACATGGGGACATGGGGACACGGGACACGGGGACACAGGGACAAAAGACAGAGGGGACACGGGGACACGGCTGTTGGAGACCTGGGGACAGGTGGCCAAGGGGACAGGGAGGACACAGGACATGGGGACACAGGACACGGGACATGGGACATGGGACATGGGGGGACAGGACATGGGGACAGGCAGGACATGGGGACACAGGACACGGGACATGGGACATGGGGGGACAGGACATGGGGACATGGGGACATGGGAGAGGGAGGGACATGGGGACACAGGACACGGGGACACAGGGACAGGGAGGGACATGGGGACATGGGGACACAGGACATGGGGACATGGGGACAGGGAGGACAAGAGGACACAGGGGCACATGGGGACATGGGGACACAAGACATGGGGACAGGGAGGACACGGGGACACGGGGACATGGGGACACGGGGACAGGGCTATCGGACACCTGGGGACAGGTGGCCAGGGGGACGTGGGGACACAGAGAGGGACAGCCCCCCCCCACCCCATTGTCCCCATGGCCAGAATGACCAGGAGTCCCCATGGCCCCACAGTGTCCCTGTGTCCCAAAGTGTCCCCAAAGTGTCCCCAAGTGTCCCCATGGCCCCACAGACCCTGTGTCCCAATGTCCCCTGTCCCAAAGTGTCCCCAGGTGTCCCCAGGTGTCCCCAAAGTGTACCAAAAGTGTCCCAAAAGTGTCCCAAGGTGTGCCCACAGTGTCCCCACGGTGTCCCCATCCCCACAGTGTCCCCATCTGCCCCCAGGATGTCCCCACAGTGTCCCACAGTGTCCCAAAGTGTCCCCATGGCCCCACAGACCCTGTGTCCCAATGTCCCCTGTGTCCCAAAGTGTCCCCACAGTGTCCCAAAGTGTCCCCATGGCCCCACAGACCCTGTGTCCCAATGTCCCCCTGTGTCCCAAAGTGTTCCCAAGTGTCCCAGAGTGTCCCCATGGCACCTCACTCTGTGTCCCAATGTCCCCCTGTGTCCCTAAGTGTCCCCAGGTGTCCCCATGGCCCCACAGTCCCAATGTCCCAAAGTGCCCCACGGCGTCCCCACGGTGTCCCCACGGTGTCCCCAGGACCCCCCAGTCTGCCATGACCCCCCCAGCCCCCCCTCACCCCCAGACCCCCCATGACCCCTTTGACCCCCCAACGCCCCCATGACCCCTCAGACCCCCCCATGACCCCCCAAATCCCCCAGCCCCCCTTTGACCCCCCCCCCCACCCCCAGACCCCTTTAGACCCGCCCAGGGCCCACGCGGTGCTTGCCCCGCCCCTACCGCGAGCCCATTGGCTGATCTGACCATCACTCCACCCTCCGCCCCGCCCCCGCCGGGCTCCCATTGGCTGCCCTGCCCGTCACTCTACGCCCCGCCCCCGCATCCCATTGGCGGATTCCCCCTCGGGCGTTCGCGTTGCCCCGGCAACCAGCGCGGCGGGAAAGGGGCGAGCGCGCGGGCGGGGCCGCCGCTTTCCGATTGGCCGCGCCTAGCCACGCGCGCGGCGCCGATTGGCCGAGCCGCAAGCCCCGCCCCCCGGCGGGCCTGAGGGGGCGGGTCACGTGGGGGCGGCGGGGGCGGCGGGAGCGGCGGAGCGGAGCGGCCATGAAGCACTACGAGGTGAGGCGGCCGCGCTGCCCGCGGCCCGGGCCGGACACCGGCACCGGGGCGGCCCCGAGCCTCCGGCCCCGCCGGTCCCGCACGGCGCCATCGCGGCGGCCCCGCGGAACCCGCGCGTTCCGCCCCGGGGCAACCGGGACGCGCTGTGCGCATGCGCGGTGGGTTTGCGATGTGCGCGTGCGCGTCAGGGAGCGACAGGTGTGGGTGGTGGGGCGGAGCTTAGGGCGATGAGGGGCGTGGCTTCAGGAAGGGGCGTGGTCTCGTGGAAAGGGGCGGGGCTTGGGGTCCCGGTGCGCTCGGTGGTCCCGGAGGGTCCCGGAAGGTCCCGGAGGGGCCCGGGAGGGCCCCGCGGTCGCAGCAGCGCCCTGAGGGACCGCAGTGAGCCCGGGAGGGCCCCGGTGTCACCCCCAGAGCGCCATTGTCGCTGTCACCGTCGCTGTCACCATCCCTGTCACCGTCACTGTCACCGTCACCGTGCCCCGGGTGGCTCCAAGGCACGGCCCCGGTGGCCCACGGAGCTGTCACTGTCACCTTCCCCCCCATGGCAGTGTCACCCTCCCCAGTGTCACCCCCCTATGGCAGTGTCACCTTCCCCCCATGGCAGTGTCACCTTTACCCCGTGGCAGTGTCACCCTCCCCAGTGTCACCCCCCCATGGCAGTGTCACCTTTACCCCGTGGCAGTGTCACCCTCCCCCCATGGCAGTGTCACCCCCCCGTGGCAGTGTCACCCTCCCCAGTGTCACCTCCCTGCCATTCCGGTGTCACTTCCCCAGAGCCACCTCCAGGCCACCGCGGGGTCACATTGAGGGCCACCTCCAGATCCACCCCAGGGCCACCACGTGGCCATCAGAGAGCCACCAGGTGCCACCATGAGGCCACCTCCAGGGCCACCATGGAGCCACCTCCAGGGCCACCCCTGTGCCACCTCCAGGGCCACCTTCAGAGCCACCAGGTGCCACCTCCAGAGCCACCTCTTGGGCCACCTCCAGGACCACCCCTGTCCACTTCCAGGGCCACCCCCAGGGCCACCTCCAGGGCCACGCCTGTGCCACCCCTGGGCCACCATGAGACCACCATGGGCCACCCCTGGGCCACCAAGAGGCCACCATGGGGCCACCCCAGAGCCACCCCTGAGCCACCTCCAGGGCCACCAGGGGCCACCCCAGAGCCACCACAGGGCCACCTCCAGGCCATTACACTGCCACCCCAGGGCCACCTCCAAGGCCACCCCCAGGACCACCAGATGCCACTTCCAGGGCCACCTCCAGGGCCACCCCTGGGCCACCATGAGGCCACCATGGGGCCACCCCAGAGCCACCATGGGGCCACCTCCAGGGCCACCCCTGAGCCCCCTCCACGGCCACCAGGTGCCACCTCCAGGGCCACCATGGAGCCACCTCCAGGGCCACCCCCAGGGCCACCAGGTGCCACCACGAGGCCACCTCCAGGGTGACCCCCGAGCTACCACATGGCCACCTATGGTGCCACCTCCAGGGCCACCTCGAGGGCCACCAGGGGCCACCAAATGCCACCAAGGGGTGGGGGGGGTTGGGTGCGTTTATATTTAGCGCCGCCCGGGGCCGGTCGGTGTCGCGTTTCGGTGGCCATGGAGGCGGCGGTGTCGCCCCGCGGGGGTGGCCCGGGGGTGGCCCCGGTGCCGGGGGTGGCCGCGGTGCCGGGGGTGGCACCGGGGGTGGCCGGGCTGTGGCCCCCGGTGGCCCCTCCCGGGAGGCGGCCCCGGAAAGCGGCGCTGCTCTTCTTCGAGGTGGAGATCCTGGACGCCAGGACCAGGGACAAGCTGTGCTTCCTGGACAAGGTAGGGGACACGGGGACATGGGGGGACATGAGGGGACATGGGGGGACACGGGGACATGGGGACATGGGGGGACATGGGGACCAGGGACAAGCTGTGCTTCCTGGACAAGGTAGGGGACAGCTGGGGACATGGGGGGACACGGGGACATGGGGGGACATGGGGACAGCTGGGGACATGGGGACCAGGGACAAGCTGTGCTTCCTGGACAAGGTAGGGGACAGCTGGGGACATGGGGGGACACGGGGACATGGGGACATGGGGGGACATGGGGACCAGGGACAAGCTGTGCTTCCTGGACAAGGTAGGGGACAGCTGGGGACATGGGGACAGCTGGGGACATGGGGGGACACGGGGACATGGGGGGACACGGGGACATGGGGACATGGGGGGACATGGGGACCAGTGACAAGCTGTGCTTCCTGGACAAGGTAGGGGACACGGGGGACAGCTGGGGACATGGGGACATGGGGACATGGGGACAGGGGGGACATGGGGACCAGGGACAAGCTGTGCTTCCTGGACAAGGTAGGGGACACGGGGGACAGCTGGGGACATGGGGACATGGGGACATGGGGGGACATGGGGACAGGGGGGGACATGGGGACAGGGGGGACAGCTGGGGACATGGGGGGACATGGGGACATGGGGGGGACATGGGGACATGGGGGGACATGGGGACCCTGGACAAGCTGTGCTTCCTGGACAAGGTAGGGAGACATGGGGGACAGCTGGGGACATGGGGACAGCTGGGGACATGGGGGGGACGTGGAGGGACAAGGGGACATGAGGACACAGGGGGTCATGAGGACATGGAGGGACAAGGGGACATGGGGGGACAGGGAGACACAGGGACATGGGGGGGATAGGGGGACATGAGGGGACATGGGGGGACATGGGGACATGGGGACATGGGGGGACATCGGGACCAGGGACAAGCTGTGCTTCCTGGACAAGGTAGGGGGACATGGGAACATGGGGGGACATGGGGATGGGGGGACAGCTGGGGACATGGGGGGACATGGGGACATGGGGGGACATGGGGACATGGGGGGGACATGGGGACATGGGGACATGGGGGGGACATGGGGACATGGGGACATGGGGGGACATGGGGACATGGGGGGAACATGGGGACATGGGGACAGGGGGGGACATGGGGGGACATGGGGGGACATGGGGGCATGGGGGGACATGGGGACCCTGGACAAGCTGTGCTTCCTGGACAAGGTAGGGAGACATGGGGGACAGCTGGGGACATGGGGACAGCTGGGGACATGGGAACGGGGGGGGGACGTGGAGGGACAAGGGGACATGAGGACACAGGGGGTCATGAGGACATGGAGGGACAAGGGGACATGGGGGGACAGGGAGACACAGGGACATGGGGGGTACAGGGGGACATGAGGGGACATGGGGACCAGGGACAAACTGTGCTTGCTGGACAAGGTATGGGGACAGCTGGGGACAGGGGAGGGATAGAGGGACATGGGGGGACAGGGGGACATGGGGGGGACATGGAGACACATGGGGACATGGGGGGACATGGGGACATGGAGGGACATGGGGACATGGGGGGACATGGGGACAGGGGACAAACTGTGCTTCCTGGACAAGGTATGGGGACAGGGGACATGGGGACCGGGGGAGATGGGGCTACATGGAGACACAGGGACATGGAGGGGACAGGGGGACATGGGGGGGACAGGGGGACATGGGGACATGGAGACACATGGGGACGTGGAGGGACAGGGGGACATGGGGGGACATGGGGACATGGGGCGGATAGGGGGACACGGGGGGACGTGGGGACAAGGGACAAACTGTGCTTGCTGGACAAGGTATGGGGACAGCTGGGGACATGGGGGGGACATGGAGACACATGAGGACACGGGGGGGACATGGGGACAGCATGGTGGGATATGGGGACATGGGGGGACTAAGGGACACGAGGGGACAGGGAAACACCGGGACATGGGGGGGATAGAGGGACATGGGGGGACATGGGGACAAGGGACAAACTGTGCTTGCTGGACAAGGTACACAGGGAACGGGGGACATGGGGACATGGAGGGACAGGGGGACAAGAGGGGACATGGAGACACATGGGGACAGCATGGGGGGACAGGGGGACATAAGGGGAACATGGGGACTGTGTCATGAGGGGACATGGGGACAGCGTGGGGGGACAGGGGGACATGGGCAGTCATGGGGACTAAGGGACATGGGGACATGGGGGGGACACAGGGGGACATGGGGACAAGAGGGGGATGGAGGGACATGGGGACACGGGGGGGACATGGGGGGACTAAGGGACATGGGGACATGGTGGGACACAGGGACATGGGGCCATGGGGACAGGAGGGCCACGGAGGGACATGGGGACATAGGGGAGCATGGGGGCATGGGGACAGGGGGGACGTGAGGGGACACGGGGACAGCAGGGGGGACATGAGGACATGGGGGGACAGGGGACACAGGGGATGGGAGGGCAATGGGGGCCCCGGGGACACAGGGGGACATGGGGAAATGGGGACTAAGGGACAGGGGGGGGACATGGGGACAGCAGGGGGACATGGGGGGGATGGAGGGGACAGGGGGACATGTGGACTGCAAGAGGGGACATGGGGACACGGTGGGACACGGGGACATGGGGACACAGGAGGACATGGGGGGACAGGGGGGACAGCAGGGGACATGGGGACGGGGGGGACATGAGGGTACAGGGGGATATGAAGGGACATGGGGACGGGGGGGGGACATGGAGACACGGGGGGACACGGGGACACGGGGGGACATGGCGGGTGGAGGGGCCAGGGGGACACATGGGGACAGAGGGGGGACAGGAGGACATGGGGGGGACTAAGGGACAGCATGGAGGGACATGGGGGACACAGGGACAAGAGGACACGGGGACATGGGGAGACATGGACAGCAAAAGAGGACAAGGGGACATGAGGACATGGGGGGACATGGGGGGACATGGGGACAGCATGGTGAGACACGGGGACCAGGGGGACAGCAGGAGGACATGAGGACATGGAGGGGACAGGGGGACATGGAGGGGACAGGGGGACATGGGGGGGGACAGGGGGACACAGGGGGACATGGGGGGACAGGGGGACATGGCGGGGGACAGGGGGACACAGGGGGACATGGGGGGGACAGGGGGACATGGCGGGGGACATGGGGGACATCGGGGCGACGGGGGGGGATATGGGGACATGGAGGAACACAGGGACAAGAGGGGACATGGGGACTCGGGGCACACGGGGGGACATATGGACATGGAGGGACAGGGGGACATGAGGGGGGACAGGGGGACATGGGGGGACATGGGGCCATGGTGGGGACTAAGGGACATGGGGAAAGGAGGGGACGGGGGCACACAGGGACATGGAGGGACAGGGGGACACGGGGGGACAGGGGAACAGGGGGACAGAGGAACATGGAGGGACAGGGGGACACGGGGGGACAGGGGAACAGGGGGACAGAAGAACATGGAGGGACAGGGGGACACGGGGGGACAGGGGGACATGGAGGGACAGGGGGACATGGAGGGACAGGGGACATGGAGGGACAGGGGGACATGGGGGGACAGGGGGACACAGGATGGGAGCGCAGCGTGGGGACACAGGGACACACGGGGTGACGTGGGGAACTGGGGACATGGGGGGGACATGGGGACAGGGGGGCACATGGGGGGACATGGGGACACAGGGTGACATGGGGACAGCAGTGGGGACAGGGGGACATGGGGGGACAGGGGGACATGAGGACCTGGGGGGACTAAGGGACAGTGTGGAGGGACGTGGGGGGACACAGGGACACGGGGAGACACGGGGACACGGGGAGACACGGGGACACAGGGACAGCATGGGGGACAGGGGGACAGGAGGGGACAGAAGGACACAGGGGGACAGGAGGGGACAGACGGACACAGGGGGACACAGGGACATAGGTGGCCATGGGAGAGACATGGGACACGGGGTGACATGGGGACAGCACACAGGGGGACACGGGGACAGCCTGGGAGGGGACAGGGGTAGCCTGGGAGGGGACAGGGGTGGCCCTGTACTGTCCCCATGTCCCCTGAGTGCCATCGCTGTCCCCAGGTGGAGCCTGGGAGGGGACAGGGGTGGCCTGGAAGGGGACACGGGTGGCCCTGCACTGTCCCCATGTCCCCTGAGTGCCATCGCTGTCCCCAGGTGGAGCCTCAGGCCACGGTGGCCGACATCAAAAACCTGTTCAGCAAGAGCCGTGAGTGGGGACAGGGACAGGGGGACAGGGACATGGGGACAGGGGGACAGGGGAACAGGGACAGGGGGACAGGGAGGGGGGGATGGGGAGGGGACAGGGAGGGGACAGGGATGGGGGACAGGGAGGGGGACAGGGGGACAGAGGAGACAGGGACATGGGGACAGGGAAGGGACAGGGAGGGGACAGGGGACGGGGACAGGGGGATGGCGACAGGGACAGGGAGGGGGACGGGGACATGGAGACATGGGGACAGGGAGGGGACAGGGAGGGGACAGGGGGACATGGGACTGGGAAAGGGATGGCGATGGGGGACGGGGGGACATGGGGACAGGGAGGGGACAGGGAGGGGACAGGGAGGGGACAGGGAGGGGACATGGGGACATGGGACTGGGACAGGGATGGGGATAGGGGACATGGGGACAGGGATGGGGATAGGGGGACATGGGGACAGGGAGGGGACATGGGGACAGGGAGGGGGACATGGCATAGGGAGAGGAAGGGCACATGGGGACAGGGAGACAGAGGGGACAGGGACAGGGGACATTGGGACAGAGATATGGGGACAGGGACAGGGATGGGGGACAGGGGGGACATGGGGATGGGGGGACAGGGGACAGAGATGGGGACATGGGATGGGGACAGAGGGACAGGGAGGGGACAGGGACAGAGGGACATGAGAACAAGGAAGGGACAGGGAGGGGACAGGGGGGACAGGGGACAGGGAGGTGACACGGATGGGGCACATGGGGACAGGGAGGGGACGGGGGAAATGTGACAGGGACAGGGACGGGGACAGGGACGGGGACATGGGGACAGGGAGACAGAGGGGACAGGGACGGGGACGGGGACAGGGGGGACAGGGGACCAAGGGGATGAGGACAGGGGACACTGGGACAGAGATTTGGGGACAGGGACAGGGGGACAGGGACAGGGAGAGGGGACAGGGACAGGGACGTGGGGACCCTCAGTGTGCCTGGGACAGGTCACTGAGCCATGGGGACATGTCACCAGGCCGTGTCACCGTGTCACCGTGTCACCGGGCCCGGGGGGCCTCCTTGTCCCTGTCCCCATGGGGGCTGTGTCCCCTCAGTGCCACGATCCCTGTCCCCTCTGTGGCCATGTCCCCCCAGTGCCACCCCCACTGTCCCCACAGTGCCACCCCCGCTGTCCCCATGGGGGCTGTGTCCCTGCAGTGCCACTGTCACTGTTCCCTGGGTGTCATCCCCACTGTCCCCACAGTGCCACCCCTGCTGTCCCCACAGTGCCATGCCCACTGTCCCCTGGGTGCCACCCCCACTGTCCCCTGGGTGCCATCCCCACTGTCCCCTGGGTGCCACCCCCACTGTCCCCACAGTGCCATGATCCCTGTCCCCTCTGTGGCCATGTCCCCCCAGTGCCACCGTCACAGTCCCCACAGTGCCACCCCTGCTGTCCCCACAGTGCCACCATCCCTGTCCCCTCTGTGGCCATGTCCCCACAGTGCCACCCCTGCTGTCCCCACAGTGCCACCCCTGCTGTCCCCACAGTGCCACCCCCACTGTCCCCTGGGTGCCACCCCCACTGTCCCCACAGTGCCACCATCCCTGTCCCCTCTGTGGCCATGTCCCCGCAGTGCCACTGTCCCTGTCCCCTGGTGCCACCATCCCTGTCCCCTTGATGGCCATGTCCCCATGGTGCCACTGTCACTGTCCCCTGGTGCCACCATCCCTGTCCCCTGGTGCCACTCCTGCTGTCCCCATGGTGCCACCATCCCTGTCCCCTTGATGGCCATGTCCCCATGGTGCCACCCCTGCTGTCCCCTGGTGCCACCATCCCTGTCCCCATGGTGCCACTGTCCCTGTCCCCATGGTGCCACCATCTCTGTCCCCTTGATGGCCATGTCCCCCTGGTGCCACCGTCCCTGTCCCCATGGTGCCACTGTCCTGTCCCCATGGTGCCACTGTCACTGTCCCCATGGTGCCACCGTCCCTGTCCCCCTGGTGCCACCATCCCTGTCCCCATGGTGCCACCGTCCCTGTCCCCATGGTGCCACCGTCCCTGTCCCCATGGTGCCACCCCCGCTGTCCCCATGGTGCCACTGTCCCTGTCCCCTGGTGCCACCATCTCTGTCCCCTTGATGGCCATGTCCCCCTGGTGCCACCATCCCTGTCCCCATGGTGCCACCCCCGCTGTCCCCTGGTGCCACCGTCCCTGTCCCCATGGTGCCACCCCCGCTGTCCCCTGGTGCCACCCTGTGACCCTGTGTCCCGCAGATCCCCAGTGGTACCCAGCGAGGCAGTCCCTGCGCCTGGACCCCAGTGAGTGACACCAATGTCCCCAACTGTCCCCAACTGTCCCCAGGTGTCCCCAGGTGTCCTCTGGGGTGTCCCCGGATGTCCCCAGGTGTCCCAACTGTCCCCAGGTGTCCCAGGTGTCCCCAGGGTGTCCCCAGCTGTCCCCAGGGATGTCCCCAGGTGTCCCCCAGCTGTCCCCAGGTGTCACCAAGTGTCCCTCAGGGATGTCCCCCAGGTGTCCCCAAGGTGTCCCCAGGTGTCACCAAGTGTCCCCAGGGGTGTCCAAGGATGTCCACGGTGTCCCCACGGTGTCCCCAAGTGTCCCCTAGGGATGTCCCCCAAATGTCCCCCAGTGTCCCTCAGTGTCCCTCAGTGTCCCCAGGGGTGTCCAAGGATGTCCCTGGATGTCCCCAAAGTGTTCCCAAGGTGTTCCCAAGGTGTCCCTGGATGTCCCCAGGTGTCCCAGCTGTCCCCAGGGATGTCCTCAGGTGTCCCCAAGGGATGTCCTCAGGTGTCCCCAAGATGTCCCCAGGTGTCCCCAGGGTGTCCCCAAGTGTCCCTCAATGTCCCCAGGGGTCCCCCAGCTGTCTCCAGGTGTCACCAAGTGTCCCTCAGGGATGTCCCCCAGGTGTCCCCAAGGTGTCCCCAGGTGTCACCAAGGTGTCCCCAGGGGTGTCCAAGGATGTCCACGGTGTCCCCACGGTGTCCCCAAGTCTCCCCTAGGGATGTCCCCCAAATGTCCCCCGGTGTCCCTCAGTGTCCCTCAGTGTCCCCAGGGATGTCCTCAGCTGTCCCCAGGGGTGTCCAAGGATGTCCCCAGGTGTCCTCAAGATGTTCCCAAGGTGTCCCTGGATGTCCCCAGGGATGTCCCCGGTGTCCCCAAGGTGTCCCCAGGGATGTCCCCAGCTGTGCCAGCTGTGTCCCCCCAGTTGCCCACGGTGTCTCCCAGGTGTCCCCCAGGTGTGCCCCAGATATGCCCCAGGTGTGTGCCCAGGTGTGTGCCAGGAGCGCTGGGTCTGTGCCAGGAGTGCTGGGTGTGTGCCCAGGTGTGCCAGGTACCCCTCCAGGTGAGCCAGGTGTGAGCCAGGTGTGCCCGGGTGTGCCCAGGTGTGCCCAGATGTGTGCCAGGTATGCTCAGGTGTGCTAGGTGTGTGCCAGCTGTGCCCAGGTACCCCCCCAGGTGAGCCAGGTGTGAGCCAGGTGTGCCCGGGTGTGCCCAGGTGTGTGCCAGGTGTCTCACCTGGCGTTCCCTCGTGTGCCCAGGTGCCCCTCAGGCGTGCCCAGGCCTGTGCCCAGGTGTGCTCTAGGTGTGCGCCAGGAGTGTGCCAGGTGTCCCCAGGTGTGCCCAGGTGTGCCAGAGGTGTGCCAGGTGTCCCCCCAGGTGTGCCCAGGTGTGCCCAGGTGTGTTCCAGATGTCCCCAGGTCCCCTCCAGCTGTGTCCCCAGGTGTGCCCAGGTACCCCTCCAGGTGTGCCCAGGTGTGCCCAGGTGTGTTCCAGATGTCCCCAGGTGTGCCAGGCACGCCCCAGGAGTGCTCAGGTGTGTCCCCAGGTGTGCCCAAGGGTATGCCGCGTGTGTGCCACGTGTGTGCCCAGGTGTGTGCCAGGTGTGCCCAGGTGTGTGCTCAGAGATGCCCCAGGGATGCCCCAGGTGTGCCAGGTGTGTGCCAGGTGTGTCCCCAGTTGTGCCAGGCATACCCAGGCATGCCCAGGTGTGCCAGGTGTTTCCCAAGGTGTGCCAGGTGTGCCCAGGTGTGTGCCAGGTGTGTCCCCAGTTGTGCCAGGTGTGTGCCGGGTGTGCCCAGGTGTGTGCCCAGGTGTGTGCCAGGTGTGCCAGGTGTCCCCCCCAGGTGTGCCAGGTGTCCCTAGGGATGTCCCCAGGTGTGCCCGGTTGTGCCCAGGTGTGCCAGGTGCCCCAGGTGTGTGCCAGGTGTGCCAGGCATGCCCAGGTGTGCCCAGGCGTGCCCAGGTGTGCCAGGTATGCCCAGGTGCCCCAGGTGTGTGTCTAGGTGCCCCAGGTGTGCCCAGGCATGCCCAGGTGTGTGCCAGGTGTGCCAGGCGTGCCCAGGTGTGCCAGGTGTGCCAGGCGTGTGGCCAGGCGTGCCCAGGTGTGCCAGGTGCCCCAGGTGTGCCCAGATGTGCCCCAGGCGTGCCCAGGTGTGCCCAGGCGTGCCCAGGTGTGTGCCCAGGTGTGCCCAGGTGTGTGCCCAGGCATGCCCAGGTGTGCCCAGGTGTGCCCAGGTGTGTGCCCAGGCATGCCCAGGTGTGCCCAGGTGTGTGCCAGGTGTGCCAGCTGTGCTCTCCGCAGAGGGGCGCTCTCTCAAGGACGAGGATGTGCTGCAGTCGCTGCCCGTGGGCACCACGGCCACGCTCTACTTCCGGGACCTGGGGGCGCAGATCAGCTGGGTCACGGTCAGTGTCACCTGTGTCACCTGTGCCACCTGTGTGTCACCTCTGTGTCACCTGTGTGTCACCTGTGTGTCACCTGTGTGTCACCTGTGTCACCTGTGTGTCACCTCTGTGTCACCTGTGTGTCACCTGTGTGTCACCTGTGTGTCACCTGTGTGTCACCTGTGTGTCACCTGTGTCACATCTGTGTCATCTGTGTAACCCCCTGTGCCACCTGTGTGTCACCTGTGTCACCTGTGTGTCACCTGTGTCACACCTGTGTCACACCTGTGTCACCTCCCTGTGTCACCTGTGTCACATCTGTGTCACATCTGTGTCCCCATGTCCATCTGTCCCTGCTCCTCAGTGTTCCATGTCCCTTGTGTTCACCTGTCCCAGGTGTCACTGTCCCCTCTCACCTGTCCCAGGTGTCCCTCACCTGTCCTCTCTCACCTGTCCCAGGTGTCCCTGACTGTCCCTGTCTGTCCCCTCACTGTCCCCTCACTGTCCCTGACTGTCCCTGACTGTCCCTGACTGTCCCTGTGTGTCCCCTGTCCCAGGTGTTCCTGACAGAGTGCGCCGGCCCCCTGCTCATTTACCTGTCCCTCACTGTCCCAGGTGTCCCTGACTGTCCCTGACTGTCCCCTGTCCCCTGTCCCAGGTGTCCCTGTCTGTCCCTGACTGTCCCTGTCTGTCCCCTGTCACCTGCCCAGGTGTCCCTCACTGTCCCTGTGTGTCCCCTGTCCCTTACCTGTCCCAGGTGTTCCTGACGGAGTACGCCGGCCCCCTGCTCATTTACCTGTCCCCTCTCACCTGTCCCAGGTGTCCCTGACTGTCCCTGACTGTCCCCTGTCCCCTGCCCAGGTGTCCCTGTCTGTCCCTGACTGTCCCTGTCTGTCCCCTGTCCCCTGTCCCAGGTGTTCCTGACGGAGTGCGCCGGCCCCCTGCTCATTTACCTGTCCCTCACTGTCCCAGGTGTCCCTGACTGTCCCAGGTGTCCCTCACTGTCCCTGTGTGTCCCTTGTCCCCTGTCCCAGGTGTTCCTGACGGAGTACGCCGGCCCCCTGCTCATTTACCTGCTCTTCTATTTCCGGGTGCCGTTCCTGTACGGGCCCCGCTACGACTTCACGGCCAGCCGGCACCGCGTGGTGCAGTGAGTGACACCGGGGGGACACCTTGGGGACATTGGGGACACTGGGGACAGTCACGGCCAGCCGGCACCGCGTGGTGCAGTGAGTGACACCGGGGGGACACCTTGGGGACACTGGGGACACTGGGGACAGTCACAGCCAGCCGGCACCGCGTGGTGCAGTGAGTGACACTGGGGGACAGTGGGGACAGTGGGGACACTGGGGACACCTTGGGGACACTGGGGACACCTTGGGGACAGTGGGGACACTGGGGACACTGGGGACAGTCACGGCCAGCCGGCACCGCGTGGTGCAGTGAGTGACACCGGGGGGACACCTTGGGGACACTGGGGACACTGGGGACAGTCACGGCCAGCCGGCACCTCGTGGTGCAGTGAGTGACACCGGTGGGACATTGAGGGGACACTGGGGACACCTTGGGGACATTGGGGACACCTTGGGCACAATGGAGACATCGGGGATGTCAGGGACATTGGAAGCATTGGGGACATTGGGGACAGTCACCACCAGCCAGCACCACATGGTCCAGTGAGGGACACTGGGGACACCTTGAGGACATCTTGGGGACACTGGGGACGCCTTGGGCACAATGGGGACACCTTGGGGACAGTCATGGCCAGCCGGCACCGCGTGGTGCAGTGAGTGACACCGGGGGGACATTGGGGACACTGGGGACACCTTGGGGACAGTGGGGACATCGGGGATGTCAGGGACATTGGAAGCATTGGGGACATTGGGGACAGTCACCACCAGCTGGCACCACATGGTCCAGTGAGGGACACTGGGGACACCTTGAGGACATCTTGGGGACACTGGGGGCATTGGGGACACCTTGGGGACATTGGGGACACCTTGGGGACACTGGGGACATTGGGAGGACATTGGGGACAATGGGGACATTAGGGACAATTAGGGGATTGGGGACATTAGGGGGACACAGGGGACAATGGGGGGTTGGGAACATTGGGGGGTTTGGGGACACTGGGGACATCAGGGACAATGGGCATGCTGGGAGACATTGGGGATGTTGGGGACATCAGGGACACTGGGGACACCGGGGGGGGGGGGGGGGGGGACATTTGGGACATTGGGGGTTATGGGGGGACGTGGTGACATCGGGGAGACACTGGGGACTCTGTGGGGGACAATGGGGACAATGGGGACATTGGGGGAACATTGGGGACAATGGGAACATTGTGGACAATGGGGACAATGGGGACATTGGGGACAATGGGAACATTGGGGACAATGGGGACACTGTGGGGGACATTGGGGACATTGTGGACAATGGGGACAATGGGGACATTGGGGGAACATTGGGGACAATGGGGACAGTGGGGACAATGGGACAATGGGGACAGTGGGGACAATGGGGACATTGGGGACATTGGGGACAATGGGGACATTGGGGGAACAATGGGGACATTGGGGACATTGGGGACACTGGGGCTTGCAGGGCCCATTGTGGGGACACTGGCCAGGTGGTGGGGACAGGGGGAGGTGTCCCACGTGTGTCCCAGGTGTGTGCCAGGTGTGTCCCCAGTGTCGCCAACGGTGTCCCCAACGTCCCCAGCCTGGCGTGCTGCTGTCACTCGTTCCACTACGTCAAGCGGCTGCTGGAGACGCTGTTCGTGCACCGCTTCTCGCACGGCACCATGCCCCTGCGCAACATCTTCAAGGTGGGAGTGTCACCTGTGTCACCTATGACACCTGTGTGACACCTGTCTGTCACCTGTGCCATCCCCCTATCACCTGTGCGACACCTGTGTCACTGCCCCGGTACCGCCCTGTCCCCTTCTCGCACGGCACCGTGCCCCTGCGCAACATCTTCAAGGTGGGACACCTGGGACACCCGAGTGTCACCTGTGTCACCTGTGCCACCCCCTGTCACCTGTGTGACACCTGTGTGACACCTGTGTGTCACCTGTGTCACTGCCCTGGGCAGTGTCCTGTCCCCTCCCTGTCCCCTTCTCGCACAGCACCGTGCCCCTGTGCAACATCTTCAAGGGGGGACACCTGGGACACCCGAGTGTCACCTGTGTCACCTGTGCCACCTGTGCCATCCCCCTGTCACTTGTGCCACCTGTGCCATCCCCCTGTCACTTGTGTGACACCTGTGTCACTGCCCTGGGCAGTGTCCTGTCCCCTCCCTGTCCCCTTCTCGCACGGCACCGTGCCCCTGTGCAACATCTTCAAGGGGGGACACCTGGGACACCCGAGTGTCACCTGTGTCACCTGTGCCATCCCCCTGTCACCTGTGCCACCTGTGCCATCCCCCTGTCACCTGTGACACCTGTGTGTCACCTGTGTGTCACCTGTGTGACACCTGTGTGACACGTGTGCCACACTCCCAGCACTGCTGTCCCCTCCCTGTCCCCTCCTTGTCCTTGTCCTTGTCCCTGTCCCCACCAGTTCTGGCGCAGTGGCACTGACCCTGTGCCACACCTCTGGGGTGTCACTGTCACCTGGGTCACCTCCCTGTCCCCCCTGGGTCACCTCTGTGTCCCCTCTGTGTCACCTCCCTGTCACCTCTGCCACCCCCTGTCCCTGCCCAGCCCTGACCCCGTGTGACATCCTCCAGGTGTCACTGTCACCTGGGTCACCTCCCTGTCCCCCCTGGGTCACCTCTGTGTCACCTCTGCCACTTCTGTCACCTCTGGGTCACCTCTGCCACCCCCTGTCCCCACCTGGCCCTGACCCCGTATGGCGTCATCCTGGTGTCACCTCTGCCACCCTGTCCCCTCCCTGTCCCCTCAGTGTCCCCTCCATGGCAGCCCCGCACACCTGGCTGTCCCCAGGTGTCCCTGCCCACCACTGCCACATCCCCAAAGTGTCCCCAAGGTGTCCCCAAGGTGTCCCCAAAGTGTCCCCAATGTCCCCAACGTGTCCTCAATGTCCCCAGAACTGCACCTACTACTGGGGCTTCGCTGCCTGGATGGCGTACTACATCAACCACCCGCTGTACACCCCGCCAGGTGAGTGACACCGTCACTGTCACCTGTGTGTCACCTGTGTGTCACTGTCACCTGTGTGCCACCTGTGTGTCACTGTCACTGTCACTGTCACTGTCACTGTCACCTGTGTGCCACCTGTGTGTCACTGTCACTGTCCCCATCCCCACTACATCAACCACCCGCTGTACACCCCGCCAGGTGAGTGACACCGTCACTGTCACCTGTGTGTCACCTGTGTGTCACTGTCATTGTCACCTGTGTGTCACCTGTGTGTCACTGTCACCTGTGTGTCACTGTCACTGTCACCTGTGTGCCACCTGTGTGTCACTGTCACTGTCCCCATCCCCACTACATCAACCACCCACTATACACCCCGCCAGGTGAGTGACACCTGTGTGTCACCTGTGTGTCACCTGTGTGTCACTGTCACCCGTGTGTCACCTGTGTGTCACTGTCACTGTCACCTGTGTGTCACTGTCCCCATCCCCATTACATCAACCACCTGCTGTACACCCCGCCAGGTGAGTGACACCTGTGTGTCACCTGTGTGTTACTGTCACTGTCACTGTCACCTGTGTGTCACCCGTGTGTCACTGTCACTGTCCCCATTACATCAGCCACTCGCTGTACACCCCGCCAGGTGAGTGACACTGTCACCTGTGTGTCACGTGTGTGTCACTGTCACTGTCACCTGTGTGTCACTGTCACTGTCCCCATTACATCAGCCACTCGCTGTACACCCCGCCAGGTGAGTGACACTGTCACCTGTGTGTCACCTGTGTGTCACCTGTGTGTCACTGTCACTGTCACCTGTGTGTCACTGTCACTGTCCCCATTACATCAACCACTCGCTGTACACCCCGCCACGTGAGTGACACCGTCACTGTCACCTGTGTGTCACCTGTGTGTCACTGTCATTGTCACCTGTGTGTTACCTGTGTGTCACTGTCACCGTCACTGTCACCTGTCCCTGTCCCCATCTCCGTGTCCCCTTGTCCCCCTGTGTCACCAGGACACACACGGGGGGTGTCCCTGTCCCTGTCCCTGTCCCTGCCACGCCCGTGTCCCTGCAGGAGGGGACACTGTGGGTGTCCCTGTGTCCCTCTGTCCCTCTGTCCCTGTCTGTCTGTCCCCATGCTGACCCCCTCGTGTCCCTGTCCCTCTGTCCCTGTGTCTCTGTCCCCATCCCCATCTCTGTCCCCCTTTTGTCCCCATCCCTGTCCCCCTGTCTCCCTGTCCCTGTGTCCGTCTGTCCCCCTGTCCTTGTGCTGACCTCTCCGTGTCTCTGTCCCTTTGTCCCTGTGTCCGTCTGTCCCCATGCCTGTCCCTGTGTCCCTGTCCCTCTGTCCCTGTGTCCCTCTGTCCATCTGTCCCTGTGTCCGTCTGTCCCCGTGCCTGTCCCTGTGTCCGTCTGTCCCCGTGTCCGTCTGTCCCCTTTGTCCCTGTCCCTGTGTCCCTCTGTCCCTTTGTCCCTGTGTCCGTCTGTCCCCCTGTCCTTGTGCTGACCTCTCCGTGTCCCTGTCCCTCTGTCCCTGTGTCCGTCTGTCCCCATCCCTGTCCCTGTGTCCCTGTCCCCATGTCTGTCTGTCCCCATCCCTGTCCCTGTGTCAGTCTGTCCCCGTGTCCGTCTGTCCCCTTTGTCCCTGTCCCCGTGTCCGTCTGTCCCGCTCTGACCCCGTCTGTCCCCCCAGCGTACGGTGACGATCAGGTGAAGCTGGCGCTGGCCGTGTTCCTGGTGGGTACGGGGGACACTGGGGGGACACTGGGGGACACTGGGGGACACTGGGGGGACACTGGGGGACACTGGGGGACACTGGGGGGACATTGAGGGGGACATTGGGGGGACACTGGGGGGACACTGGGGGACACTGGGGGGACATTGAGGGGACATTGGGGACACTGGGGGGACATTGAGGGGGACATTGGGGGGACACTGGGGGGACATTGGGGGGACACTGGGGGACACTGGGGGAACATTGAGGGGACATTGGGGACACTGGGGGGACATTGAGGGGGACATTGGGGGGACACTGGGGGACACTGGGGGAACATTGAGGGGACATTGGGGACACTGGGGGGACATTGAGGGGGACATTGGGGGGACACTGGGGGACACTGGGGGGACACTGGGGGGACATTGAGGGGATATTGGGGGGCTGGGAATGGGGGCTTTGGGGGGTTTGGGGGGGTCAGGACGGGGATTTGGGGGGTCGTGGCAGAGTTGGGGGGTCCCAGTGGGGGTCTGGGGGGCTGGGAGAGGGGTTTGGGGGGTTTGGGGGGGTCCCAGTGGGGTTTGGGGGGTTTGGGGGGGCCCATGGGGGGTTTGGGGGGTTTGGGGGGTTGGGATGGGGAGTTTGGGGGGGCTCCCGGTGGGTTTGGGGGGGTCATGGGGGGTTTGGGGGGGCCCATGGGGGGTTTGGGGGGTCCCAGTGGGTTGGGGGGGGGCTGGTCTGGTCTGGGCTCTTTTGGGGGGTCTGGGGGTTCCATTGAGGGTTTGGGGGGCTCCCAGTTGGTTTGGGGGGGGCTGGGATGGGGGATTTGGGGAGGGGTCTGGGGGGCCATGGGGGGTTTGGGGGGCTGTGGGGGGCCCATGGGGGGCTGAGGGAACAGGAATGGGGGATTTGGGGGGTCCATGGGGGGTTTGGGGGGTCATGGGCGGTTTGGGGGAGTTCAGGGGGGTTTGAGGGGTTTGGGGGGCTATGGGGGGGCTGAGGGAACAGGAATGGGGGATTTGGGGGGTCCATGGGGGGTTTGGGGGGTCCATGGGGGGTTTGGGGGGAGTTCAGGGGGGTTTGAGGGGTTTGGGGGGCTATGGGGGGGCTGAGGGAACAGGAATGGGGGATTTGGGGGGTCCATGGGGGGGTTTGGGGGGTCCATGGGCGGTTTGGGGGAGTTCGGGGGGTTTGAGGGGTTTGGGGGGGTCCCAGTGAGGGTTTGGGGGGTTTGGGGGGGCTCAGGGAATTGGAATGGGGGATTTGGGGGTGCCGTGGGGGGTTTGGGGGGGTCCCAGTGGGGCTGGGGGGCTCTGGGCAGATTTTGGGGGGCTGGGGGGGTTTGAGGGGCCATGGGGGGCTCTGGGCACATTTTGGGGGGCTGGGGCAGTTTTGGGGGGTCCCAATGGGGACATTGGGGGGTCCCTGGGGGGGTCCTGGTGCCACCCCCGCCGTGACCCCTCCGTGACCCCTCCGTGACCCCTCCGTGACCCCCCCAGTTCTGCCAGCTCGGGAACTTCTCCATCCACGTGGCCCTGAGGAACCTGCGGCCGGCGGGTGAGGGGACAGCGGGGACAGCGGGGGGACACTGGGGACAGTGGGGACAGCGGGGGGACACTGGGGACAGCGGGGACAGCGGGGGGACACTGGGGACAGTGGGGACACTGGGGACAGTGGGGACATTGAGGGGACATTGAGGGGACATTGGGGACAGAGGGGACATTGAGGGGACAGCGGGGGGACACTGGGGACAATGGGGGGATTGGGGACAGTGGGGACACTGGGGACATTGGGGACATTGGGGACAATGGGGTGTTGGGGACATTGGGGACATTGAGGGGACAGCCAGGGGACATTGGGGACAGTGGGGGGACATTGAGGGGACATTGGGGACATTGGGGGGACATTGGGGACAATGGGGACATTGGGGGGACATTGGGGACAGCGGGGACATTGAGGGGACATTGGGGACAGCAGGGACATGGGGGACATTGAGGGGACAGCCAGGGGACATTGGGGACAGTGGGAGCATTGGGGGACACAGAGGGACATTGGGGACAGCCAGGGGACAGTGGGCAGACATGGGGACATTGGGGACACTGAGGGACACGGGGGACATCAGGGACACTGGGGACATTGAGGGGACAGTGGGGACAGTGGGGGACACAGAGGGGACATGGAGGGGACATGGAGGGTGGCACCTGTCTGGGGCGTGGCCTGGGGGGTGACACGTGTCCTGAGGGTGTCACCAGTGTGTGACCCGTGTCCTACGGGATGTCACCGGTGTGTCCCCGTGTCTGTCCCTGTGTCCCCATGTGACAGTGCGTGTCCCGTGTCCCCTTGTGTCCCCCCGTGTGTCCCTGTGTCCCCATGTGTCCCCATGTGTGTCCCTGTGTCCCCGTGTCACAGTGCCTGTCCTGTGTCCCCATGTGTCACCAGTGTCCCCCCCTGTGTCCCCACGTCCGGGGGTGTCACCGGTGTGTCCCTGTGTGTGCCGTGTCCCCGTGGTGCTCTGTGTCACCGGTGTCCCCCCATGTCACCGGTGTCCCCCTGTGTCACCGATGTCCCTGTGTGTTCCCGTGTGTCCCTGTGTGTCACCAATGTCCCCGTGTGTCACCGATGTCCCCGTGTGTCACTGATGTCCCCGATGTCCCCGACGTCCCTGTGTGTCACCGATGTCCCCGTGTGTCCCCGTGTGTCCCCGTGTGTCCCCGTGTGTCACTGATGTCCCCGTGTGTCACCGATGTCCCCGTGTGTCCCCGTGTGTCACTGATGTCCCCGTGTGTCACCGATGTCCCCGTGTGTCCCCGTGTGTCCCCGTGTGTCCCCGTGTGTCCCCGTGTGTCACCGATGTCCCCATGTGTCACCGATGTCCCCGTGTGTCCCCGTGTGTCACTGATGTCCCCGATGTCCCCGATGTCCCCGTGTGTCACTGATGTCCCTGTGTGTCACTGATGTCCCCGATGTCCCCGATGTCCCTGTGTGTCACCGATGTCCCCAATGTCCCCGATGTCCCCGTGTGTCCCCGCAGGCTCCAAGACGCGCAAGATCCCGTACCCGACGCGGAACCCGTTCACGTGGCTGTTCCTGCTCGTGTCCTGCCCCAACTACACCTACGAGGTCAGGGACAGTGGGGACAGTGGGGACACTGGGGACAGTGGGGACAATGGGGACAGTGGGGACAGTGGGGACAATGGGGACAGTGGGACAGTGGGGACACTGGGGACATTGGGGACAATGGGGGACACTGGGGACAGTGGGGACACTGGGGACAATGGGGACAGTGGGGACAATGGGGACATGGGGACAATGGGACAGTGGGGACATTGGGGACACTGGGGACAGTGGGGACAGTGGGACACTGGGGACAGTGGGGACAGTGGGGACATGGGGACAGTGGGACAGTGGGACAGTGGGGACAGTGGGGACATGGGGACAGTGGGGACAGTGGGGACATTGGGGACAGTGGGGGACATGGGGGCAGTGGGGACATGGGGGCAGTGGGGACATGGGGACAATGGGGACACCTGGGGGGCTGTGACATCCCTGGGGACACCTGGACACCCTGGGGACACCTGGGGGGTGTGACAGTCTTGGGAGGGGACACGGCCATGGGGACATCGCGGTGCTGGGGGTGTCACTGGAGGATGGGGACACTGCCCAAAGGTGACATCCCCATAAGTGACACCCCACAGGTGACACCCACAGGTGACACCCACAGGTGACACCCACAGGTGACAGTCCCCAATTTGTCCCCCTAGGTCGGTTCCTGGATCGGTTTCACCATCATGACCCAGTGCCTGCCCGGTGAGGGGACAGCAGGGGACAGCAGGGGACACATGGGGGGACATGGGGGGACATGGAGGGGACACATGAGGGGACACATGGGGGGGACACATGGAGGAACATGAGGGGACATGAGGGGGACAAAGGGGGACACGGGAGGGACATGAGGGGACACAGAGGGGGACAAAGGGGGACATGGAGGGGACACAGGGTGGGACATGGAGGGGACATGAGGGGACAATGAGGGGGACACAGAGGGGACCAGGAGGGGACATGGTGGGGGCATGGAGGGGACACTGAGGGGGACACAAGGGGACGCGGGACGGGGGGTGACACCCCAGAGACTCCGGTCCGGTGTCCCCTCTGTCCCTGTCCCCTGTGCCACTCCAGGGTCCCCAGGGATTTTGGGGGGATTCAGGGTGGATTTGGGTGGATTTAGATGGATTTGGGGGTGATTTGGGGGAATTTGGGGTGATTTGGGGTGGTTTAGGTGGATTTTGGGGTGGATTTGGGTGGTTTTTGGGGTGGATTTGAGGGGAATTTGGGGGGCATTCAGGTGGATTTGGGGGTGGTTTAGGTGGATTTTGGGGTGATTTGGGGCGGATTTAGGAGTGATTTTGGGGGGATATGAGGCGGATTCAGGGTGGATTTAGGTGGATTTGGGGGAATTTGGGGTGGATTTGGGAACGATTTTTGGGGGGGGGTTGGGGTGGTTTAAATGGATTAGGGGTGGAATTGGGGTGGATTCGGGGGGATTTGTGTGGATTTTGGGGGGATCTGGGAGGATGTGGGGTGGATTTTGGGGTGGATTTTGGGGAATGGGTTGGATTTGGGGGTTTTGGGGTGGATTTGGGGGTTTTGGGGTGGATTTGGGGGGATTTGAGGTGGGTATGGGTTGAATTTAGGGGTGATTTGGGATCTGGGAGGATTTGAGTTGGATTTGGGTGACTTGGGGTGAGTTTTGGGGGGATTTGAGGTGGTTTGGGGTGATTTGGGGTGGAATTGTGTTGAATTTGGGGGATTTTGGGGTGGATTTAGGGGTGGATTTAGGAGGGACTCGGTGGATTTTGACAGGATTTGGGGTGGATTTTGGGGTAGATTTAGGAGGGATTTGGGGAGGATTTTAGGGTGATCCAGGTGGATTTTGGGGGTGATTTGGGGTGGATTTTGGGTGGATTTGGTGGTTATTGTTTCGATTTTGGGGTGATTGGATGGCTTTTGGGGAGATTTGGGGTGGTTTAGATGGATTTGGGTTGGATTTGGGTGGAATTAGGGTGATTTGAGGTGGATTCAGGTGGATTAGGGGTGATTTGGGGTGGAATTGGGATGGATTTGGGATGGATTTAGGGGTCATTGTTTAGATTTTGGGGTCATTTGGGGTGGATTTAGGGGTGGATTTCGGGGTGACTTGGAGGGGAATTTTGGGGCATTTGGGTTGGATTTGGGGTGGATTTTGTGAGGAGATTTGGGTGAATTTTGAGTGGATTTGAGTGGATTTTGGGGTGGATTTGTGTTGGATTGGGGTGGATTTCGGGTAGATTTTGGGGGATTTGGGGTGGTTTGGGGTGGATTTTGTGTGGATTTGGGTTGGATTTGGGGTGGATTTGGGGTGGTTTAGATGGATTTGGGTTGGATTTGGGTGGATTAGTGGTGATTTGGGGTTGATTTTGGGGAATGTGTTGGATTGGGGTGGATTTGGGGTAGATTTTGGGGGGATTTGGGGTGGTTTGGGGTGGATTTTTTGTGGATTTGGGGTGGATTTGGGTTGGATTTGGGGTGGTTTAGATGGATTTGGGTGGATTTAGTGGTGATTTGGGGTGGATTTTGGGTAATGTGTTGGATTGGGGTGGATTTGGGGTGATTTGGGGTGGATTTTGTGTGGATTTTGTGTGGATTTGGGTTGGATTTGGGGTGGTTTAGATGGATTTGGGTGGATTTAGTGGTGATTTGGGGTGGATTTTGGGGAATGCGTTGGATTTAGGGGTGGATTTAGGAGCGAATCTGGGTGGATTTTGAGGGGAATTGAGTGGATTTTGGGGGAATTTGGGGTGGATTTAGTGAGGAGATTTGGGTGGATTTTGGGGTGGATTTGGGTGGATTTTGGGGTGGATTTGTGTTGAATTGGGTGGATTTAGGGGGATTTTGCGTGGATTTGTGTGGATTTGGGGTGGATTTTGGGGTGATTCGGGGTGGATTTAGGAGTGGATTTGGGGTGGGTTTGGGGGATTTGTGTTGGATTCAGCTGGATTTGGGGTGGATATGGATGGATTCAGGTGGATTTTGTGGGGAATTGAGTGGATTTTGGGCTGGATTTGGGGTGGATTTCAGGGTGCCTTGGGGGGGATTTTGGGGTGGATTTGTGTTGGATTTAGGGGGCTTTTGAAGGGATTTGGGTGGATTTGGGTTGGATTTGGAGTGGATTGTGAGGGGAATTGAGTGGATTTTGGGGTGGATTTGTGTTGGATTCAGGTGGATTTGGGGTGGATATGGACGGATTCAGGTGGATTTTGTGGGGAATTGAGTGGATTTTGGGCTGGATGTGGGGTGGATTTCAGGGTGACTTGGGGGGATTTTGGGGTTCATTTGTGTTGGATTTAGGGGGATTTTGAAGGGATTTGGGTTGGATTTGGAGTGGATTGTGAGGGGAATTGAGCAGATTTTGGGGTGGATTTGTGTTGGATTGGGGTGGATTTAGGGGGATTTTGCGTGGATTTTGGGGGGATTTGTGGTGTCCCCGCGGTGCCAGCCGTGTCCCGGCCGTGTCCCTGCGGTGTCCCCGCGGTGCCAGCCGTGTCCCTGTCCCCACAGTGGCGCTCTTCTCGCTGGTGGGGTTCGTGCAGATGGCGATCTGGGCTCAGGGCAAGCACCGCAGTTACCTGCGCGAGTTCCGCGATTACCCGCCCCTGCGCTCGCCCATCGTGCCCTTCCTGCTGTGACACCGCCCTGGGGACAGCCCCCAGTGTCCCCTTCCTGCTGTGACACCGGGGGGACACCCAGGGGACAGCCCCCAGTGTCCCCTTCCTGCTGTGACACTGAGGGGACACCGAGGGGACATCCCCCAGTGTCCCCTTCCTGCTGTGACACCGCGAGGACGTCCCTCAGTGTCCGCTTCCTGCTGTGACACCGAGGGGACATCGAGGGGACAGCCCCCAGTGTCCCCTTCCTGCTGTGACACCGCCGGGGGGACACCACAGGGACAGCCCCCAGTGTCCCCTTCCTGCTGTGACAGCAAGGGGACACCACAGGGACAGCCCCCAGTGTCCTCTTCCTGCTGTGGGGACACTGCAGGGACAGCCCCAGAACATCCCCCGTTGTCCCCTCCCCATCCTGGGGACACCTTGGGGACACCTTGGGGACACGGTGCTCTCTGCTGTCCCCTCCCTGCTGTGACACTGTGGGGACACCGTGATGTGTCCCCGCCAGTCCTGCCCTGAGCCTTGGGCACAGAGAGGGGCAGGGGACATGAGCCCCTTGTCACCCTGGTGTCACAGCAGGACACGGCAGTGTGGCCACACCGTCCCTTGTCACCTCCAGGGTGCCAGCCCCGGTGGCAGTGTCACCTCCAGGGTGGCAGTGTCACCTCCATGGTGGCAGTGTCACCTCCAGATGCCATCCCTGGTGGCAGTGTCCCCTCCGTGGTGGCAGTGTCACCTCCCTGGTGGCAGTGTCCCCTTCTCGGTAGCAGTGTCACATCCAGGGTCCCATCCCCAGTGTCACCTCCATGATGGCAGTGTCCCCTCTGTGGTGGCACTGTCCCCTCCACGGTGGCCGTGTCACCTCCATGGTGGCAATGTCACATCCAGGTTGGCAGTGTCACCTCCAGATGCCATCCCTGGTGTCCCCTCCATGGTGGCAGTGTCCCCTCTGTGGTGGCAGTGTCACATCCAGGGTGGCAGTGTCCCCTCCCTGGTGCCATCCCCAGTGGCACTGTCCCCTCCACGGTGGCAGTGTCACCTCCATGGTGGCAGTGTCACATTCAGGGTGGCACTGTCACCTCTGTGGTGGCACTGTCACATCCAGGCTCCCATCCCCGGTGTCCCCTCCCCAGTGGCACTGTCACCTCCAGGGTGCCATCCGTGGTGTCCCCTCCCCAGTGGCAGTGTCGCCTCCATGGTGGCACTGTCCCCTCCTCGGTGGCAGTGTCACATCCAGGGTCCCATCTCCAGTGTCACCTCCATGGTGGCAGTGTCACCCCCATGGTGGCACTGTCCCCAGCAGCACTGTCCCCGTCACCCCAAGCCACCCCTGGTGACACCGCGGTGTCACCCCCCGTGTCCCCTGCCCAGTGCCACCCCCTGTCCCTGTCCCCGTCCCCGCAGGTGACAATAAATGCCATCCCCCCCTCCGTGTGTGGCTGTCATTGTGTCATTGTCCCCTCCCTGGGGACACCCTTGGGGACAATCCCAGGCTGGGGGGGGGGCGGTGGCTTCGCGATGTCCCCAAGCACAGTGACACGGTGACACGGTGACACAGAGCCAGCGCCGTGTGTGACAGCTTTATTGGGGGGTGGCCTCGTGTCACCGTCACCGGGGTGTCACTCGGGTGTCACGTGTCATTCAGTGTCACTCGGTTCCTCAGGTGTCACCAGGTGTCACTCGGGTGTCACTTGGTGTCACCAGGTGTCATTCAGTGTCACTCAGTGTCACTCAGGTGTCACTTGGTGTCATTCGGGTGTCACTCGGTGCCCCAGATGTCACTCAGTGTCACCAGGTGTCACTCGCGTGTCACTCGGAGTCCCAGATGTCACTCAGGGGTCACTCGGTGTCATCGGGTGTCACTCGGTTCCTCGGGTGTCACTTGGGTGTCACTGCGGTGTCACCTGACAGCTTTATTGGGGGGTGGCCTCGTGTCACCATCACTGGGGTGTCATCCTGTGTCACTCGGTGATGTTTCCAGTGTCACTCAGGTGTCACTTGGTGTCACTCAGTGTCACCAGGTGTCACTCGGGTCCTCGGGTGTCACTCGGAATCCCACATGTCACTTGGTCTCACCACGGTGTCCCTGGTGTCACTGTCACTCGGTGTCACTCGGCGTCATCGGGTGTCACTCGGTTCCTCGGGTGTCACTCAGTTGTCACTCTGTGTCACTCGGTGTCATTTGACAGCCCTGCTGTGTGAGGTGGCCTCGTGTCACCGTCACCAGGGTGTCACTTGGTTCCTCGGGTGTCACTTGGTGTCACTCAGGTGTTGCCAGTGTCACTTGCTGTCACCGCGGTGTCCCAGATGTCACTTGATGTCCCTGGGTGTCACTCGGGTGCCACTCAGTGTCCCAGACGTCACTCGGTGTTGCGTCACTTGGTGTCACCGTGGTGTCCCCAGTGTCACTCAGGTGTCACTCGGTGTCCCAGATGTCACTTGGGTGTCACTCAGGTGTCACTCAGTGTCACTCGCTGTCCCCGGTGTCACTTGGGTGTCACTGAGTGTCCCCAGGGTCACTCAGGTGTTACTTGGAGTCCTCGCTGTCGCTCGTTGTCACTCGTCTCCACTGTGCCGTGTGTCCCTCGCTGCCCCCAATGTCACTCGCTGTCCCCGCTGTCCCACTGTCCCTGTTTGTCACTCGCTGTCCCCGCTGTCCCCGTGGTGTCACTGTTTGTCACTCACTGTCCCTGGTGTCCCCGCAGTGTCCCCGTAGTGTCACTCACTGTCCCCGTGGTGTCCCCGCAGTGTCACTCACTGTCCCCGCTGCCCCCATGGTGTCACTCGCTGTCCTGCTGTCCCCGTTTGTCACTTGCTGTCCCCGCTGTCCCCGTTTGTCACTCGCTGTGCCCGTGGTGTCCCCGCAGTGTCACTTGGTGTCCCCGCTGTCCCCGTTTGTCACTCGCTGTCCCCGCTGCCCCCATGGTGTCACTGTTTGTCACTCGCTGTCCCCGTTTGTCACTCGCTGTCCTCGCTGTCCCCGTGTCGCTTCCTCAGCCGTTGCTGCCGCAGCCGCAGGCGCCGCTCGCGCTCAAACTCCTTCATGCGCATCACATAGCTGGGACAGGGACAGCAACAGTGTCACCAACGTGTGTCACCAACGTGTGTCACCGTGTGTGACTGTGTGTCACTGTGTGTCATCACATAGCTGGGACAGGGACAGCAACAGTGTCACCGTGTGTCACCAACGTGTGTCACCGTGTGTGACTGTGTGTCACTGTGTGTCATCACATAGCTGGGACAGGGACAGCAACAGTGTCACCGTGTGTCACCAACGTGTGTCACCGTGTGTCACTGTGTGTCACTGTGTGTCATCACATAGCTGGGACAGGGACAGCAACAGTGTCACCAACGTGTGTCACCAACGTGTGTCACCGTGTGTCACTGTGTGTCACTGTGTGTCATCACATAGCTGGGACAGGGACAGGGACAGTGTCACCAACGTGTGTCACCAACGTGTGTCACTGTGTGTCACTGTGTGTCACCGTGTGTCATCACATAGCTGGGACAGGGACAGCAACAGTGTCACCGTGTGTCACCAACGTGTGTCACTGTGTGTCACTGTGTGTCACTGTGTGTCATCCCATAGCTGGGACAGGGACAGGGACAGCGACAGTGTCACCAACGTGTGTCACCAACGTGTGTCGCTGTGTGTCACTGTGTGTCATCACATAGCTGGGACAGAGACAGGGACAGTGTCACCGTGTGTCACCAACATGTGTCACCGTGTGTGACTGTGTGTGACTGTGTGTCATCACATAGCTGGGACAGGGACAGCGACAGTGTCACCAACGTGTCACCAACGTGTGTCACCGTGTGTGACTGTGTGTCACCGTGTGTCATCACATAGCTGGGACAGGGACAGGGACAGTGTCACCGTGTGTCACTGTGTGTCACCGTGTGTGACTGTGTGTCACCGTGTGTCATCACATAGCTGGGACAGGGACAGGGACAGTGTCACCGTGTGTCACCAACGTGTGTCACCGTGTGTGACTGTGTGTCACTGTGTGTCATCACATAGCTGGGACAGGGACAGGGACAGTGTCACCAACGTGTGTCACCAACGTGTGTCACCAACGTGTGTCGCTGTGTGTCACTGTGTGTCATCGCATAGCTGGGACAGGGACAGCAACAGTGTCACCAACGTGTGTGACTGTGTGTCACTGTGTGTCATCACATAGCTGGCACAGGGACAGCAACAGTGTCACCAACGTGTGTCACCAACGTGTGTCACCGTGTGTCACTGTGTGTCACTGTGTGTCACTGTGTGTCATCACATAGCTGGGACAGGGACAGGGACAGTGTCACCGTGTGTCACCAACGTGTGTCACCGTGTGTGACTGTGTGTCACTGTGTGTCATCACATAGCTGGGACAGGGACAGGGACAGTGTCACCGTGTGTCACCAACGTGTGTCACCGTGTGTGACTGTGTGTCACTGTGTGTCATCACATAGCTGGGACAGGGACAGGGACAGTGTCACCAACGTGTGTCACCAACGTGTGTCACCGTGTGTGACTGTGTGTCACTGTGTGTCATCACATAGCTGGGACAGGGACAGGGACAGTGTCACCAACGTGTGTCACCAACGTGTGTCACCAACGTGTGTCGCTGTGTGTCACTGTGTGTCATCACATAGCTGGGACAGGGACAGCAACAGTGTCACCAACGTGTGTCACCAACGTGTGTCACCGTGTGTCACTGTGTGTGACTGTGTGTCACTGTGTGTCATCACATAGCTGGGACAGGGACAGGGACAGGGACAGCGACAGTGTCACCAACGTGTGTCACCAACGTGTGTCGCTGTGTGTCACTGTGTGTCATCACATAGCTGGGACAGGGACAGTGACAGTGTCACCAACGTGTCACCAACGTGTGTCACCGTGTGTCATCACATAGCTGGGACAGGGACAGCAACAGTGTCACCGTGTGTCACCAACGTGTGTCACCGTGTGTGACTGTGTGTCACTGTGTGTCACTGTGTGTCATCACATAGCTGGGACAGGGACAGGGACAGTGTCACCAACGTGTGTCACCGTGTGTCATCACATAGCTGGGACAGGGACAGGGACAGGGACAGTGTCACCAACGTGTGTCACCAACGTGTGTCACCGTGTGTGACTGTGTGTCACTGTGTGTCATCACATAGCTGGGACAGGGACAGCGACAGTGTCACCAACGTGTCACCAACGTGTGTCACCGTGTGTCATCACATAGCTGGGACAGGGACAGGGACAGGGACAGTGTCACCGTGTGTCACCAACGTGTGTCACCGTGTGTCACCAACGTGTGTCACTGTGTGTCACCGTGTGTCATCACATAGCTGGGACAGGGACAGCGACAGTGTCACCAACGTGTGTCACCAACGTGTGTTGCTGTGTGTCACTGTGTGTCATCACATAGCTGGGACAGGGACAGCGACAGGGACAGGGACATCGTGTGTCACCAACGTGTGTCACTGTGTGTCACCGTGTGTCACTGTGTGTCACTGTGTGTCATCACATAGCTGGGACAGGGACAGGGACAGGGACAGCGACAGTGTCACCAACGTGTGTCACCAACGTGTGTCACTGTGTGTCATCACATAGCTGGGACAGCGACAGGGACAGGGACAGTGTCACCAACGTGTGTCACCGTGTGTCACTGTGTGTCATCACATAGCTGGGACAGGGACAGCGACAGTGTCATCGTGTGTCACCGTGTGTCACTGTGTGTCACTGTGTGTCACTGTGTGTCACCATGTCACCGTGTGTCATCACGTAGCTGGGACAGGGACAGGGACAGTGTCACCAACGTGTCACCAACGTGTGTCATCATGTCACCCCTGTGTCACTGTGTGTGTCATCACATAGCTGGGACAGGGACACTGTGTCACTGTGTGTCACCACCGTGTCACCACTGTGTCACCACGTCACTGTGTGTCACCACAGTGGCACCGTGTGTCACCGTGTGTCACCGTGTGTCATTGCGTGTCACTGTGTCACCACATCACTGTGTGTCACCATGTGTCACCGTGTGTCATTGTGTGTCACTGTGTCACCACAGTGGCACCGTGTGTCACCGTGTGTCACTGTGTGTCACCGTGTGTCACTGTGTGTCACCGTGTCACCACAGTGGCACCGTGTGTCACCGTGTGTCACTGTGTGTCACCGTGTGTCACTGTGTGTCACCGTGTCACCACAGTGGCACCGTGTGTCACCGTGTGTCACTGTGTGTCACCGTGTGTCACTGTGTGTCGCCACGGCCACCAACATGTGCGTGCGGGTGGCACCATGGTGGCCCCATGTCCCCAAGCCCCTCCCATGTCCCCGTCACCCCCCAGACACGTCCCTGCTGTCCCTGTGTCCCCATGTCCTGTTCCTGCTGCTGGCAGCTGTCCCCCCATGATGTCCCCATGATGTCCCCCCAATGTCCCTGTGTCCCTTACTCCTTGTGCTGGCAGCTGTCCCAGCCATGTCCCCCCCAATGTCCCCATGTCCCCAAATGTCCCCTCAATGTCCCCATGTCCCCCCCAATGTCCCCAATGTCTCCATGTCCCCAGTGTCCCCATGTCCCTGTCCCTTACTCCCGGTGCTGGCAGCTGTTCCAGATGTGGTGCACCCATGTCCCCCCAGTGTCCCCATGTCCCCCCAGTGTCCCCATGTCCCCACAATGTCCCCACAATGTCCCCCCAATGTCCCCCCAATGTCCCCATGTTCCCCCAATGTCTCCAATGTCACCATGTCCCCAGTGTCCCCATGTCCCCAAATGTCCCCACAATGTCCCCACAATATCCCCATGTCCCCCAATGTCCCCAGTGTGCCCAATGTCCCCATGTCCCCATGTCCCAGTGTCCCCAGTGTCCCTGTATCCCCGATGTGCCCATGTCCCCAGTGTCCCCGTGTCACTCACTCCTGGTGCTGGCAGCTGTCCCAGGCGTGGCGCAGCATGTGGCACCCCCATGTCCCCAGTGTCCCCATGTCCCCAGTGTCCCCATGTCCCCAATGTCCCCCAATGTCCCCAGTGTCCCCGTGTCACTCACTCCTGGTGCTGGCAGCTGTCCCAGGCGTGGCGCAGCACGTGCCACCCCCAATATCCCCATGTCCCCAATGTCCACAATGTCCCCATGTCCCCGTGTCCCCAGTGTCCCCAATGTGTCACTCACTCCTGGTGCTGGCAGCTGTCCCAGGCGTGGTGCAGCACATGGCACCCCCATGTCCCCAGTGTCCCCATGTCCCCAATGTCCCCAGTGTCCCAGTGTCCCCCATGTCCCCGTGTCCCCATGTCACTCACTCCTCGTGCTGGCAGCTGTCCCAGGCGTGGCGCAGCGCGTGGCACCCCCAGGGCACAGGGAAGTTGTCCCGCTGGCACCGCAGCAGCCGCACCAGGTGGTGCCCGCAGAAATCCCTCTGCTCCAGGGGCACGCGGGCATCCGAGAGCTGCGACGCCGAGGCCACCATCACTGTCACCAGAGAGAGGGGACAGGGACAGTCAGGGACACACAGGGACACACAGGGACACCCAAGGACAGCTGGGATGCCAAGGCCACCATCACTGTCACCAGAGAGAGGGGACAGAGACAGTCAGGGACAGCCAGGGACAGCCAGGGACAGCTGGGACGCCGAGGTCACCATCACTGTCACACACAGGGGACAGGGACAGTCAGGGACAGCCAGGGACACCCAGGGACAGCTGGGATGCCAAGGCCACCATCACTGTCACACACAGGGGACAGGGACAGTCAGGGACAGCCAGGGACAGCCAGGGACAGCTGCGACGCCGAGGCCACCATCACTGTCACACACAGGGAACAGAGGGGACAATGACAGCTGGGACACTCAGGGGCACTCAACGACACCCAGGGGCACGCGGGCATCGGAGAGCTGCGACGCCGAGGCCACCATCACTGTCACCAGAGAGGGGACAGGGACAGTCAGGGACAGCCAGGGACAGCCAGGGACACCCAGGGACACCAAGGGACAGCTCTGACGCCGAGGCCACCATCACTGTCACACACAGGGGACAGAGGGGACAATGACAGCTGGGACAGCTGTGACGCCGAGGCCACCATCACTGTCACACACAGGGAACAGAGGGGACAATGACAGCTGGGACACTCAGGGGCACTCAACGACACCCAGGGGCACGCGGGCATCGGAGAGCTGCAACACCGAGGCCACCATCACTGTCACCAGAGAGGGGACAGGGACAGTCAGGGACACCCAGGGACAGTCAGGGACACCCAGGGACACCCAGGGACAGCTGGGATGCCAAGGCCACCATCACTGTCACACACAGGGGACAGGGACAGTCAGGGACAGCCAGGGACAGCTGCGACGCCGAGGCCACCATCACTGTCACCAGAGAGAGGACAGGGACAGGCAGGGACACTCAGGGACACCCAGGGACACCCAGGGACAGCTGCGACGCCGAGGCCACCATCACTGTCACAGAGAGGGGACAATGTCAGTCACGGACACCCAGGGACAGCTGGGCTGCCAAGGCCACCATCACTGTCACCAGAGGGGACAAGGACACTCAGGGACAGAGGGGACACTCAGGGACACAGGTGACACTCAAGGACACTCAAGGACACTCAGCACCCACCCGGGAATGGGGACAAACAGGGGACACGGTGTGACAGACACTCAGGGACATTCAGGGACACGCAGCCCTGGGCCGGCTCCGCCACCGAGGCCACCATGGCTGTCACAGAGAGGGGACAGAGGGAACACTCGGGGACACTCAGGGACACTCGGGGACCCTCAAGGCCCACCCGGGAATGGGGACAAACAGGGGACAGGGTGTGACAGAGCGGGGACACGGGGTGGCAATGCAGGGACAGCGACACCCGCGTGGCACCAGGGTGGGGACAGGGTGGGTGGCACCGGGAGTCACAGACGGGGGGGACGCACGGGAGGTCACCGAGGTCACCCCAAGGCCACCGCGCCCCCCTTATGTCCCCATGTCCCCGCGTCCCCTCGCGGTGTCCCGCACTGACCGCGCGGCCGGCGGGCCGGCATGCCCAGCTCGGCGGGGAAGGACGGCATGTGCAGCGGGTCGGGCTCGGCCTCGGCGTCCCACAGGTAGCGCCGGCTCAGGTGCCCGCCCATGGCGGCGGCGGCGGCTCCGGGCCCGGCCTGGCGGAGAAAATGGCGGCGGAACCGGAAGTGAAGGGAGCCAGAACCGGAAGTGAAGGAGCCAGAACCGGAAGTGAAGGAGCCGGAAGCGGAAGTGGCGGAAGGAAGGGGAGGCGGCACCGCGGCGCCCCCTGGAGGAGGGGAGGAGCGGAAAGCGCCACTGAGAGCCCTCAAAAACGCCAAAAAACCAAAAAAAACCCAACAGAAAATGCTCCAAAAATCCCCCCAAAAGACCCAACCCCCACAAAACTGACCAAAAAACCCACAAAAAAAAAAAAAAAACACAAAACCCCACAGAACCCCAAAAAAAGACCCAAAAACACAAAAACAAAAAGAAAGAAATCACCTGAAGAACCCACCCCCCCAAAAAAAACCCAAAACCTTAAAACAATCCCCCAGAAATCCCTAAATAAACCTTTAAAAACAAACAAACAAAAAGAAAACCCAAAAAAACCCCAACCGAAAATCTCAAAAAAACCCCTCCAAAAAACTCCCCCAAAAAAACTCCACCCCTTCAGAACAAACTAAAAAAAAACACAAAAAAAAAGAAAAACCCTCCCTAAATAAAACAACCCAAAACCCTCACAAAACCCTAAAAAAGTCCCAGAAACATAAAACAAAAAAAAAAAAAACAGCAAAAAACCCAAAAAACCCAAAAGAACCCACCCCCTCAAAATCTCCCAGAGACCCTAAAAAAATCCCCCAGAAACCCCTAAATAAACCTTTAAGACCAAAAACAAAATCCAAAAAACAAAAAGAAAATAAAAAAACCCCAAAAAATTGCCCAAAACCACTAAAAAAACCTTTAAAAACCACCATGAAACAAAAAAAAAACCTAAAAAAAAAAACAAACAAAAAAAAAAAAAAACAAAAAAAACCACAAACACCCAAAAATCAAAAAAAAAAAAAAACAAACCCCAAAAACTTCCTCCAAATCGCCCAAAAACCCCAAACCTCCACCCCAAACTCCTTCAAAGCCCAAATGTCCGATGTCCCCAAGGCCACCAGAATGTCCCCAAGGGGGTGGCAGGTGTCCTTCTGTCCCCAAGGAGGTGGCAGATGTCCCCAAGGGTTCCGAGGGACACGCTGGGGACACAAAGCCACCCCAAAATGTCCCCAGGCAAAGAAGAGACGAGGCCACGGGTGTGACAAAGGCGGTTTATGGTGACACCAGTGTCCCCAAGGGCCACCTCGGGGACAGGAACAGGGCTGGGGGACACAAAGGAGCTCCAATGTCCCCAAGGGCCACCATGGGGACACAAACACAGCTGAGGGACACAGAGCAGCTCCAATGTCCCCAAGGGCCACCATCCCCTAAGGAACGACGAGTGACACGGCCACGCTGTCCCCGTCCCAAAATGTCCCTGTCCCCAATGTCCCCATCTCAAATGTCCCCATCCCAAAATGTCCCTGTCCCCAATGTCCCCATCCCAAAATGTCCCCATTTCACAATGTCCCTGTCCCCAATGTCCCCATTCCACAATGTCCCTGTCCCCAATGTCCCCATCTCAAATGTCCCCATTCCACAATGTCCCTGTCCCCAAAGTCCCCATCTCAAATGTCCCTATCCCAAAATGTCCCTGTCCCCAATGTCCCCATTCCACAATGTCCCTGTCCCCAATGTCCCCAGCCTCAAATGTCCCCATCCCAAAATGTCCCTGTCCCCAATGTCCCCATCTCAAATGTCCCTATCCCAAAATGTCCCTGTCCCCAATGTCCCCATTCCACAATGTCCCTGTCCCCATCTCAAATGTCCCCATCCCAAAATGTCCCTGTCCCCAATGTCCCTGTCCCCAATGTCCCCATCTCAAATGTCCCCATCCCAAAATGTCCCTGCCCCCAATGTCCCCATCCCAAAATGTCGCCATCCCAAAATGTCCCTGTCCCTCTCCAGGCTCTTTACCCCTCCAGGCCTTGTCCCCATGGCACTGTGTGACAAGGCCACGGTGTCCCCATCCCTGTCCTGTCACTGCCCTGTCCCTGTCCCTCTCCAGGCCACCCCTGTCCCTCACTGCCATGTCCCCTGTGTCCCTGTCCCTCTCCAGGCTGTCCCCATCCCTCACAGCCCTGTCCCTGTGACACTGTGTGACAAGGCCACGGTGTCCCCGTCCCTCACAGCCCTGTCCCTGTGACACTGTGTGACAAGGCCATGGTGTCCCTGTCCCTCACAGCCCTGTCCCCGTGACACTGTGTGACAAGGCCATGGTGTCCCCATCCCTCACAGCCCTGTCCCTGTGTCCCCATGGCACTGTGTGACAAGGCCACGGTGTCCCCGTCCCTCACTGCCATGTCCTTGTGTCCCCATGGCCACGGTGTCCCTGTCCCTCTCCAGGCTGTCCCTGTGACACCGTGTGACAAGGCCATGGTGTCCCCACCCCTCTCCAGGCTGTCCCCTTGGTTCAAAGCCCTGTCCCACAGTGTCCCCATCCCTCCCACCCCATGTCCCCATGTCCCAGCACCTCTCCAGGCCATCCCTGTCCCTCCCACACCCATGTCCCCCATGTCCCCATCCCTCACAGCCCCATGTCCCCATGTCCCCCATGTCCCCGAGTCCCTCCAGGCTGTCCCCATCCCTCACAGCCTTGTTCTTGTGGCACTGTGTGACAAGGCCATGGTGTCCCCACTCCTCTCCAGGCTGTCCCCATCCCTCATGGCCCCATGTCCCCATGTCCCCGAGTCCCTCCAGGCTGTCCCCATCCCTCACAGCCCTGTTCCACAGTGTCCCCATCCCTCCGACCCCCATGTCCCCACGTCCCCATCCCTCTTCAGGTTGTCTCCATCCCTCCCACCTCCAAGTCCTGGTGTCCCCCTCATCTCAGCGTCTCTCCAGGCCATCCCTGTCTCTCCCACCTCCACATTCCCCATGTCCCCATCCCTCTCCAGGTTGTCCCCATCCCTCCCAACCCCATGTCCCCATGTCCCCCCATGTCTCAGCACCTCTCCAGGCTGTCCCCATCCCTCACAGCCCTGTTCCACAGTGTCCCCATCCCTCCCAACCCCATGTCCCCGTGTCCCCCCATGTCTCAGTGTCCCTTCAGGCTGTTCCCATCCCTCACAGCCCTGTTCCACAGTGTCCCCATCCCTCCCATCCCACATTCCCCATGTCCCCCCATGTCTCAGCACCTCTCCAGGTTGTCTCCATCCCTCCGACCCCCAAGTTCTGGTGTCCCCCCATGTCTCAGTGTCTCTTCAGACCATGCCTATCCCTCCAAGCCCTGTGTCCCCATCCCTCTCCAGGTTGTCTCCATCCCTCCCAGCCCATGTCCCCGTGTCCCCCCAATCTCAGCATCCCTCCAGGCTGTCCCCACCCCATGTTCCCATCCCTCTCCAGGCTGTCCCCATCCCTCCCACCCCATGTCCCCATGTCCCCCTGTGTCTCAGCGTCCCTCCAGGCTGTCCCCACCCCATGTCCCCATGTCCCCCCGTGTCTCAGCGTCCCTCCAGGCTGTCCCCACCCCATGTCCCCATGTCTCCCCGTGTCTCAGTGTCTCTCCAGGCCGTCCCTGTCCCTCCCACCTCCACATTCCCCCTGTCGCCATCCCTCTCCAGGCTGTCCCCATCCCTCCCAACCCCATGTCCCCACGTCCCTCTGTGTCTCAGCACCTCTCCAGGCTGTCCCCATCCCTCCCAACCCCACGTCCCTCTGTGTCTCAGCACCTCCCCAGGTTGTCCCCATCCCTCTCCAGGCCGTCCCCACGCCGTCCCCCCCTCATCTCAGCGTCCCTCCAGGCTCTTGTCCCGCGCGATCACGGCCTCGTCGAACTTGATCATGAGCGTGGTGCCCTTGTGCCAGTGGGCGCTGACGCGGGCGGGGAAGCCGGCGGCGCCCAGCACGGCCTCCAGCAGCCCGGCGGCGAAGGCGGCGCAGTTCAGCGAGCTGTTCTCGCGCGGCACCGACACGAACGTGTTCACCACGGGCTCCCTCTCGATCACGTAGAACGTGCGCTCGTCGTCGTTGGCCTGCTCCAGCTTGTCGGCCTCGCGCCCGAACAGCGCCCGCCACAGCGGCCCCTTCACGAACAGCAGCACCCCCAGCACTTTGGTCTCGCGCCTGCCGGGCCTCTCGCGGGCCACCAGCGCGTCCAGGGCTCTCAGGCCCACGTGGTGGCCCAGCTGGGCCAGGCGGGCCTGGAGCTCGGCCACCGAGGCCACGCGGCGCTGGCAGTACTGCACCAGCTCCGAGAAGAGCAGCGCGAAGGCGGCCAGCGACAGCTCGGAGCGGGGCCGGCCCAGCGCGCGCTCCAGCACCGGGGACTTGCCGCGCGTGAAACGGGCGTCCATGGCGGCCTGGGGGGGGAGAAAGGGGGTCAGGGGGACATAGGGGGACACAGGGGACATGTGGGACATGTGGGATTTTGGCCAGGGAGAGCTCGGAGCGGGGCTTAAGGAGGATCTGAGGGAGTTTAGGGAAGGTCTAGGGTGGTTTAGGGAGGGTCTGAGGGGGATTTAGGGGGATCTGAGGGCTTCAGGGGGGCTCTGAGAGGGTTTAGGGGGACTCTGAGAAGGTTCAGGGAGGGTCTCAGTGGGTCTAGGGTGGGTCTGAGGGGGTTTGGAGAGGGTCTGAGGGGGTTTGAGAGGGTTTGGGGAGGATCTGAGGGGGTTTGAGAGGGTTTCAGGAGGGTCTGAGTGGGTTTGGGGAGGGTCTGAGGGGGTTTAGGATCAGTCTGAGGAGGTTTAGGGAGAGTCTAGGAAGATTTAGGGAGGCTCTGAGGCACTTTGGGAGGTTTCAGGGGGTTTGGGGGAAATCTGAATGGTTTGGGGAGGGTCTGAGGGGGTTTAGGAAGGGTCTGGGGGGCTTTGGGGAGGGTCTCAGGGGGATTTGAGGGGTACAGGGGGTCAGGGGGACACAGGGGACATGTGGGACATGTGGGATTTTGGCCAGGGAGAGCTCGGAGTGGGGCCGGCCCAGCGCGCGCTCCAGCACCGGGGACTTGCCGCGCGTGAAACGGGAGTGCAGGGTGGGCTGGGGGGAAAAAAGGGGGTCAAGGGGGTGCTGGAGAGGGGTTTGAGGGGGTTTAGGGGGAGTCTGAGGAGGTTTAGGAAGGGTCTGAGGGCATTTAGGAAGGGTCTGGGGGGCTTTGGGGAGGGTCTGAGTGGGTTTGGGGAGGGTCTGAGGGGGTTTAGGATCAGTCTGAGGAGGTTTAGGGAGAGTCTAGGGAGATTTAGGGGGGATCTGAGGCACTTTGGGAGGTTTCAGGGGGTTTGGGGGGAATCTGAATGGTTTGGGGAAGGTCTAGGGTGGTTTAAGGAGGGTCTGAGGGGGATTTAGGGGGATCTGAGGGGTTCAGGGGGGCTCTGAGAGGGTTTAGGGGGACTCTGAGAAGGTTTAGGGAGGGTCTCAGTAGGTCTAGGGTGGGTCTGAGGGGGTTTGGAGAGGGTCTGAGGGGGTTTGAGAGGGTTTAGGGAGTTTTGGGGAAGCCTGAGAGAGTTTGGGGAGGGTCTGACAGGGTTTAGGGGGATCTGAGGGGGTTTAGGGGGATCTGAGGAGGTTTAGGGGGATCTGAGGAGGTTTAGGGGGATCTGAGGAGGTTTAGGGTGGCTCTGAGGAGGTTTAGAAGGGTCTCAGGGGGATTTGAGGGGTACAGGGGGTCAGGGGGACACAGGGGACAAACTGCTGGATTTCTCCAAAACTAAAGCTGCCAACAACAAGGACCCTGCAAGTCCTTAGAGCCCCCAAAAGCACCTTTGATCTGATCCCCAAACCCTGGGGAAATGATTTCTTTTTCCCATGGAAAATGCTCTCTGATTTCTGCCACTCGACACGGTTGACAGGGTGGTGCCAAGCTAGAAATTTGCAAACTTTGCTGAATTTCTTCAAAATTAAACTGCCAACAACCAGGACCCTGCGAGTCCTGAGAGTCCCAAAAAACACCTTTAATCTGATACCCACACCCTGGAGAAATTATTTCTTTAACCATTGAAAATAGTCTCTGTTTGCTGCCGTTTCCCCTGGCCGACAGGGTAGTGCCAAGAAAGAAATTGTAAATTTTACTTCTCCAAAATCATTAGAAAAAAATATTATAAAAATTATTATTAAAATATTTTATAATTACATATTCATATATTTATATAGATTATAATTATTATAAGAATATAATTAAGTATAATTATATATAATTACACCATATTATATATAAATATATAAATATATCAATTATGATAAAAGATTTTATTATTTTGTTATTATAGTATTCTATCTTATCATTATTTTTTATTATAGCATTCTATTATTATATTTTATATATAGTACTACATATTATAGTTTATATATTTTGTATTATTTATTTCTATGTATATATTTTATTTTATATATAAATATATACAAATATATAATAAAGATACATTATTATATCATTATTTGATTATTACATTATTATATTTTATCGTTATATTACACATAATATTATGTATAATATGATATATATTACATATATGTTATATATAAATACATATATATATATGTACATACATATATATAGATAGATAGATGTATAACACATATATATATACAAATATATATCTATGTATATAATAAAAAGAAAAAGAAGAATTTAAAAAGCTACACCCTGCCAGCTGCAAAATACTCAGCATCCTTTCAGAACGTAAAAATTCCAACCAGCAAAGGCAAATAGGGTCTGAGGGGGTTTAGGATCAGTCTGAGGGGTTTAGGATCAGTCTGAGGGGGTTTAGGATCAGTCTGAGGGGTTTAGGGTGGCTCTGAGGGGGTTTAGGATCAGTCTGAGGGGGTTTAGGATCAGTCTGAGGGGGTTTAGGATCAGTCTGAGGGGGTTTAGGGAGGGTCTGAGGGGGATTAGGGGGCGTCTGAGGGGGATTAGGATCAGTCTGAGGGGTTTAGGGAGGGTCTGAGGGGGTTTTGGGGGTCTGAGGGGGATTAGGATCAGTCTGAGGGGGTTTAGGGAGGGTCTGAGGGGGTTTTGGGGGTCTGAGGGGGATTAGGGAGGCTCTGAGGGGGTTTAGGGAGGCTCTGAGGGGTTTTGGGGGGTCTGAGGGGGTTTAGGTCGATCTCAGGGTTTTGAGGAGGCTCTGAGGGGGTTTTGGGGGTCTGAGGGGGTTTAGGGAGGCTCTGACGGGTTTAGGTTCGATCTCAGGGGGTTTGGGGAGGGTCTGAGGGGGTCAGAGGGGGATTGAAGGCATTGGGGGGGAGCTAGGGAGGGTTAGAGGGGCTCTGAGGGGTTTGGGAGGCTCTGAGGAGGTTTAGGATCAGACTGACGGCGTTCAGGACGGTCTGAGGGGATTTAGGGCGATTCTGAGGGGGTTTAAGGTGTTAAGGAGGATCTGGGGGGTTTAGGACGGGTCTGAGGCGGTCTGAGGGGTTGGACGGTGCTGGGGGGAGGGGTCCCGAGGTGTCGTTCGGGGGTCTCTGAGGGGATCTCGAAGGTTCGGGGGTCTCTGAGGGGACTTGGGGGGCTTTGAGAGGGTGTCGAAGGCTCGGGAGTCTCTGAGGGGTCCTGAGAGGTCGGTCTGGGGTCGGACGGTGCTGGGGGGGGTCCCGAGGTGTCGGTCGGGGGTCTCTGAGGGGATCCGGAGATCCCTAAGAGCGTCTCGAAGGTTCGGGGGTCTCTGAGGGGATCCGGGAGTCTCTGAGGGGATCTCGAAGGTTCGGGGGTCTCTGAGGGGATCCGGGGGTCTCTGAGGGGATCCGGGGGTCTCTGAGGGGGTCTCGAAGGTTCGGGGGTCTCTGAGGGGATCCGGGGGTCTCTGAGGGGGTCTCGAAGGTTCGGGGCTCTCTGAGGGGTCCCGGTCCCGCCGCCGCGCTCGGGGGGATGCCGGACCGCGGCACCGCCCACGGGGGGAACGGGAGGCACCGGGTGGGGCTGGGGGCGCGGCCGGGGCGCTCCTTGGATGAACGGAGGGACCTCCAAAACCCCCCAGAACCCCCCGGTACCGACCTGACAGCGATCCCAGTGCCCGCGGGGGGAGGGACGGACCCCCGAAACCCCCCGGGACCCCCAGAACCCCCCGGTACCGACCTGACAGCGATCCCAGTGCCCGCGGGTGGAGGGACGAACCCCCGAAACCCCCCGGGACCCCCAGAACCCCCCGGTACCGACCTGAGGCGATGCCGGTGCTCCGCGCGACACCGCCGCGATGCGGCCGTAAAGCGACACCGCTCCGGCACCGCCGTAAAGCGCGATCGGGGCGGGGCCTGAGCGGAGGGCGGGGCTCTGTCAGTGAGGCCACGCCCCCTCGGTGAAGCCACGCCTCCCTCGGTGAAGCCCCGCCCCCAGGGGCTGCGGCGGGGACATTGGGGACATTGGGGACAGCTGGTGGCACCGCCCCGCCCCCCCCGGAACACCTGGGCCGCCAGCTGGGCTGGGGGAGGGGCGGGGATCCGCAATGACGTCATTGCGGGGGGAAGGAGGGGGGGGAGGGGCGCGGGGTGACCCCCCCCTCACGGGGACACCTGGGACAGGGGAGGGGGGGCACCCCTGGGTCACTTGGTGCCACCTCGGTGTCCCCAATGTCCCCCCAATGTCCCCTTAATGTCCCCTCATTGTCCCCACTGTCCCCCCAGTGTCCTCTCAGTGTCCTCCCAGCATCACTTGGTGTCACCCCGGTGTCCCCAGTGTCCCCTCAGTGTCCCCTAGTGTCCCCCCACTGCCACCAGTGTTCCCCCGATGCCCCCCAATGTCACCCTGGTGTCCTGCAATAACCCTAGTGCCACCCCCACCGTCCCCAGGGCCACCACAATTGTCCCCCCAATTCCCCCAGTGCCACCCTAATGTCCCCTCACTGTCCCCATTGTCCCCTCACTGTCCCCAGTGTCCCCTCGGTGTCCCTCCTTTGTCCCCAATGTCCCCTCAGTGTCCCCTCAATGTCCCTCTGTGTCCCTGTGTCCCCTCAATGTCCCCTGTCCCTCACTGTCCTCTCTGTGTCCCCTACCCATTAGCTCAGCGTCCCCTCAGTGTCCCTTCTGTGTCCCCTCCCTGTCCCCTGTCCCTCACTGTCCCCTATGTCCCTCTGTGTCCCCTCTGTGTCCCCTCTGTGTCCCCTCTCCATCGCCTCAGTGTCCCCTCTGTCCCCCTCAGTGTCCCCAATGTCCCTCTGTGTCCCCTCAGTGTCCCTGTGTCCCCTCAGTGTCCCCAATGTCCCCCTCAGTGTCCCCTCTTTATGTCACCTGTGTGCCATAGGAGGGACCCTGGGGACACTGAGGGGACACTGAGGGGACACTGAGGGGACATTGGGGACACTGAGGGGACACTGAGGGGATACTGAGGACACTGAGGGGACATTGAGGATCCTGAGGGGACATTGGGGACATGGAGACACTGGGGACACTGAAGGGACACTGAGAACACTGAAGGGGACATTGGGGACACTGAGGGGACATTGGGGACATGGAGACACTGGGGACACTTGAGGGGACATTGGGGACACACAGGGGACACTGAAGGGATGTCGGGGACACTGAGGGGACATTGGGGACACTGAGGGGACGTTGGGGACACTGGGGACTGTGGGGAGTTGGGGGCACTGGGGACTTTGGGGACACTGAAGGGACACAGAGGGACATTGGGGACATGGAGATGGGGGAGGTGACACTTCAGGAGTGACACGGGGGACATTGGGGACACTGGGGACACTGTGGGATATTGGGGGACATTGGGGACATTGGGGACATTGAGGACACTGGGGACATCGCTGGGGCAGTGACACGGGCACAGGGTGACCTCGTGTCCCCCAATGTCCCCTCAATGTCCCCAGGCGTCCCTGATGTCTCTGATGTCCCCAATGTCACCAATGTCCCCCCAAAGTCCCCCCAATGTCCCCAATGTCCCCTCAATGTCCCCAATGTCCCCTCAATGTCCCCTCAATGTCCCCTCAATTTCCCCAATGTCCCCAGTGTCCCCTCAATTTCCCCAATGTCCCCAATGTCCCCTCAATGTCCTCTCAATGTCCCCTCAATGTCCCCTCAATGTCCCCAATGTCCCCTCAACTTCCCCAATGTCCCCAATGTCCCCTCAATGTCCCCAATGTCCCCTCAATGTCCCCTCAATTTCCTCAATGTCCCCAATGTCCCCTCAATGTCCTCTCAATGTCCCCAATGTCCCCTCAATGTGCCCAATGTCCCCAATGTCCCCTCAATGTCCCCTCAATGTCCCCTCAATGTCCCCAATGTCCCCCCAATGTCCCCTCAATGTCCCCAATGTCCCCAATGTCCCCTCAATGTCCCCAATGTCCCCTCAATGTCCCCTCAATGTCCCCCCGCGGGAAGGGGGGGGGGCCGTGATTGGGTGTAATTAATTAACCGCCATTTTGCACAGGTGTAATTATAATGCGCAATTTTCGATGGGTGTAATTAATAATCATTTTTGATAGGCGTAATTAATGGAAAACCATTTTTCGATGGGTGTAATTCATTAAGAACCATTTTTGATGGGTGTAATTAATTAAACGCCATTTTTAATGGGTGTAACTAATTAAACGCCTTTTTTAATGGGTGTAATTAATTAAACACCTTATTTAATGGGTGTAATTCATGAAGAGCCATTTTTTATTATGTAATTAATGAAGCGCCGTTATTGATGGGTGTAATTAATTAAACACCATTTTTTATGGGTGTAATTCATTAAACGCCGTTTTCGATGGGTGTAATTAAATAAGTGCCATTTTTAATGCGTGTAATTAATGAAGCGCCGTTTTTGATGGGTGTAATTAATTAAACACCTTTTTTAATAGGTGTAATTCATTAACAGCCATTTTAATGTGTGTAATTCATTAAACGCCATTTTCGATGGGTGTAGTTCATTAAGAACCATTTTTGATGGGTGTAATTAATTAAGCGCCGTTATTGATGGGTGTAATTAATTAAACGCCTTTTTTAATGGGTGTAATTCATTAAGTGCCATTTTTGATAGGTGTAATTAATTAAGCGCCGTTATTGATGGGTGTAATTAATTAAACACCATTTTTTATGGGTGTAATTCATTGAACGCCGTTTTCGATGGGTGTAATTAATTAAGTGCCATTTTTGATAAGTGTAATTAATTAAGCGCCGTTTTTGATGGGTGTAATTAATTAAACGCCTTTTTTAATGGGTGTAATTCATTAACAGCCATTTTTTATGATGTAATTAATGAAGCGCCGTTATTGATGGGTGTAATTAATTAAACACCATTTTTAATGGGTGTAATTAATTAAACGCCTTTTTTAATGGGTGTAATTCATCAAGAGCCATATTTTATGATGTAATTAATGAAGCGCCGTTATTGATGGGTGTTATTAATTAAACACTATTTTTAATGGGTGTAATTCGTTAACAGCCATTTTAATGGGTGTAATTAATCAAACGCCATTTTCGATGGGTGTAATTAATTAAGTGCCACTTTTGATAGGCGTAATTAATTAAACGCCGTTTTTTATGGGCGTAATTAATTAAACGCCTTTTTTAATGGGTGTAATTCATTAACAGCCATTTTTTATGATGTAATTAATGAAGCGCCGTTATTGATGGGTGTTATTAATTAAACACTATTTTTAATGGGTGTAATTCGTTAACAGCCATTTTCGATGGGTGTAATTAATTAAGTGCTACTTTTGATAGGCGTAATTAATTAAACGCCGTTTTTTATGGGCGTAATTAATTAAACGCCTTTTTTAATGGTGTAATTCATTAACAGCCATTTTTTATGATGTAATTAATGAAGCGCCGTTATTGATGGGTGTAATTAATTAAACACCATTTTTTATGGATGTAATTCATTGAACGCCGTTTTCGATGGGTGTAATTAATTAAGTGCCATTTTTGATAGGTGTAATTAATGAAGCGCCGTTTTTGATGGGCGTAATTAATTAAGAGCCATTTTTAATGGGTGTAATTCATTAGAGCCATTTTTTTATGATGTAATTAATGAAGCGCCTTTATTGATGGGTGTAATTAATTAAACACCATTTTTAATGGGTGTAATTAATTAAACGCCTTTTTTAATGGGTGTAATTCATCAAGAGCCATATTTTATGATGTAATTAATGAAGCGCCGTTATTGATGGGTGTTATTAATTAAACACTATTTTTAATGGGTGTAATTCGTTAACAGCCATTTTAATGGGTGTAATTAATCAAACGCCATTTTCGATGGGTGTAATTAATTAAGTGCCACTTTTGATAGGCGTAATTAATTAAACGCCGTTTTTTATGGGCGTAATTAATTAAACGCCTTTTTAAATGGGTGTAATTCATTAACAGCCATTTTTTATGATGTATTAATGAAGCACCGTTATTGATGGGTTGTAATTAATTAAACACCATTTTTATGGGTGTAATTCATTGAACGCCGTTTTCGATGGGTGTAATTAATTAAGTGCCATTTTTGATAGGTGTAATTAATGAAGCGCCGTTTTTGATGGGCGTAATTAATTAAGAGCCTTATTTAATGGGTGTAATTCATTAAGAGCCATTTTAATGGGTGTAATTCATTAAACGCCGTTTTTGATGGGTGTAATTAATTAAGTGCCATTTTTGATAGGTGTAATTAATTAAGCGCTGTTTTTGATGGGTGTAATTAATTAAAAGCCATTTTTAATGGGTGTAATTCATTAAGAGCCATTTTTAATGTCCATAATTCATTAAGCGCCATTTTTAATGCCTGTAATTTATTAAGCGCCATTTTTCATGTCCGTAATTCATTAAGTGCCATTTCGTTAATTGCTCGCGGCTGCCAGGGGGGGATTGGGGACACCGGGGGGGGGGAGGGGACACGGGGGGGAGGGGACACGGGGGGAGGGGACATTTGGGGGGGGACATTTGGGGGGACACTGGGGGGGGGCACGGCGACAACCGGGACGGGCACGGGGACCCCAGAGCACCCATGGGAAACCCACAGCACCCAGGGGACCCCATGGGACCCACAGCACCCATGGGAAACCACAGCACCCAGGGGACCCATGGGGACCCACAGCACCCATGGGACCCCACAGCACCCTTGGGAACCCCATGGAACCCACAGCACCCATGGGGAACCCCAAAGCACCCATGGGAAACCCACAGCACCCAGGGGACCCCATGGGACCCCACAGCACCCAGAGCACCCATGGGAACCCACAGCACCCATGGGACCCCGGAGCACCCATGGGAACCCCATGGGGACCCCACAGCACCCAGAGCACCCATGGGAACCCACAGCACCCAGGGGAACCCTAGAGCACCCAGGGGACCCCATAGAACCCACAGCACACATGGGAACCCCACAGAGCACCCATGGGAAACCCCACAGAACCCATGGGGAACCCCACAGCACCCAGGGGACCCCATGGGAAACCCACAGCACCCATGGGAAACCCACAGCACCCATGGGACCCCACAGCACCCAGGGAAACCCACAGCACCCAGGGGAAACCCACAGCACCCATGGGACCCCATGGAAGCCACAGCACCCATGGGAAACCCACAGCACCCATGGGAACCCTACGGGGACCCCACAGCACCCATGGGAACCCCACAGCACCCATGGGAACCCCATGGAAGCCACAGCACCCATGGGAACCCCACAGCACCCAGAGGACCCCATGGGGACCCCACAGCACCCATGGGAAACCCATGGAGACCCCCAGAGCACCCAGAGCACTCAAGGGATCCCACAGCACCCACAGGGACCCCACAGCACCCATGGGAACCCCACAGCACCCATGGGAGCCCATGGGGACCCCCACAGCACCCATGGGAACCCCACAGCACCCATGGGACCCCGGAGCACCCATGGGACCCCATAGCACCCATGGACACCCCACAGTGATCCCACAGCACCCTTCAACCCCCCAGCACCCATGGGAACCCCGCTATACCACAGGGACCCCATGGGGACCCCAGGGCACCCACGCAGAACCCACGGGGACCTCACGGAGACCCCACAGCACGCAGAGCCCCACGGGGATCTCACAGCACCCATGGGAGCCCCCCCAGCCCCCGCAGCCGCTGTGTGCACACGCAGCACCCACGGGTGCTCTCCCCGTCCCGGGCACCCACGGGTGCTCCCCCCGCGCTCCCATCATCTCCGTGTCCCCCCCGTGTCCCATCCCCGTGTCCCCCCCCGTGTCCCCCCCGTGTTCCCCCCCCGTGTCCCCCCCGTGTCCCCCCGTATGTCCCCCCCCGTGTCCCCCCCGTGTCCCCCCCGTGTCCCATCCCCGTGTCCCCCCCGTGTCCCATCCCCGTGTCCCCCCCGTGTCCCCCCCGTGTCCCCCCGTGTCCCCCCCGTGTCCCATCCCCGTGTCCCCCCCGTGTCCATCCCCGTGTCCCCCCCCTGTCCCCCCCGTGTCCTCCCGTGTCCCCCCCGTGTCCCCCCCGTGTCCCATCCCCGTGTCCCTCCCGTGTACCCCCCCCGTCCCCGGTGTCCCCCCGCCGTGTCCCTGTTCCCGCCGTGGCCTTGTCCCCTCCAATGTCCCCCCCCGCCTCCATGTCCCCGGTGTCCCCCAATGTCCCCCCCGTCCCCGTGTCCCCCGGTGTCCCTCCCCGTCCCCGTGTCCCCTCACCGCTGTCCCCCTGTCCCCCAATGTCCCCCCGCCGTGTCCCCCAATGTCCCCCGGCCGTGTCCCCGCGCTGTCCCACCGTGTCCCCTCCCGCCTGTCCCCCTCCTGCCCCGTGTCCCCGCTGTCCATCCTGTCCCCCCCGTGTCCCCACTAACCCCCACCCGTGTCCCCCACCCGTGTCCCTGCTGGTCCCCATGTCCCCTCCCGGTCCCCCCCGTCCCGTGTCCCTGCTGTCCGTCGCTGTCCCCCCCATCTCCCCTGTCCCCCTCCTGTCCCCGCGTCCCCCCTGTCTCCCACTGTCCCTCCCCATCCCAGTGTCCCCTCCTGTCCCCCCCCGTGTCCCTGCTGTCCCCCCCCGTCCCCCTGTCCCCGCGTCTCCCCCATCCCCCCTGTCCCCTCCCCATCCCAGTGTCCCCCTTCTGTCACCCCGTCCCCGTGTCCCTGCTGTCCACCCCATCTCCCTTGTCCCTCCCCATCCCCCCTGTCCCCTTCTGTCCCCCCCCGTCCCCATGTCCCTTTGTCCCCCCCCGTCCCGTGTCCCTGTTGTCCCCCCTGTCCCCGTGTCCCCTGTTGTCCCCCCCGTCCTCATGTCCCTGTTGTCCCCCCCCGTCCCTTTGTCCCCCCCCGTCCCCGCCTGTCCCAGTTGTCCCTGCTGTCCCCTCATCTCCCCTGTCCCCCCGTCCCCCGCCCCGCTCTGTCCCCTCCTGTCCCCCCCCATCCCAATGTCCCCCCCCCAATGTCCCCCTCCTGTCCCTCCCTGTCCCTGTCCCCCCCTGTCCCCCCCCGTCCCCTCGCGTCCCCAATGTCCCCCCCCGTCCCCGTGTCCCTGCTGTCCCCCCCTGTCCCCCCCGTCCCCAATGTCCCCCCCTGTCCCCAATGTTCCCCCCAATGTCCCCCCCGTCCCCAATGTCCCCCCCCGTGTCCCTGCTGTGCCCCCCCAATGTCCCCCCCGTCCCCAATGTCCCCCCCCGTGTCCCTGCTGTGCCCCCCCGTCCCCAATGTCCCCAATGTCCCCCCGTGTCCCTGCTGTGCCCCCCCGTCCCCAATGTCCCCAATGTCCCCCCCGTGTCCTGCTGTGCCCCCCCGTCCCCAATGTCCCCAATGTCCCCCCCGTGTCCCCCCCTGTCCATAAGAGGCCCCTCGGGGCCGCTCCCCCACCCGCCATGGCGGCCCCGGGGGGCTCCGAGCCCGAGCGCGGCGCGGTGAGCGGGGAACGGGGGCAATGGGGGTCTGGGGGTACCCCTGGGGGGCAATGGGGGTCTGGGGGTACCCCTGGGGGGCAATGGGGGTACCCCCGGGGGGCTCCGAGCGCGGCGCGGTGAGCGGGGAACGGGGGGCAACGGGGGTCTGGGGGTACCCCCGGGGGGCAACGGGGGTCGGGGGGGACCCCTGAGGGGTTTGGGGGTCTGGGGGTGCACAGGGGGGTTTGGGGGGGGGCACAGGGGGGTTTGGGGGGGCACAGGGGGTTTGGGGGTACCCTGGGGGGGTTTGGGGGTACTCTGGGGGATTTTGGGGGTAACCCTGGGGAGTTTGGGGTGTGGGAATACCCCTGTGGGGTTTGGGGGTTCTGGTGGTGACCCTGGGTGGAGTTTGGGGTGTGGGGATACACCTGGTGGGGTTTGGGGGGTTTGGGGGGGGCTTTGGGGGTACTCTGGGGGGGTTTGGGGGGGGCACAGAGAGGTTTGGGGGGGCACAGGGGGGGCTTTGGGGGTACCCTGGGGGGGGGTTGGGGGGGCACAGAGAGGTTTGGGGGGGCACATGGGGGGCTTTGGGGGTACCCTGGGGGGGGTTGGGATATCCCCGGGGAGGTTTTGGGGGTAACCCTGGGGAGTTTGGGGTGTGGGGATACCCCTGGGTGGGGTTTGGGGGGGGCACAGGGGGTTTTGGGGGGCACAGGGGGGGTTTGGGGGTAACCCTGGGGAGTTTGGGGTGTGGGGATACCCCTGGGTGGGGTTTGGGGGTTCTGGGGGTGACCCTGGTGGAGTTTGGGGAGTCTGGGGGTGCACAGGGGGGTTTGGGGGGTTTTGGGGGGCACAGAGGGGTTTGGGGATACCCTGGGGGGGTTTGGGATATCCCCAGGGGGGGGGTTGGGGGTAACCCTGGGGGAGTTTGGGGTGTGGGGATACCCCTGGGTGGGGTTTGGGGGGTCTGGGGGATTTGGGGGGGCACAGGGGGGGTTTGGGGGGACCCCAGGCTGGGGAGGGTTTTGGGTCTCGGGGGGCACAGGGGCCAACCCTGCAGGGAGTTTGGGGGTTCGGGGTTATTCTTGGGGGGTTGGGGGTCCGGGAGCCCCCCTGGGTGGGTTTTGTGGCTCTGGGGGTGCCCCTGGAGGGGGGATTTGGGGGGTACCCCTGAGGAGGGGTTGGGGTATCCCCGGGGGGGTTTTGGGGTCTCGGGGTGACCCCTGGGAGGGGTTTTGGGGGTCTCAGGGGGGCACAGGGGGGGTTTGGGGGTTCGGAGGTGCCCCTGGATGGGGTTCGGGGGGACCCCAGGGGGGATTTTGGGGTTCGGGGGGACCTCCAGGGGGATTTTGGGGTCTCGGGGGGTCCGGGGGGATTCCCGGGGGGGGTTTGGGGGTCTGGGGGTGCCTCTGGATGGGGTTTGTGGGTCTGGGGGTGCCCCTGAGGGGGTTTGGGGTCTCAAAGGGGCACAGGGGACACCCCATGGGTCGGTTTTGGGGTTCGGGGTATCCCTGAGGGGTTTTGGGGTACCCCGGGGGGGTTTGGGGTATCCCGGGGGTTTTTGGGGTACCCCGGGCAATCACCGAGGGCGCCCCCACATTTGGGGGTCACCGGGGGGGTTTGGGGGGGTGCAGGGGGCGGGGCTGCCCTTGAGGGGGGGTCTCCAGAGCGGGGGGGGGGGCCAGGACAGGAAGGGCTCCCTGTTTGTTTTGGGGGGGTCCCTGTTTATTTTGGGGGTCCCTGTTTGTTTTGGGGGTCCCTGTTTGTTTTGGGGGGGTCCCTGTTTGTTTTGGGGGTCCCTGTTTATTTTGGGGGGGGTCCCTGTTTGTTTTGGGGGTCCCTGTTTGTTTTGGGGGGGTCCCTGTTTATTTTGGGGGTTCCCTGTTTTGGGGGGTTCCCTGTTTTGGGGGGGGTTCCCTGTTTTTGGGGGATTCCCTGTTTTTGGGGGGGTTCCCTGTTTGTTTTGGGGGGTTCCCTGTTTTTGGGGGGTTCCCTGTTTTGGGGGGTTCCCTGTTTTGGGGGGGTCCCTTTTTTGGGGGGGCTCTCTGGTTTTGGGGGGGCTCCCTGTTTGTTTTGGGGGGTTCCCTGTTTTTTGGGGGGTTCCCTGTTTTGGGGGGTTCCCTGTTTTTGGGGGATTCCCTGTTTTGGGGGGTTCCCTGTTTTGGGGGGGTCCCTTTTTTGGGGGGGCTCTCTGGTTTTGGGGGGGTTCCCTGTTTGTTTTGGGGGGTTCCCTGTTTTTGGGGGGGTTCCCTGTTTTGGGGGTTCCCTGTTTTTGGGAGTTCCCTGTTTGTTTTGGGGTTCCCTGTTTTGGGGGTTCCCTGTTTTGGGGGGTTCCCTGTTTGTTTTGGGGGGTTGCCTGTTTTGGGGGATCCCTGTTTTGGGGGGTTCCCTGTTTTGGGGGGTTCCCTGGTTTTTGAGGGGTTCCCTGTTTTGGGGGGTTCCCTGTTTGTTTTGGGGGGGTTCCCTGTTTTGGGGGGTTCCCTGTTTGGGGGTTCCCTGTTTTGGGGGTTCCCTGACTCTCTGTGCCCACAGGGGGGGTCCCCACAAGCGGGGTCCCCCGAGGGTGGCTCCCCAGAACAGGACGGGTTCCCTGGTTTTGGGGGGTTCCCTGTTTTGGGGAGGTCCCTTTTTTGGGGGGGCTCTCTGGTTTTGGGGGGGTTCCCTGTTTGTTTTGGGGGGTTCCCTGTTTTGGGGGTTCCCTGTTTTTGGGGGGTTCCCTGTTTTTGGGGGGTTTCCCTGTTTTGGGGGTTCCCTGTTTTTGGGAGTTCCCTGTTTGTTTTGGGGTTCCCTGTTTTTGGGGGGTTCCCTGGTTTTGGGGGGTTCCCTGTTTGGGGGTTCCCTGTTTGTTTTGGGGGGTTCCCTGTTTTGGGGTTCACTGTTTTGGGGTTCCCTGTATGTTTTGGGGGTCCCTGACACGTTTATCCCCACAGGGGGGGTCCCCCTCGGGGGGCTCCCCAGAACAGGGGGGGTTCCCTGTATGTTTTTGGGGTCCCTGACACGTTGATCCCCACAGGGGGGGTCCCCAGAAGGGGGGTCCCCAGAACAGGAGGGGTTCCCTGTTTGGGGTTCCCTGTATGTTTTTGGGGTCCCTGACACGTTTTCCCCACAGGGGGGGTCCCCAGAAGGGGGGTCCCCAGAAGGGGGCTCCCCAGAACAGGAGGGTTTCTTCTCGCTGCTGAGCTCCGTGCAGGGAACGCGCATGGACGAACAGCGCTGCAGCCTGGGGGGGGGCACCGGTGAGAGACGGACGGACGGACGGACGGACGGACAGACAGGGGAAAGACACGGGACAGAGGGGACAGAGGGACGGGGAGGGGACAGAGGGACAGAGGGGATGGAGGGACAGGGGGACAGGGAGGGGACAGAGGGACAGGGGGACAGGGGGACAGGGAGGGGACAGAGGGACAAGGAACAGGCGGACAGAGGGACAGAGGGACAGAGGGACAGGGAGGAGACAGAGGGACAGGGAGGGGACAGAGGGACAAGGAACAGGCGGACAGAGGGACAGAGGGACAGGGAGGGGACAGAGGGGACAACGTGGGGGACACGCGGGTGAGGGGACACGGGGGGGGAAATGCGGCTACGGGGGGACAGAGGGGACAGACGGACAGAGGGGACAGAGGGACAGACGGACACAGGGACAGACGGACAGACGGACAGAGGGGACAGAGGGACAGACGGACACACGGACAGAGGGGGTGGCACCGCTGAGGGGACACCGGCGGGGGGGTCAGGGGACACCAGGGATGGGCACGATGGGGACACCGGGGCGGGCACGGGGGGCGGGCCCAAGGTGCCCCCTGTGACCCTGGGCGCTCCCTGGGTACCCCCTGTGACCATGCCCGTCCTGGGTACCCTCTGGGTGCCCATGAGTGCCCCCCGTGACCGTGCCCCCCCGAGGTGCCCATGGGTGCCCCCCGTGACCGTGCCCCCCCGAGGTGCCCATGAGTGCCCCCCGTGACCGTGCCCCCTGCCCTGGCACAGGAGGGGCATCGGAGCCGCCCCCCCCCGAGCTGGCATCGCTGCTGGACATGGTGGCGAGCACGCAGGGCCGCAGGATGGACGAGCAGCGCCTGCCCGTGCCCAGGCTGCCCGGCTTTGGCACGGGGGGCACGCAGGTGGGCACCGGGGGGTATCTGAGGGGGTACAGACACTGCTGGTGCCCAGGCTGCCCGGCTTTGGCACGGGGGGCACGCAGGTGGGCGTGGGGGGCACAGGGGGTATCTGAAGGGGTACAGACACTGCCGGTGCCCAGGCTGCCCGGCTTTGGCACCGGGGGGCACAGGTGGGCACGGAGGGGGCACAGGAGGGGTACCTGGGGGGCGTTGGCACCGGGGGGCACAGGTGGGCACGGAGGGGGCACAGGAGGGGTACCTGGGGGTACCTGGGGGGCGTTGGCACCGGGGGGGCACAGGTGGGCACGGAGGGGGCACAGGAGGGGTACCTGAGGGTACCTGGGGGGCTTTGGCCAAAGGGGGCACAGGTGGGCACGGGGGGAGGTCTTAAAGTCAGGGGGCACGCAGGTGGGCACGGAGAGCATCAGTGGGTACCTGGGGGCACGGGGTGGTCGCAGGTGGGCACGGGGAGGACACAGGGCGGTACCTGGGGGGGCCTTGGCACTGGGGACATTTGGGGACACCCCGAGGGCACTGGGGACATTCGGGGGCACCCGGGGGGGCACTGAGGACATTTGGGGGCACCCAGGGCGGGCATTTGGGGCTGGGGACATTCGGGGGCACCCAGGGTGGGCACTGGGGACATTTGGGGGCACCTGGGGGGGCACTGAGGACATTTGGGGGCACCCAGGGCGGGCATTTGGGGCTGGGGACATTTGGGGGCACCTGGGGGGGCACTGGGGACATTTGGGGGCACCCAGGGCGGGCATTTGGGGCTGGGGACATTTGGGGGCACCTGGGGGGGCACTGGGGACATTTGGGGGCACCCCCAGGGCTCGGGGGCACTTGGGGACACCCATGGGGGTCTGGGGACATTTGGGGGCACCCAGGGCGGGCATTTGGGGCTGGGGGCATTCGGGGGCACCCCCTGAGTGCCCGTCCCGCTGTGCCCGCAGGACTGAGAGCCCCGGACACCCCCAGGACCCCCCAGAAACGCCCCCAGGACCCCCCAGAGCCCCCGGAGCCCCCCAAAAACGCCCCCAGGACACCCCGGCCCCGCTGAGCCCCCAATAAAGGCCCGAGCACCAGGGTGGCACCGAGCGGGCACAGTGGGGACAATGGGGACAGGGGGGCACTGAGGTGGCACCGAGCGGGCACAATGGGGACAATGGGGACAGGGGGGCACTGAGGTGGCACCGAGCGGGCACAGTGGGGACAATGGGGACAGGGGGACATTGAGGTGGCACCGAGCGGGCACAGTGGGGACAATGGGGACAGGGGGGCATTGAGGTGGCACCGAGCGGGCACAGTGGGGACAATGGGGACAGGGGGGCATTGAGGTGGCACCGAGCGGGCACAATGGGGACAATGGGGACAGGGGGGCACTGAGGTGGCACCGAGCGGGCACAATGGGGACAATGGGGACAGGGGGGCACTGAGGTGGCACCAGGGTGGCACCAAGCGGGGACAGGGAGGGCATTGAGGTGGCACCAGGGTGGCACTGAGCGGGGACAATGGGGACAGGGGGACGTTGAGGTGGCACCAAGCGGGGACAATGGGGACAGGGGGGCATTGAGGTGGCACAGGGGTGGCACCGAGCGGGGACAATGCAGGGGACATCGGGTGGCATTGATGGGGGCATTGGGGCCAGGGTGGCACCGGGGCTGGCACCGAGCGGGGATATGGAGACAATGGGGGGGCGCTGAGGGTGGCACCGAGTGGGGACAGGGGGTGGCACCAGGGGTGGCACCGAGCGGGGACAGTGGGGGGACACTGGGTGGCACTGGGGGCTGGCACCGAGTGGGGACATCGGGACAAGGGGGGCACCGGGGGTGAGTGGCACCCACAGGGACCTTGGGGACAGCGGGTGGCACCGGGGGTGGCACCGAGCCAGGACAGTGGGGACAAGGGGGGGGCACAGAGCGGGGACACCGTGACAGGGGTGGCACCGGAGGTGACGCTCATGGGGACCTTGGGGACAGGGGGTGGCACTGAGGGTGGCACCAACACCTCTAGGGGTGGCACCGGGAATGGCACAGAGCGGGGACACCGGGGGTGACACTGGGGACAGTGGGGGACGCTGAGGGTGGCACCAGCGGTGGCACAGAGCAGGGACATGGGGACAGGGGGTGGCACTGAGGTGAGTGACACCCATGGGGACATTGGGGACAGAGGGTGGCACCAGGGGGGATGGCACCGACACCTCTGGGGGTGGCACCGAGTGGGGACACCGAAGGGGGACTTTGGGGACAGGGGGTGGCATTGATGGGGGCGTTGGGGACAGGGTGGCACCGGGGGTGGCACCGAGCGGGGACAGTGGGGACACAGGGTGGCACCGGGGGGGGGTGGCACTGACACCTCTGGGGGTGGCATCGGGAGTGAGTGACACCCATGGGGACATTGGGGACACGGGGGTGGCACCGGGGGTGACACTGGGCAGTGGTTGGCACCAGGGCTGGCACCAGGGGTGGCACCCGTGGGGACCTTGGGGACACGGGGGTGGCACCGGGGGTGGCAATGGGGGGATGGCACTGGGGGCGGCACTGACACCTCTGGGGGTGACATCGAGGGTGGCATCGGGCAGGGGGTGGCATTTGCGGGTGGCACCGGGCAGGGAGGTGGCACCAAGGAACAGCCACAGCACTCCGGTGACATTGAGGGACACAGGACGCCCGCGGGGGTGGCACCAGGGGACACCGAGGGGCACAGGGGGGGACACTGAGGGACGGCAGTGCCACCCTGGGGACGCCCTGGTGCCACCCTGCGGGCAGAGCCAGCGCCGTTTATTGGGGTGGGGACAGCCGGGGGTGGCACGTGTCCCCAAACGTGTCACACGCGTGTCACACACGCATTGTCACATGTGTCACACACGTGTCACACACATTGTCACACGTGTCACACACGCATTGTCACACGTGTCACACACGCATTGTCACATGTGTCACACGTGTGTCACACGCACATTGTCACACGTGTCACACACGCATTGTCACACGTGTCACACGCATTGTCACATGTGTCACACGCGTGTCACACACACATTGTCACACACGTTACACACACATTGTCACACGTGTCACACACGTGTCCCCAGCAGCACAGGGACGCGGGGTGGCCACGTGGCCGCGTTGGCATCAGGAGAGGAGGACATGCGTCCCCTGTGCCACCCACACGGGCACAGCCCCGGCCACGGGGGGCATCAGCGGGGACAGCGAGGGACAGCGGGCGCTGGCATTGTCACCTGGCACCAACACTGGCACCAACACGGACACAGCGAGGGACAGCGGGTGCTGCCAGCGCCACCTTTGTCACCAACATGGACACATCAAGGGACAGCAGATGCTGGCATTGTCACCTTTGTCACCAACACTGTCCCCAACACAGTCAGGGTGTGACACGGCTGCTGTCACTGTCCCCTTTGTCACCAACACTGTCCCCAACACAGTCGGTGTGTGACACGACTGTTGTCACTGCCCCCTTTGTCACCAACACGGCCACAGCGAGTGACACCGGCTGTTGTCACTGTCCCCTTTGTCACCAACACGGCCACAGCGAGTGACACCGGCTGTTGTCCCTTCTGTCACCAACATCACGGTGACACCGACTGCTGGCACTGTCCCCTTTGTCACCAACACAGCCACAGCGAGTGACACTGGCTGCTGTCACTGTCACCAACACGGTCACACCGTGTGACACTGGCTGCTGTCACTGTCCCCTCTGTCCCCCACACTGTCACCAACACACTCACAGCCCGTGACACCGGCTGTTGTCCCTTCTGTCACCAACACCACAGTGACACCAGCTGCTTTCACTGTCACCAACGTGGTCACAGCGTGTGACACCAACCGCTGTCCCCTGTGTCACCAACACAGCCACAGTGATGCCATTGGGTGCTGTCACTGTCCCCTGACCCCAACGCAGTCACGGCGATGGCACCAGGACACTGCCACTGTCCCCTGCCACCAACACGGTCACAGCGACGCCATCGGGCATTGTCACTGTCCCCTCTACGATCAACGATGTCACAGTGATGCCATCGATGCCATCAGCTGCTGTCACTGTCCCCTTTGTCACCCACACAGCCAAAGTGAGTGACACCAGCTGCTGTCACTGTCCCCTTTGTCACCAACACTGTCACAGTGACTGACACCGGCTGCTGTCACTGTCCCCTTTGTCACCAACACTGTCACACACAGCCACGGCGAGTGACACCGGCTGCTGTCACTGTCACCAACACGGTCACACTGTGTGACACCGGCTGCTGTCACTGTCACCAACACAGCCACAGGGTGTGACACTGGTTGCTGTCATTGTCACCAACACGGTCACACTGTGTGACACCGGCTGCTGTCACTGTCACCAACGCTGTCACACTGTGTGACACCGGCTGCTCTCCCCTGTCACCAACGCTGTCACAGCAATGCCATCGGTGCCACCAGCTGTTGTCGCTGTCCCCTCTGTCACCAACGCTGCCATGGTGATGGCACCAGGACACTGCCACTGTCCCCTGCCACCAACAGGGTCACAGCGATGCCATCGACTGCTGTCACTGCCGTGTGCCACAACGGCCGTGTGTCCCTCTGTCCCCTCACGCCTGGGTCCCACGGTGGCCGTGTCCCTGGTGTCACTGCCGTGTCCCCACGGTGTCACCGCCGTGTCCCTGCTGTCCCCTCAGGCCTGGGTCCCCACGGTGGCCGTGTCCCTGGTGACACTGCTGTGTCCCCACGGTGTCACCGTGTCCCCGCTGTCCCTTCAGGCCTGGGTCCCATGGTGGCCATGTCCCTTTGTGTCCCTGCAGTGTCCCCACGGTGTCACCGTGTCCCCGCTGTCCCCTCAGGCCTGGGTCCCCTTCCTCTCCCGCAGCCGCTGCTTCAGCTCAGCCATGGCCTGGCGCTGAGGGGACACAGACAGTGAGGGGACAGGGACACAGGGACAGGGACAAAGGGACAGTGACACAGGGACACAGGGACACAGGGACAGTGAGGGGACAGGGACACAGGGATGGGGACAGGGACACAGGGACAGGGACACAGGGACAGGGACACAGGGATGGGGACAGGGACACAGGGACAGGGACACAGGGACAGTGAGGGGACAGGGACACAGGGACAGGGACACAGGGACACAGGGACAGGGACACAGGGACAGGGACACAGGGACAGTGAGGGGACAGGGACACAGGGACACAGGGACAGGGACACAGGGACAGTGAGGGGACAGGGACACAGGGACAGGGACACAGAGTGAGGGGACACAGGGACAGGGACACAGGGACAGGGACACGGGACACAGGGACGCAGGGACAGGGACACAGGGACAGGGACAGTGATAGGGACAGGGACACAGGGACAGTGAGGGGACACAGGGACAGGGACACAGGGACAGGCACACAAGGACAGGGACACAGGGACAGTGACAGGGACACAGGGACACAGGGACAGGGGCACAGGGACAGTGAGGGGACAAGGACACAGGGACAAGGACACAGGGACAGGGACAGGGACAGTGACACAGGGACAGGGACACAGAGACAGGAACAAGCACACAGGAATAGTAACAGAGACAGCGACAGTGACACAGTGACAGTGACACAGGGACAGTGACACAGGGACAGTGACACAGGGACAGGGACACGGACAGTGAGGGGACAGGGACAGTGACACAGGGACAGGGACAGTGACAGTGACACAGAGATAGAGACACAGGGACAGGGACACAGGAACAGTGAGGGGACAGTGACACCGGGACACAGTGACAGTGACACAGTGAGGGGACAGGGACACAGGGACAGTGACAGTAACACAGGGACAGGGGACAGTGACAGGGGCACTGAGGGGACAGGGACACAGGAACAGGGACACGGTGAGGGGACAGGGACATGGGCACAGGGACAGAGATGGGGACAAGGACAGGGATGGGGATAGGGTCAGAGCACAGCAGGGACACAAGGACACATTGGGGACAGTTGGGGACATTGGGGACAGTTGGGGACAGTTGGGGACATTGGGGTCTCACCCGTTCCGGGGTGTCCGGCGGGAAAAGCTCCCTCTGCAAAGAGAGCGAGTCAGGGGAGGGGACAGCGGGGACACCGAGGGGCCACGTGTCCCCAAGGGTCCCAGGTGTGTCCCCACGTGTCCCCAAGGGTCCCCAGGTGTCCCAGGGGTGTCCCCACGTGTCCCCAAGGGTCCCCAGGTGTCCCAGCTGTGTCCCAGATGTCCCCAAGGGTCCCCAGGTGTCCCAGGTGTGTCCCACGTGTCCCCAAGGGTCCCCAGGTGTGTCCCTGCAGTGTCCCTGGGGTGTCCCCAGGTGTGTCCCAGGTGTCCCAGGTGTGTCCCTGCAGTGTCCCCATGGTGTCCCAGGTGTCCCCAGGGTGTCCCTGCAGTGTCCCCATGGTGTCCCAGGTGTCCCCAGGTGTCCCTGCAGTGTCCCCAGGTGTGTCCCTGCAGTGTCCCCGGGGTGTCCCCAGGGTGTCCCTGCAGTGTCCCCAGGGTGTCCCAGGTGTGTCCCTGCAGTGTCCCAGGTGTGTCCCCAGGGTGTCCCAGGTGTGTCCCTGCAGTGTCCCCAGGGTGTCCCAGGTGTGTCCCTGTAGTGTCCCAGGGGTGTCCCCAGGGTGTCCCAGGTGTCCCCAGGGTGTCCCTGCAGTGTCCCAGGTGGGTCCCTGCAGTGTCCCCAGGGTGTCCCAGGTGTCCCCAGGTGTCCCAGGTGTGTCCCTGCAGTGTCCCCGGGTGTCCCCAGGGTGTTCCCAGGGTGTCCCCAGGTGTCCCAGGTGTGTCCCTGCAGTGTCCCCAGGTGTGTCCCAGGTGTCCCCAGGTGTCCCCGCCCACCTTGCGCTCGATCACGTGACGCTGGAAGAGCTCGGCCTGGTTGGAGACCCAGAACATGGCAATGGGGAAGGACAGGTACAGGAACATCTGGGACAGGGACACCTGTGTCACCTGTGTCACCTGTGTGACCCCTGTCACACCTGAGTGTCACCTGTGTGTCACCTCTGTCACCTGTGTGACCCCTGTCACACCTCAGTGTCACCTGTGTCACCTGTGTGACCCCTGTCACACCTCAGTGTCACCTGTGTGTCACCTCTGTCACCTGTCACACTAGAGTGTCACCTGTGTGACCCCTGCCACACCTCAGTGTCACCTGTGTGACCCCTGTCACACCTGAGTGTCACCTGTGTGTCACCTGTCTGACCTGTGTGTCACCTGTGTGACCCCTGCCACACCTCAGTGTCACCTGAGTGTCACCTGTGTCACCTGTGTGACCCCTGTCACACCTGAGTATCACCTGTGTGTCACCTGTGTCACCTCTGTCACACCTGAGTGTCACCTGTGTGTCACCTGTGTGACCCCTGTCACACCTGAGTGTCACCTGTGTGGCCCCTGTCACCCCTCAGATCCAGAACATGGCCAGGGGGACAGACAGGTACAGGAACATCTGGGACAGGGACAGCTGTGCCACGTAGCCTGTCACCTGGGAGTCACCTGTGTCACAGTTGTGTCCCCTGTATCACCCGTGTGTCACCCACCCTGTCACCTGTGTCACCCCCCAGAGCCAGAACACGGCCATGGGGAGAAACAGAGAAACACAGCTGGGACAGGGACATCAGTGTCACCTGTGTCACCTGAGTGCCATCAGCGTGTCACCTGGGAACCGCCCACGTCACCTCCTGTGCCACCAATGAATGTCCCCCCCCCCGTTCCTGCCCCGCCCATTACTCTCACCCCCCATTCCCGTTCCCATCCCCATTCCCGTTCCCATCCCCCATTCCCCATTCCCGTTCCCATCCCCATCCCCATCCCCCACCCCCATTCCCATCCCCATTCCCATCCCCATCCCCATCCCCCATCCCCCTTCCCATTCCCCATCCCCCATTCCCATTCCCATTCCCATCCCCCACCCCCATTCCCATTCCCATTCTCCACCCCCATTCCCATTCCCATTTCCATTCCCATCCCCATTCCCATTCTCTCATTCCCATTCCCATTCCCATCCCTATTCCCCTTCCCCCATTCCCATTCCCATCCCCATCCCCCCATTCCTATCCCCCATCCCCCATTCCCATTCCCCATTCCCATCCCCCATTCCCATTCCCCATCCCCCATCCCTCATTCCCATTCCCATCCCCATTCCCATCCCCCATTCCCATTCCCATTTCCATTTCCATTCCCATCCCCATCCCCCATTCCCATCCCCCATTCCCACCCCCATTCCCCTTCCCATTTCCATTCCCCATTCCCCATTCCCGTTATCCCGTTCCAGTTCCCGTTCTCCCGTTCCCGCCCCTCGCACCCTCAGGATCTCCAGCTTCACCCCCATGGCTCCTCCGGGCCCCTCACGCTTCCGCCTCCACCAACCCCGCAACACCGCCAATCCCCATTGGCCGCACCACTAGCACCGCCGCACTCTATTGGCTGAGCGCGCCGCTGAGGGGGCGGAGCGAAACAGCGATTGACCAATGAGAAGCGAGCGCGGGAAGGACGGAAGTGGAAGCGCCGGAAGTGTGTGCGGCGCGCCGGAAGTGAGGGAGCAGCGCGGGGAAATGGCGGCGGCTGAGGCGGCGATGGCGGCGCGGGAGGAGCCGCCGGGAGCGGGAGCGGTGCCGGGCCCGGAGCAGCAGCAGCAACCGGGAGCCATGGAGGAACCGGGAGCCATGGAGGAACCGGCAGCCATGGAGGAACCGGCAGCCATGGAGGGAGCGGGGCCGGCGGGGGAAGCGGGGCCCGCAGCGGCGGCGGATCCCGGAGCGGGGCCGGGCCCGGAGCGGCCCGAGCTGTGCTTTGTGAGTGCGGGGCTGGGCCTCGTGTCACCCCCTGTCCCCTCCTGTCCCCTCCTGTCACCTCCTGTCACCTCCTGTTTCTCTCTGTCATCTCCTGTCCCCATTGTCAGCTCTTGTCCATTCCTGTCACCCCCTGTCCCCTCCTGTCCATTCCTGTCCCCTCTTGTCACCTCCTGTTTCTCTCTGTCACCTCCTGTACCCATTGTCAGCTCTTGTCCATTCCTGTCACCCCCTGTCCTTTCCTGTCCCATTTTGTTCCCTCCTGTCCCCTCCTGTCCATTCCTGTCCCCTCTTGTCACCTCCTGTTTCTCTCTGTCACCTCCTGTACCCATTGTCAGCTCTTGTCCATTCCTGTCACCCCCTGTCCCGTCCTGTCCCATTTTGTCACCTCCTGTCCCCTCCTGTCCATTCCTGTCCCCTCTTGTCACTCCCTGTCTCCTCCTGTCACCTCCTGATCCCTTTTGTCACCCCCTGTACCCCCCATCACCTCCTGTCCCCCGTTGTCACCTCTTGTCCATTCCTGTCCTCTCCTGTCCCCTCTTGTCACCCCCTGTTCCCTCCTGTTCCCTCCTGTCACTTTTTGTCACCTCCTGTCCCCATCCCTGCCCCATCTTCGTCCCCTCTGGTGTCCCTGTCCCCAGCCCCTCCCCCAGCCACGTTTCTGTGTCCCTGTCCCCTCTCATGTCCCCATGTCCCTGTCCTCGTGTCCCTTTGTCCCTGTCCCTTCCTGTCCCCTCCTGTCCCCATGTCCCTGTCCCTTTGCTCCTGTCCCCCTGTCCCCATCCTTGTCCCCTTCCTGTCCCTGTCCCCTCCCTGTCCCCTCTGTGTCCCTGTCCCCATCCCTGTCCCCTTGCTGTCCCCTCCCTGTCCCTGTCCCCTTCCTGTCCCTGTCCCCTCTCCCTCTGTTCCTGTCACCGTTGGTTTCTGTCCCATCCCCTCTCCCCATCCTGGTTCCTTTGTCCCCCTCTGTGTCCCCTCTGCTGTCCCCTGTGTCCCCTGGCTGTCCCCTGTGTCCCCTGGCTGTCCCTGCTGTCCCCTGTGTCCCCTCTGCTGTCCCTGCTGTCCCCTGAGCCCAGGAGGAAGTGCCCTGTGCTGTGTGTCCCCTGTCACCTGTCCCCACCCCTGTCCCTGTCCCTGTTCCCTCTGTCCCTTGTCCCCTGTCCATGTCCTTGTGTCCTCTGTCCCCTGTCCCTGTGTCCCTCCAGGAGGATGAGGAGGAGCTGTCCCTGTCCCCAGAGTGTCCCCTGAGTGTCCCCATGTCCCCTCAGGAGAGGAAGGAGGACGTGTCCCCTCAGTGTCCCCTCAGTGTCCCCTCAGTGTCCCCCCAGGAGGAAGAGGAGGTGCAGCACGAGGAGGAGCTGTCCCTGTGTGTGTCTCCAATGTCCCTGAGTGTCCCCAATGTCCCTGTGTGTGTCCCCAATGTCCCTGAGTGTCCCCAATGTCCCCATGCAGGAGGAAGAGGAGGGGCAGCACGAGGAGGAGCTGTCCCTGTGTGTGTCCCCAATGTCCCTGTGTGTGTCCCCAATGTCCCCTCAATGTCCCCAGTGTCCCTGACTGTCCCCAATGTCCTCTCAATGTCCCCAGTGTCCCCTCAGGAGGAAGAGGAGGTGCAGCACGAGGAGGAGCTGTCCCTGTGTGTGTCCCCAATGTCCCTGAGTGTCCCCAATGTCCCCCCAGGAGGAGGAGGAGGTGCAGCACGAGGAGGAGCTGTCCCTGTGTGTGTCCCCTGTCTCTCAGTGTCCCCAATGTCCCCTCAATGTCCCTGTTTGTCCCCATGCAGGAGGAGGAGGAGGTGCAGCACGAGGAGGAGCTGTCCCTGTGTGTGTCCCCTGTCTCTCAGTGTCCCCAATGTCCCCTCAATGTCCCTGTTTGTCCCCATGCAGGAGGAGGAGGAGGTGCAGCACGAGGAGGAGCTGCTCCGGAACCCGTTCTCGGTGCGGGGGTGGCTCCGTTACGCGCAGGCCCGGCAGCGCGGGCCCCGCCCCCGCCTCAACCAGATCTACGAGAGAGCCCTGAGGGAGCTGCCCGGCAGGTACGGGCACACCTTGGCACCTGGGCACACCTGGGGGGGCATGGGACACACCTGGGGGCACCTGGGCACGCCTAGGGGGCATGGGATACACCTGAGAGCCCTGAGGGAGCTGCCCGGCAGGTACGGGCACACCTGGGGGGGCATGGGCACACCTGGGGGGGCATGGGATACACCTGAGAGCCCTGAGGGAGCTGCCCGGCAGGTACGGGCACACCTGGGGGGGCATGGGCACACCTGGGGGCACCTGGGCACACCTGGGGGGCATGGGCACACCTGGGGGCACCTGGGCACACCTGAGAGCCCTGAGGGAGCTGCCCGGCAGGTACGGGCACACCTGGGGCACCTGGGCACACCTGGGGGGGTATGGCACACACCTGGGGGCACCTGGGCACACCTGGGGGGGCATGGGATACACCTGGACACACCTGAGAGCCCTGAGGGAGCTGCCCGGCAGGTACAGGGGCACCTGGGCACACCTGGGGGGGCATGGACACACCTGAGATACACCTGAGGGTACCTGGCAGCACTGGAAATACACCAGGGGCACCTGGAATTCACGTGGGCACACCTGGGATACACCTGAACACACCTGGGGGCATCTGGGCACACCTGGGATACACCTGAACACACCCGGGGGCATCTGGGCACACCTGGGATACACCTGGGGCACACCTGGGCATGCCTGGGATACACCTGGCATGGGCACACCTGGGGGGGCATGGGCTCACCTGAGATACACCTGAACACTCCCGGAGGCATCTGGGCACACTTGGGAGCAGCTGGGGCACACTTGGGATACACCTGAACACACCTGGGGGCACCTGGGGTACACCTGGGATACACCTGGGGTACACCTGGGCACACCTGGGGTACACCTGGGCACACCTGGGGGCACCTGGATTCCACTGGGGCCATTTGGGAGCACCTGTGGGAACACTTGGGGCAGGTGTGACTGAGGCGTCAGGGGTGCCAGGTGGCCCAGATGACACCGATGACAGGTGTGACAGGTGACAGGTGACAGCTGTGTCACCTCCGTCCCCAGGTACAAGCTGTGGTGCCAGTACCTGCGGCAGGGGTGTCAGGTGTGTCAGTGACACTGGTGACAGGTGCCAGCTGACCCTGGTGACACCTGTGTCACACCTGTGTCCCCATTCCAGTTACAAGCTGTGGTACCAATACCCGTGATAGGTGTGTTAGGGGTGTCAGTGACACTGGTGACAGGTGACAGGTGTGACTGGTGACAGGTGTGACAGGTGACAGGTGTGTCCCCTCTGTCCCCAGTTACAAGCTGTGGTACCAGTACCTGTGATAGGTGTGTTGGGGGTGTCAGGGGTGTTGGGTGACAGGTGTGACAGGTGTGTCAGTGACACTGATGACGGGTGTGACAGGTGTGTCCCCTCTGTCCCCAGGTACAAGCTGTGGTACCGGTACCTGTGTCAGGTGTGCCAGGGGTGTCAGTGACAGTGGTGACAGGTGTGACAGGTGACAGGTGTGTCCCCATTCCCGTTACTAGCTGTGGTACCAGTACCTGTGACAGGTGTGTCAGGGGTGTCGGTGACACTGATGACAGGTGTCACACCTGTCACACCTGTGTCACGCCTGTGTCCCCATTCCCGTTACAAGCTGTGGTACCAGTACCTGTGACAGGTGTGTCAGGGGTGTGTTGGGTGACAGGTGTGTCAGTGACACTGATGACAGATGTGACAGGTGTGTCCCCTGTGTCCCCAGTTACACGCTGTGGTACCGGTACCTGCGGCAGGTGTGTCAGTGACGTGGATGACATGTGTGACAGGTGTGACAGGTGACAGGTGTGCCCCCTCTGTCCCCAGTTACAAGCTGTGGTACCAGTACCTGCGGCAGGGCTGTCGGGTGTCAGTGACACTGGTGACAGGTGACAGGTGTGACAGGTGTGACAGGTGACAGGTGTGTCCCCATTCCCGTTACAAGCTGTGGCACCAGTAGCTGCAGCAGGTGTGTCAGGGGTGTCAGTGACACTGATGACAGAGGTGACAGGTGTGACAGGTGACAGGTGTGTCCCCTCTGTCCCCAGTTACAAGCTGTGGTATCGGTACCTGTGGCAGGGGTGTAAGGAGTGGCGGGTGACACTGATGACAGGTGTCACACCTGTGTCACACCTGTGTCACACCTGTGTCCCCAGTTACAAGCTGTGGTACCAGTACCTGTGATAGGTGTGTTGGGGGTGTCAGGGGTGTTGGGTGACTGGTGTGACAGGTGTGTCAGTGACACTGATGATGGGTGTCACACCTGTCACACCTGTGTCACACCTGTCACACCTGTCCCACCTGTGTTCCCACTTACAAGCTGTGGTACCAGTACCTGCAGCAGGTGTGACAGGGGTGTCAGTGATGACACTGATGACAGGTGTGACAGGTGACAGGTGTGTGCCCATTCCAGTTACAAGCTGTGGTACCAGTACCTGCAGCAGGTGTGACAGGGGTGTCAGTGATGACACTGATGACAGGTGTGACAGGTGACAGGTGTGACAGGTGACAGGTGTGTGCCCATTCCAGTTACAAGCTGTGGTACCAGTACCTGCGGCAGCGCCGGGCCCAGGTCAAAGGTCGCTGTCCCTCTGACCCCGCCTTCGAGGAGGCCAACGCCGTGCACGAGAGAGCGCTGGTGTTCATGCACAAGGTGAGACACACCTGGGGACATGGGGACACCTGGGGACACCTGGGGACATGGGGACACCTGGGACACCTGGGGGTGTGAGGGGACACCTGGGGGTGTGAAGGGACAACGCCGTGCACGAGAGAGCGCTGGTGTTCATGCACAAGGTGAGACACACCTGGGGACACCTGGGGACATGGGGACATGAGGGGACAGCTGGGGATGTGGGGACACCTGGGGGGACAGCTGGGGATGTGGGGACACCTGGAACACCCAGAGCCATGGGATAGCTGGGGGGGACACCTGGGGACGTGGGGACACCTGGTGGGACACCTGGGGACATGGAGACACAGGACACAGGTGATGGGGACATGGGGGACATAGGATGCAGGTGATGGGCACACGGGACATGGGGACACGAGTGGGACATGGGGACACAGGGCCGGGAGGTGACGGGGACATAGCGGGGACGTGGGGGACAGGAATGGGATGTGGGGACACAGAGAGGACATGGGGACACGAGAGGGACACAGGGCAGGGAGGTGATGGGGACACAGAGGGGACATGGGGACATGAGGGACACAGGTGATGGGCACACAGAGGGGCAATGGGGACGTGGGTGGGGCAGTGGGGACACAGGACATGGGGACATGGGACCAGGTGATGGGGACATGAGGGGGACGTGGTGGGGACAAGCACAGAGGGGGCACAGGGCACAGAGGGGACACGAGGGGCAGCGGTGACACGGGGTTAGGGGACATGGGGCACAGGTGACAGGGGGCACAGGTGACACGGGGTTTGGGGACATGGGGCACAGGGGACCCGGGCTTTGGGGACACGGGGAGGGCACTGCCACCCTGGGGCGGCTCCACCCCCTCCTGGACACCGGATCACAGCTGGGTGGGGTCACTGCGGTCCATGGTGTCCCCAATGTCCCCATTGCTGTCCCCATGTCCCCAGTGTCCCCTGGCTGTCCCCAGTGTCCCCGTTAATGTCCCCAATGTCCCCATTGGTGTCCCCACTGTCCCCTGTGTCCCCAGATGCTGCGGGTCTGGCTGGATCACTGCCAGTTCCTGTCCCTAATGTCCCCCAGTATTCCCAATGCCTCCAGTGTCCCTGATGTCCCCAATGCCCCTCACTGTCCCCAATGTCCCCATTAATGTCCCCATTGATGTCCCCTGTGTCCCCAGATGCCACGGATCTGGCTGGATTACTGCCAGTTCCTGTCCCCTGTGTCCCCATGTCCCCACTGGCTGTGATGTCCCCAATATCCCTGATATGCCCAATGTCCCCATTAATGTCCTCAGTGTCCCCATTGATGTCCCCAATGTCCTTTCTGTCCCCAGATGCTGCGCATCTGGCTGGATTACTGCCAGTTCCTGTCCCCAGTGTCCCCATGTCCCCAGTGTCTGTGATGTCCTCAATATCCCTGATATCCCCAATGTCCCCATTAATGTCCCCAGTGTCCCCATTAATGTCCCCAGTGTCCCCATTGGTGTCTCCATTGGTGTCCCCAGATGCCGTGGATCTGGCTGGATTACTGCCAGTTCCTGTCCCCAATGTCCCCCAGTGTCCCCAATGTCTGCAGTGTCCCTGATGTCCCCAATGCCCCTCACTGTCCCCAGTGTCCCCATTAATGTCCCCATTAATGTCCCCTGTGTCCCCAGATGCTGCAGATCTGGCTGGATTACTGCCAGTTCCTGTCCCCAATGTCCCCCAGTGTCCCCAATGTCCCCAGTGTCCCCATTGATGTCCCCATTAATGTCCCCATTGGTGTCCCCAATGTCCCCATTGATGTCCCCAATGTCTGTGATGTCCCCTGGCTGTCCCCAGTGTCCCCATTGATGTCCCCTGTGTCCCCAGATGCCGCGGATCTGGCTGGATTACTGCCAGTTCCTGTCCCCAATGTCCCCCAGTATTCCCAATGTCTCCAGTGTCCCTGATGTCCCCAATGTCCCCATTAATGTCCCCAATGTCCCCAGTGTCCCCATTAATGTCCCCAATGTCCTTTCTGTCCCCAGATGCTGCGGATCTGGCTGGATTACTGCCAGTTCCTGTCCCCAATGTCCCCCAGTATTCCCAGTGTCCCCAATGTCCCTGGTGTCCCCAATGTCCCCAATGTCCCCATTGATGTCCCCAATGTCCTTTCTGTCCCCAGATGCCGCGGATCTGGCTGGATTACTGCCAGTTCCTGTCCCCAGTGTCCCCATGTCCCCAGTGTCTGTGATGTCCCCAATGTCCCTGATATCCCCAATGTCCCCATTAATGTCCCCAATGTCCCCATTAATGTCCCCAGTGTCCCAATTGATGTCCCCATTGTTGTCCCCATTGATGTCCCCATTGATGTCCCCATTGGTGTCCCCAGATGCCACGGATCTGGCTGGATTACTGCCAGTTCCTGTCTCCAATGTCCCCAATGTCCCCATTAATGTCCCCAATGTCCCCAGTGTCCCCATTAATGTCCCCAATGTCCTTTCTGTCCCCAGATGCCGCGGATCTGGCTGGATTACTGCCAGTTCCTGTCTCCAATGTCCCCAGTGTCCCCATTAATGTCCCCAATGTCCCCAGTGTCCCCATTAATGTCCCCAATGTCCTTTCTGTCCCCAGATGCCGCGGATCTGGCTGGATTACTGCCAGTTCTTGGCCGAGCAGGGCCAGGTCGCTGTGTCCCCAATGTCCCCAATGATGTCCCCAATGTCTGTGATGTCCCCTGGCTGTCCCCAGTGTCCCCATTGATGTCCCCATTAATGTCCCCATTGGTGTCCCCAGATGCCACGGATCTGGCTGGATTACTGCCAGTTCCTGTCCCCAGTGTCCCCAGTATTCCCAGTGTCCCCAATGTCCCTGGTGTCCCCAATGCCCCTCACTGTCCCCAGTGTCCCCATTGATGTCCCCAATGTCCTTTCTGTCCCCAGATGCCGCGGATCTGGCTGGATTACTGCCAGTTCCTGGCCGAGCAGGGCCGCATCACCCGCACGCGCCGCACGTTTGACCGGGCGCTGCGGGCGCTGCCCATCACGCAGCACCGGCGCCTCTGGCCGCCCTACCTGAGCTTCGTGCGGCGCCACCCGCTGCCCGAGACCGCCGTGCGCGTCTTCAGGAGGTTCCTCAAGGTATGGCACACCTGGGGGCACCTGGGCACTCACCTGGGCACACACACACACCCGGACACACACACACACCCGCTGCCCGAGACCGCCGTGCGCGTCTTCAGGAGGTTCCTCAAGGTATGGCACACCTGGGGGCACCTGGGCACTCACCTGGGCACACACACACACCCGGACACACACACACACCCGCTGCCCGAGACCGCCGTGCGCGTCTTCAGGAGGTTCCTCAAGGTATGGCACACCTGGGGGCACCTGGGTACACACTGGGCACTCACCTGGGCACACACACCTGGGTACAGCTGGGTACACCTGGGCCCAGCGGGCACTCACCTGGGCACACCCGGCTACACACACACACACACCCCCGCTGCCCGAGACCGCTGTGCGCGTTTTCAGGAGGTTCCTCAAGGTATGGCACACCTGGGCACACCTGGGGGCACCTGGGCACACCTGGGCACACACACACACACCCGCTGCCCGAGACCGCCATGCGCATCTTCAGGAGGTTCATCAAGGTATGGCACACCTGGGCACACTTGGGCACTCATCTGGGCACTCACCTGGGCACACCCGGGTACACACACACACCCACACCCGCTGCCCGAGACTGCTGTGCGTGTCTTCAGGAGGTTCCACAAGGTATGGCACACCTGGGCACACACCTGGGCACACACTGGGCACTCACCTGGGCACACCTGGGCACACACACACACACACACCCCCGCTGCCCGAGACCACCGTGCGCGTCTTTAGGAGGTTCCTCAAGGTATGGCACACCTGGGTATAGCTGGGCACTCACCTGGGCACAGCTGGGCACTCACCTGGGCACACACACTCACCTGGGCACGCACACACACACAGGTGACATTGCCATCCCCAGTTATGCCCAGAAGAAGCAGAGCAGTGCGTGTCGTACCTGCGCTCCGTGGGGACTCAGATGGGGTTCAGGTGACACAGGTGACACACAGGTGACACACAGGTGACACAGGTGACTCAGATGGGGTTCAGGTGACACAGGTGACACACAGGTGACACACAGGTGACACAGAGGTGATACACAGGTGACATTGAGGTGGCTCTGTCCCCAGTTATGCCCAGAGGAAGCAGAGCAGTGCGTGTCGTTCCTGCGCTCCGTGGGGGCTCAGATGGGGTTCAGGTGACACACAGGTGACACACAGATGACTCAGGTTGGGTTCAGGTGACACAGGTGACACACAGGTGACACAGGTGACACACAGGTGGCATTGCCATCCCCAGCTGTGCCCAGAGGAAGCAGAGCAGTGCGTGTCGTTCCTGCGCTCCGTGGGGGCTCAGATGGGGTTCAGGTGACACAGTTGGCACACAGGTGACGCAGTTGGCACACAGGTGACACAGGTGACACACAGGTGACACACAGGTGTCCCTCTGTCCCCAGCTGTGCCCAGAGGAAGCAGAGCAGTACGTGTCGTGCCTGCGCTCCGTGGGGGCTCAGATGGGGTTCAGGTGACACACAGGTGACACTCAGGTGACACAGGTGACACACAGGTGACACTCAGGTGGCATTGCCATCCCCATTGTCCCCAGCTGTGCCCAGAGGAGGCAGAGCAGTGCGTGTCGTACCTGCGCTCCGTGGGGGCTCAGGTGACACACAGGTGACTCAGGTTGGGTTCAGGTGACACACAGGTGACACAGGTGTCCCTCTATCCCCAGTTATGCCCAGAGGAAGCAGAGCAGTGTGTGTCGTTCCTGCGCTCCGTGGGGACTCAGATGGGGTTCAGGTGACACAGGTGGCACACAGGTGACACTGAGGTGACACAGGTGACTCAGATGGGGTTCAGGTGACACAGGTGACACACAGGTGACACACAGGTGACACAGGTGACACACAGGTGGCATTGCCATCCCCAGCTGTGTCCCGAGGAAGCAGAGCAGTGCGTGTCGTACCTGCGCTCCGTGGGGACTCAGATGGGGTTCAGGTGACACACAGGTGACACACAGGTGACACTCAGGTGACAGTGAGGTGGCTCTGTCCCCAGTTATGCCCAGAGGAAGCAGAGCAGTGCGTGTCGTACCTGCGCTCCGTGGGGACTCAGATGGGGTTCAGGTGACACACGGGTGACACTCAGGTGACAGTGAGGTGGCTCTGTCCCCAGTTATGCCCAGAGGAAGCAGAGCAGTGCGTGTCGTACCTGCGCTCTGTGGGGGCTCAGATGGGGTTCAGGTGACACAGTTGGCACAGAGGTGGCACAGAGGTGACACAGGTGACACAGGTGACACATAGGTGACACACAGGTGTCCCTCTGTCCCCAGCTGTGCCCAGAGGAAGCAGAGCAGTACGTGTCGTACCTGCGCTCCGTGGGCCGCCTGGACGAGGCCGCGCAGGTTCTGGCCCGGCTGGTGAACGACGAGCGCTTCGTGTCCCGCCAGGGCAAGTCCAACTACCAGGTGGGCACCTGGGGCACCTGGGATACCTGGGGGTACCTGGGCACACCTGGGCACACCTGGGCACACCTGGGGGGGGCACCTGGGGTACCTGGGGGGCACCTGGGGGTACCTGGGGGGGCACCTGGGGTACCTGGGGGGCACCTGGGGTACCTGGGAGGCACCTGGGGGGCACCTGGGGGTACCTGGGGTGGCACCTGGGGGGCACCTGGGGTACCTGGGCACACCTGGGGGGGCACCTGGGGGTACCTGGGGACACTTGAGGACAGGTCAGGGGCACCTGGGGGTACCTGGGGGGCACCTGGGGGCACCTGGGGACACTTGAGGACAGCTCGGGGGCACCTGGGGGTACCTGGGGGGCACCTGGGGGTACCTTGTGTACAGCTGAGGGGCACCTGGGGTACCTGGGATACCTGGGGGTACCTGGGGGGCACCTGGGAGCATCTGGGGGTACCTGGGCACACCTGGGGGGGTACATGGGCACACCTGGGGGTACCTGGGGGGGGGCACCTGGGGTACCTGGGAACAGCTGGGGGTACCTGGGGGGGCACCTGGGTGGGGGGGCACATGGGGGACAGCTGTGGGGATACCTGGGCACACCTGGGGGGCACCTGGGGGTACCTGGGGTACAGCTGGGGGGCATCTGGGGGTACCTGGGGGGTATCCGGGCACACCTGGGGTGGGTATAAGGCACCTGCAGGTACCTGGGGGGGCATCTGGGGAGACCTGGGGGGGCATCTGGGGGTACCTGGGCACACCTGGGGATACCTGGGGGGGCATCTGGGGGTAGGGGGGAGTACCTGGGTACACCTGGGAGGCACCTGGGGGTACCTGGGTACAGCTGGGGAGGGCACAGGGCACTGAGGACAGGTGGGGGCACCTGGGGTACAGCTGGGGGGGGGGGTCACAGGGCACCTGGGGGCAGTGGGGGGCACCTGGGCACACCTGAGGGTACCTGGGGACGGCTGGGGGGAAACCTGGGCACACCTGGGGGGGCACTTGGGGAGGGCACAGGGCACCTGGGAACAGCTGGGGGGCACCTGGGGGTACCTGGGGGGCATCTGGGGGTACCTGGGCACACCTGGGGGAGCACCTGGGAGTACCTGGGGGCCGTCTGGGGAGGCATGGGGGTACCTGGGGGTACCTGGGCACACCTGGTGAGGGTACCTGGAGACAGCTGGGGGCACCTGGGCACACCTGGGATGCACCTGGGGGCACCTGGGCACACCTGGGGAGGGTACCTGGAGAGAGCTGGGGGCACCTGGGCACACCTGGGGACATCTCGGGGGCACCTGGGCACACCTGGGAGGCTCCTGGGGGTACCTGGGCTGCCTGGGCACACCTGGGAGGCTCCTGGGGGTACCTGGGCACACTTGGACGTACGTGGGGGGGGGGCACAGGGCACCTGGGGGCACCTGGGCACACCTGGGGACATCTCAGGGGCACCTGGGCACACCTGGGATGCACCTGGGGGTACCCGGGCTACCTGGGGCATCTCTAACCCCGTTTTTCCTCAGCTCTGGCAGGAACTCTGCCAGCTGCTGTCCCAGCACCCCGGGCTGGATTTGGGGCAGTTTTTGGGTGCGTTTGGGGCAGTTTTGGTGTTTCTCACACCCGTTTCTCTCCCAGCTCTGGCAGGAGCTGTGCCAGCTCCTCTCGCAGCACCCCAGGGCAGTTTTGGGGCATTTTGGGGCAGTTTTGGGGCAGTTTTGGGGCAGTTTTAGGGTTTTTCACACCTATTTTTTCTCAGCTCTGGCAGGAGTTGTGCCAGCTGCTCTCCCAGCACCCCAGGCTGGATTTGGGGTGGATTTGGGGTGGATTTAGGATGGATTTGGGGTGGATTTGGGGTGGATTTGGGGTGGATTTGGGGTTTCTCACACGGGATTTTCTCAGCTCTGGCAGGAGCTGCGCGAGCTGGATTTGGGCTGTATTTAGGATGGATTTGGGGCAGTTTTGGGGTTTCTCAACACCCGTTTTCTCTCAGTTACGGCAGGAACTCTGTGAGCTGCTGTCCCAGCACCCCAGGCTGGATTTGGGGCAGTTTTGGGGTTTCTAACCCCATTTTCTCTCAGTTATGGCAGGAGCTCTGCGAGCTGCTGTCCCAGCACCCCAGGCTGGATTTGGGGCAGTTTTAGGATGGATTTAGGATGGATTTGGGGCAGTTTTAGGGTAGATTTAGGATCAGTAACCCTGTTTTTCTCCCAGCTCTGGCAGGGGCTGTACAAGCTCCTCTCCCAGCACCCCGGGCTGGATTTGGGGTGTATTTAGGGCAGTTTTGGGGTTCCTAACCCCCATTTTCTCTCAGCTTTGGCAGGAGCTGTGCGAGCTGGATTTGGGCTGTATTTAGGGTGCGTTTGGGGCAGTTTTGGTGTTTCTCACACCCGTTTCTCTCCCAGCTCTGGCAGGAGCTGTGCCAGCTCCTCTCGCAGCACCCCAGGGCAGTTTTGGGGCAGTTTTGGGGCAGTTTTAGGGTTTTTCACACCCATTTTTTCTCAGCTCTGGCAGGAGTTGTGCCAGCTGCTGTCGCAGCACCCCGGGCTGGATTTGGGGCAGTTTTGGGGCAGTTTTGGGATTTCTAACCCCATTTTCTCTCAGCTTTGGCAGGAGCTGTGCGAGCTGGATTTGGGCTGTATTTAGGATGGATTTGAGGCAGTTTTGGGGTTTCTAACCCCATTTTCTCTCAGTTATGGCAGGAACTGTGTGAGCTGCTGTCCCAGCACCCCGGGCTGGATTTGGGGCAGTTTTTAGATGGATTTGGGGCAGTTTTGGGGTTTCTAACCCCATTTTCTCTCAGTTATGGCAGGAACTCTGTGAGCTGCTGTCCCAGCACCCCGGGCTGGATTTGGGGCAGTTTTTGGGTGCATTTGGGGCAGTTTTGGGGTTCCTAACCCCCATTTTCTCTCAGCTCTGGCGGGAGCTCTGCGAGCTGCTGTCCCAGCACCCCGGGCTGGATTTGGGGCAGTTTTTGGGTGGATTTAGGGTGGATTTAGGATCTCTAACCCCATTTTCTCTCAGCTCTGGCAGGAGCTGTGCGAGCTGCTGTCCCAGCACCCCGACCGCGTGCGCTCGCTGGACGCCGGGGGCATCATCCGGGGGGGGCTCACGCGCTTCACCGACCAGCGGGGCCGGCTCTGGGGGGCGCTGGCCGACTGCTACGTGCGCTGCGGGCACCTGGAGAAGGTGAGGGACACACCTGGGGGGGACAGACTGACACACCTGGGGGGGACACACCTAGGACAGACTGACATACCTGGGACAGACTGACACACCTGGACAGACTGACACACCTGGGGGGGACACACCTGGGACAGACTGACACACCTGGGGGGGACACACCTAGGACAGACTGACATACCTGGGACAGACTGACACACCTGGACAGACTGACACACCTGGGGGGGACACACCTGGGACAGACTGACATACCTGGGACAGACTGACATACCTGGGACAGACTGACACACCTGGGGGGCGCTGGCCGACTGCTACGTGCGCTGCGGGCACCTGGAGAAGGTGAGGGACACACCTGGGGACACCTGGGGGGGACAGACTGACACCCCTGGGACAGACTGACACACCTGGACAGACTGACACACCTGGGGGGGACACACCTGGACAGACTGACACACCTGGGGTGCCCTGGCTGACTGCTACGTGCGCTGCGGGCACCTGGAGAAGGTGAGGGACACACCTGGGGACACCTGGGGGGGACAGACTGACACACCTGGACAGACTGACACACCTGGGGGACCCTGGCCAACTGCTATGTGCACTGTGGCCACCTGGAGAAGGTGTGGGACACACCTGGGGGGGAGTGACACACCTGGGGACACCTGGGGGGGACACACCTGGGACAGACTGACACACCTGGGGGGGACACACCTGGGGACACCTGGGTGGGACAGACTGACACACCTGAGGGGCCTTGGCCGACTGCTATGTGCGCTGTGGCCACCTGGAGAAGGTGTGGGGGACACCTGGGGACACCTGGGGGGGACAGACTGACACACCTGCGTGTGACACACCTGGACAAACTGACACACCTGGACAGACCGATACACCTGGACAGACTGACACACCTGGGCAGACTGACACACCTGGGTGTGACACACCTGGGCAGACTGACACACCTGGACAGACTGACACACCTGGGCAGACTGACACACCTGGGTGTGACACACCTGTCCCTGACTGCCACTCCCTGTCCCCAGCTGCCATCCCAGTCCCTGTCCCCACCCAGCGCCACCCCTGTCCCCATCCCCTGTCCCCGGTTTATCCCAGTTTATCCCGGTTTATCCCGGTTGATCCCAGTTTATCCCGGTTTATCCCGGTTGATCCCAGTTTATCCCAGTTTACCCCATTTTATCCCAGTTTATCCCGGTTGATCCCCGTTTATCCTGGTTTATCCCAGTTTATCCCAGTTTACCCCATTTTATCCCAGTTTATCCCAGTTTATCCCGGTTTATCCCAGTTGATCCCAGTTTATCCCGGTTTATCCCAGTTGATCCCGGTTTATCCCAGTTGATCCCGGTTTATCCCGGTTTATCCCGGTTTATGCCAGTTTATCCCGGTTTATCAGGATTGATTCCAGTTTATCCCAGTTTATCCCATTTTTATCCCGTTCCAGGCCCGGGACGTGTACGAGGAGGCCGTGCAGACGGTGATGGCCCCGTTAACCCTTTTAACCCCGGTATTTTTTATCCCGTTCTAGGCCCGGGACGTGTACGAGGAGGCCGTGCAGACGGTGATGGCCCCGTTAACCCTTTTACCCCATTTTTATCCCGTTTTTGTCCCGTTCCAGGCCCGGGACGTGTACGAGGAGGCCGTGCAGACGGTGATGACGGTGCGCGATTTCACGCAGGTGTTCGACAGCTACGCGCGCTTCGAGGAGAGCGTGATCGCCGCCCTGCTGGACACGCAGGCGCAGCTGGGGCAGGGCCAGGACGGTGAGAGAGGGACCCCAAAAACGGGGAAAGCACCCCAAAAACGGGCAGGGACAGCTGGGGCAGGGCCAGGACGGTGAGAAACACCCCAAAAACGGGGAAAGCACCCCAAAAACGGGGGAGAAACCCCAAAAATGGGCAGGGACAGCTGGGGCAGGGGCAGGACGGTGAGAAACACCCCAAAAACGGGGGGGAAACCCCAAAAACGGTGGAGAAACCCCAAAAATGGGGGAGAAACCCCAAAAATGGGGGATAAACCCCAAAAACGGGCAGGGAACCCCAAAAAAACGAGCAGAGAACCCCAAAAATGAGTAGGGAACCCCCCAAAAAATGGGAGGGAACCCCAAAAATGGGGGAGAAACCCCAAAAATGGGGGAGAAACCCCAAAAATATGGGCAGGGACAGCTGGGACAGGGGCAGGATGGTGAGAGGGACCCCAAAAATGGGGAAAGCACCCCAAAAACGGGCAGGGAACCCCAAAAAATGAGCAGAGAACCACAAAAATAAGTAGGGAATCCCAAAAAATGGGAGGAAGCCCCAAAAACAGGGGAGAAACCCCGAAAATGGGGGAGAAACCACAACACTGGGCAGGCACAGCTGGGACAGGAGCAGGACGGTGAGAAAGGGACCCCAAAAATGGGGCAGAAACCCCAAAAATGGGGAAAGCACCCCAAAAACGGGCAGGGAACCCCAAAAAACGAGCAGAGAACCCCAAAAATGAGTAGAGAACCTCAAAGTAAGCGAGTAGAGAACCCCAAAAATGAGTAGGGAACCCCCAAAAAATGGGAGGGAACCCCAAAAATGAGGGAGAAGCCCCAAAAACGGGCAGGGACAGCTGGGACAGGGGCAGGACGGTGAGAGGGACCCCAAAAACCGGCAGGGATAACCGGGACAGGGCCAGGACGGTGAGAAACACCCCAAAAATGGGGAGGAACCCCAAAAACGGGCAGAGAAACCTGAAAAATGGGCAGGGAACCCCAAAAACGGGGAAAGCACCCCAAAACAGGCAGGCACAGCTGGGACAGGGCCAGGATGGCGAGGGGGACCCCAAAAAATGGGGAGGGAACCCTGAAAACAAGGGGGACCCCAAAACTGGGCAGGGCACCCTAAACCATGGGCAGGACGGTGCATGTGGGGCACCCCGAAAACGGGGGGGACCCCAGAATTGCAGGGGATACCCCAAAAACAGGCAGTGCACCCCAAAAATGGGCAGGGCACCCCAAAAATGGGCAGGGCACCCCAAACACGGGCAGGGCACCCCTGTGCCCAGGGTGTCCCTGTGTCCCTGTCACCCTTTGTCACCCCTGTGACCCTGTGTTACTCTATGTGACCCCTGTGTGACCCCTGTGACCTTGTGTGACCCTGTGTCACTCTGTGTCACCCTTGTGACCTTGTGTGACCCTGTGTCACCCTTTGTCACCCCTGTGACCCTGTGTCACTCTGTGTCACCCTGTGTCACCCTTGTGACCTTATCTGACTCTGTGTCACCCTGTGTCACCTCTCTGACCCCGTGTGACCCTGTGTCACCCTGTGTCACCCTGTCACTCTGTGTCACTGTGTCACCCCATGTGACCCCTTGTCCCCGTGTCCCCTGACCCTGTGTCACCGTGTGTCGCTGTGTGTCACTGTGTCACCTCTCTGACCCCACGTCTCCGTGTCCCTGTGTCACCCTGTGTGACCCCGTGTGACCCCGTGTGACCCTGTGTCACCCTGTGTCACTCTGTCACCCTGTGTGTCCCCGTGTCCCTGTGTCACCCTGTGTCACTCTGTGTCACCCTGTGTGTCCCCGTGTCCCTGTGTCACCCTGTGTCACTCTGTGTCACCCTGTGTGTCCCCGTGACCCTGTGTCACCCTGTGTCACCCCGTGTGACCCCGTGTGACCCTGTGTCACCGTGTGTCACCCTGTGTCACCCTGTGTCACTCTGTGTGTCCCCGTGTCCCCGCAGAGGAGGTGGAGCTGGAGCTGCGCCTGGCCCGCTTCGAGCGGCTGATGGCACTGTGCCTGTGTCCCCTGACCCTGTGTCACCCTGTGTCACCCTGTGTCACCCCGTGTCACCCCGTGTCACCCTGTGCATCCCCTCTCTGTCCCCGTGTCCCCGCAGAGGAGGTGGAGCTGGAGCTGCGCCTGGCCCGTTTCGAGCGCCTGATGTCGCGGCGGCCGCTGCTGCTGAACAGCGTGCTGCTGCGCCAGAACCCGCACAACGTGCACGAGTGGCACAAGAGGGTGGCCCTGCACCAGGGACAGCCCGACAAGGTCAGGGGACACTGGGGGACACCGGGGGGGACACCGGGGGACACCGGGGGGGTTTTGGGGTGCGCGGTTTGGGGGCTTGGGTGGTGGCGTTGCGGCGACTGTGCCGTGCCCTGGCTGTCCCTGTGTCCCCCCATGTCCACCGTATCCCCAGTGACCCCCATGTCCCCAGTGTCCCCCCATCCCCAATGTCCCCTGCTGTCCCCACTGTCCCCTGGTGTCCCTGATGTCCCCTGGCTGTCCCCAATGTCCCCTGACTGTCCCCAATGTCCCCTGACTGTCCCCATTGTCCCTTGACTGTCCCCATTGTCCCCTGCTGTCCCCACTATCCCCTGGTGTCCCTGACGCCCCCAACATTCCCATGCCCCCACTGTCCCCTGGCTGTCCCCGTGTCTCTCTGTGTCCCCAGTGTCCCCATGTCCCCATTGTCCCCGGGCTGTCCCCAGTGTCCCCCTGTCCCTCTGTCTGTCCCAGATCATCCAGACGTTCACGGAGGCCGTGCGCACCGTGGATCCCCAGCGCCCCTGGCTGTCCCCATGTCCCCAATGTCCCCTGGCTGTCCCAATGTCCTCAGTGTCCCTTTGTCCCCTGACTGTCCCCAGTGTCCCCAATGTCTGTGTGTCCATCCCAGATCATCCAGACGTTCACGGAGGCCGTCCGCACCGTGGATCCCCAGCGCGCCACCGGCCGCCCCCACGAGCTCTGGGTGGCGTTCGCGCGCTTCTACGAGGACAACGGGCAGCTGGACGACGTGAGCTGGGGGACCCCAAAATCCTGAGGGGCACCCCAAAACCTGCCTGAGGGACACCCCAAACCCACCTGGGACACCCCAAATCCTGCCTGAGGGGCACCCCGAACACACCTGGGACACCCCAAATCCTGCATGGGATCCCTGAACCCCGAGGGACACCCCCAAACCCACCTGGGACACCCCAAACCTGGGGGACACCAAAATCCTGAGGGACACCCCCAAATCTGGGGACACCCCCAAACACACCTGGGACACCCCCAAATCTTGGGACACCCCCAGGCCTACCTGGGACACCCCAAACCTGGGGGACACCCCCAAACCCGAGTGATACCCCCAGATCCGCCTGGGAGCCCCAGAGCTGCCCCCTCCTGTCCCCAGTGTCCCCCTGTCCCCTGAGTCCCTGTGTCCCTGTCCCCATTGTCCCCAGTGTCCCCAGGCCAGTCCATCCTGTCCCCAATGTCCCCAATGGTGTCCCCAGTGTCCCCAGGCCAGTCCATCCTGTCCCCAATGTCCCCAATGGTGTCCCCAGTGTCCCCAGGCCAGTCCATCCTGTCCCCAATGTCCCCAATGTGTCCCCAGGCCAGTCCATCCTGTCCCCAATGTCCCCAATGGTGTCGCCAGGCCAGGTCCATCCTGTCCCCAATGTCCCCAATGGTGTCCCCAGGCCAGGTCCATCCTGTCCCCAATGTCCCTGTCACTGTCCCCAGGCCAGGTCCATCCTGTCCCGTGCCACCCAGGTGTGGTTCCTGTCCCTGTCCCAGTGTCCCCAATGTCCCAGTGATGTCCCCAGTGATGTCCCCATTGATGTCCCCAGGCCAGGTCCATCCTGTCCCAGTGTCCCCATGTCCCCAGTGATGTCCCCAAAGTCCCAATGGTGTCCCCAGGCCAGGTCCATCCTGTCCCAGTGTCCCCATGTCCCCAGTGATGTCCCCAAAGTCCCAATGGTGTCCCCAGGCCAGGTCCATCCTGTCCCGTGCCACCCGGGTGCGGTTCCTATTGATGTCCCCAATGATGTCCCCAATGTCCCAATGATGTCCCCAATGTCCCCAATGTGTCCCCAGGCCAGGTCCATCCTCTCCCGTGCCACCCAGGTGTGGTTCCTGTCCCTGTCCCAGTGTCCCCAATGTCCCTGTGATGTCCCCAATGTCCCCATCACTGTCCCCAGGCCAGGTCCATCCTATCCCCAATGATGTCCCCAATGTGTCCCCAGGCCAGGTCCATCCTGTCCCCAGTGTCCCCAATGTCCCCAGGCCAGGTCCATCCTGTCCCCAGTGTCCCCAATGTCCCCAGGCCAGGTCCATCCTGTCCCCAGTGTCCCCAGTGTCCCTGTCACTGTCCCCAGGCCAGGTCCATCCTGTCCCGCGCCACCCGTGTCCGGTTCCGTCGGGTCGAGGACCTCGCCGCCGTCTGGTGCGAGTTCGGGGAGCTGGAGCTGCGGCACCAGCGGCACCAGGAGGCGCTCGCCGTGCTCAGGGTGAGGGGCACCCCAAAAATGGGGAACCCAAAAAATGGGGGCACCCCAAAAATGGGGAACCCAAAAATGGGGGGACCCCAAAAACGGGGAACCCTGAAAATGGGGAACCCTGAAAATGGGGGGACCCCAAAAATGGGCAACCCAAAAAATGGGGGACCCCAAAAATGGGGAACCCTGAAAATGGGGGGACCCCAAAAACAGGGGAACTCAGAAAATAGGGAACCCAAAAGCAGGCATCCCGAAAACAGGGGGACCCCAAAAATAGAGAACCCAGAAAATGGGGGACCCACAAAACGGGAACCCTAAAAATGGGAGAGCCTGAAAACGGGAACCCCAAAAATGGGGGGGACCACAGAAACAGGGAACCCCAAAAATGGGGAACCCACAAAATGGGAACCCCAAAAAACGGGGAATCCCGCAAATGGGGGGGACTCTTAAAACCAAAAAGGGCACCACAAATGGGCACCCCAAAAACGGAGAGGCCCCAAAAATGGGACACCCCAAAACCGAGGGCACCAAAAACACAGAACCCTGAAAATGGGGCCACCAAAATGGGAAGACCACAGAAATAGGGAACCCCGAAAATGGAGCACCCCGAAAACGGGCACCCCAAAAACGGAGGGACCCTAAAACCAGGGCAGCCTGAAAATGGGTGCCCTAAAAATGGAGAACCCCAAAAATGGGCATCTCAAACACAGGCACCCCAAAACGGGGGCAACAAAAATGGGCATCCCAAAAATGGGGAGACTACAGAAATAGGAAACCCCAAAAACAGGGGCACCAAAAACAGGCACCCCAAAAACGGGGGAACCCCGAAAACAGGGCACCCAAAAAATGGGGAACCCCAAAAACGGGCACCAAACATGGGGAACCCAAAAATTGGGCACCCCCAAAAATGGGGAACCCAAAAAATGGGGAACCCAAAAACAGGCACCCCCAAATGGGGAACCCAAAAAAAACCAGATACTCTGAAAATGGGGAACCCAAAAATAGGACACCCCAAAAATGGGGCACCCCAAAAATAAGGCACCCCAAATAGCAGGAAACCCCAAAAACGGGGGGACCCCAAAAAACGAGCACCCCGAAAATGGGGAACCCCAAAAAAGGGGAACCCCCAACAACCGGGCACCCCGGAAATTGGGAACCCCAAAAATGGGGGGACCCAAAAAATGGGCACCCCAAAAATAGAGCACCTTGAAAATGGCACCTTGGAAACAGGGGCACCAAAAATGGGCACCCCAAAAATGGGGCACCCCAAAAGGCAGGAAAGCCCTTTTCCCTGCCCTTTTTTTCTCTCTTTTTCACTGCTTTTTTTCTCCTTTTTTCCTCAATTTCCCCCTTTTCCCCACCTTTTCCCCCCTTTTTCCCTGTTTTTCCTGTTTTTCCCCCTTCTTCCTCAATTTTCCCCATTTCCCCCCATTTTCCCCATCTTCACAATTCCCCCAATTCCCCAAATTTTCCCCATTCCCCCATTTTCATCATTCCTCCCATTTTCCCCCATTTCCCTCCCTCACCCCTTATTCCTCTTTTCCCCCTTTTTTCTGCTCCTTTTTTCTCTCTTTTTAAACTGTTTTTTCTCCTTTTTTCCTCAATTTTCCCCCTTCTCCCCCCCATTTCCCCATTTCCCCTGTTTTCCCCCCATTTCACCCAATTTTCCCTCTTTCCCCCCATTTTTCATCCATTTCCCAATTTTCCTCACTTTCCTCCCCTTTTCCCCCATTTCCCTCCCTTACGCCTTATTCCCCTTTTCCCCCTTTTTTCTGCCCTTTTTTTCTCTTTTTTTAACTGTTTTTTCTCCTTTTTTCCTCAATTCCCCCCCTTCTTCCCCCCAATTTCCCCTTTTTTCCCCATTTTCTCGCTTCCCCCCCACCTTTTCCCCTGTTTTTTTCCTGTTTTTCCCCTTTTGTCTTCAATTTTTCCCCGTTTCCTCCCATCTTCCCCATTTCCCCATTTTTCCCCATTCCCCCCATTTTCCCCCATTTTTCCTGATTTTCACAATTTTCCCCTTTTCCCCCCTTTTCCCCTTTTTTCCCCCCATTTTCTCCCCTTTCCTCTCCCCATTTTCTCCATTTTCTCTTCTGTTTTTTCCCCTTTTTTCTCAATTTCCCCCCCTTTTTCCCCCCATTTCCTCCCATTTTCTCCATTTTTCTCTTCTGTTTTTTCCCCTTTTTTCTCAATTTCCCCCCCTTTTTCTCCGTTTTTCTTTTCTGTTTTTTCCCCTTTTTTCCTCGATTTCCCCCCCTTTTTCTCCGTTTTTCTCTTCTGTTTTTTCCCCTTTTTTCCTCAATTTCCCCCTCTTTTTCTCCATTTTTCTCTTCCATTTTTCCCCTTTTTTCCTGAATTTCCCCCCCTTTTTCCCCTTTTCCCCCCCATTTTCTCACTTCCCCCCATCTTTTCCCCTGTTTTTTCCTGTTTTTTCCCCTTTTTTCCTCAATTTTCCCCCATTTCCTCCCATTTTTCCCATTCCCCCCATTTTCCCCCATTTTCCTGATTTTCACAATTTTCCCCTTTTCCCCCCATTTTCTCCCCTCCCCCCCCCCCATTTTCTCCATTTTTCTCTTCTGTTTTTTCCCCTTTTTTCCTCAATTCCCCCCCCCTTTTCTCAGTTTTTCTCTTCTGTTTTTTCCCCTTTTTTCCTCAATTTCCCCCCTTTTCCCCCATCCCCTCTTTTCCCCCGCCATTTTCTCGCTTCCCCCCACCTTTCCCCTGTTTTTTCCTGTTTTTCCCCCTTTTTTCCTCAATTTTTCCCCGTTTCCTCCCATCTTCCCCATTTCCCCATTTTTCCCCATTCCCCCCATTTTCCCCATTTTTCCTGATTTTCACAATTTTCCCCTTTTCCCCCTTTTCCCCCCATTTCCTCCCCTTCCCCCCCCATTTTCTCCATTTTTCTCTTCTGCTTTTCCCCCTTTTTTTCTCAATTCCCCCCCCCCATTTCCCCCATTTCCCCCCCATTTTCTCCATTTTTCTCTTCTGTTTTTTCCCATATTTTCCTCAATTTCCCCCCTTTTTCCCCTTTTTCCCCTTCCCCCCCCATTTTCTCACTTCCCCCCCACCTTTTCCCCTGTTTTTTCCCTCTGTTTTTTCCCCTTTTTCCTCAATTTTCTCCCATTTCCTCCGATTTTTTTCCATTTTCCCCCATTTTCCCCATCCCCCCATTTTCACAATTTCCCCATTTTTCCCCATTTTTACCGTTTCCCCCCGTTTTTGCCCCAGAAAGCCACGGCCCTCCCCTCCCGCCGCGCCGAGTACTTCGACAGCTCGGAGCCGGTGCAGAACCGGCTCTACAAAAACCTGAGGGTGTGGGCGATGCTGGCAGACCTGGAGGAGAGCCTGGGCACCTTCCAGGTGGGCACACACCTGGGCACACACCTGGGCACACCTGGGTACATGGGGATACAGCTGGGGACACACAGGGATAGGTGTGGGCAATGCTGGCAGACCTGGGGGAGAGCCTGGGCACCTTCCAGGTGGGCACACCTGGGCACCTGTGGGTACCTGGGCACACCTGGGCACACACCTGGGCACACACCTGGGGACATGGACACACACCTGGGCACACACCTGGGGCGCCTGGGCACACCTGGACACACACCTGGAGACATGGGCACACACCTGGGCACACCTGGGGATACACTTGGGGCGCCTGGGCATACCTGGGCACACACCTGGGTACATGGGGACACACCTGGGGACAGCTGGGGACATTGGGATGGGCTTGGGGGACACCTGAGGGCCCCTGGGAAGAGCTGGCACACACCTGGGTTGGTGTGGGGGGCACCCGGGGGTCACCTGGGGACACAGAGGTGGGCATGGGTGACACCTGGGTGGCCTCAGGGGACACCTGGGGACCGTGCTGGGCATGGGGCACACTTGGGGTGTGGGGTGGGCGTGGGGACGTGGCGTGCCCATCCCCCCACTGTGTCCGGGGGTGCTGGGCGTGGCTGTGACCCTGCTGTCCCCTCTGTCCGTGTGTCCCTGTGTCCCCCTGTCCCTCTCTCTGTCCCCATCCGTGTCCTGTGTCCTCACGTTCCCTGTCCCATGTCCCCTCTCTCCCCATCCCTGTCCCCTCTGTCCCCCTGGTGTTCCCCTGCTGTGCCCTGGTGTCCCTCTGTCCCCATGTCCCCATCCCTGTCTCCCTGTCCCCTCTGTCCCTGTCCCTGTCCCCATGTCCCCCTGGTGTCCCTGTCCCCTCCTGTCCCTGTTCCCATACCCTCCTGCTGTCCCCTGGTGTCCTCGTGTCCCTGTCCCTTGGTGTCCCCTGCTGTCCCCTCTGTCCTTGTTCCCATGTCCTCCTGCTGTCCCCTGCTGTCCCCCTGTCCCCTTGCTGCCCCCATGTCCCTGTCCCCTCCTGTCCCCTGCTGTCCCCTGCTGTCCTTGTGTCCCTTTCCCTGTACCCTGGTGTCCCTGTCCTGTCCCCTCCTGTCCCCCTGTCCCCTGGTGTTCCCCACGTCCTCCTGGTGTCCTTGTCTCTGTCCCCATGTCCCTGTCCCCTCCTGTCCCCTGCTATCCTCGTGTCCCTTTCCCTGTCCCCTGGTGTCCCTGTCCTGTCCCTGTCCCCTCCTGTCCCTGTTCCCTGGTGTCCCCCTGCTGCCCCCTGTCCCCTGGTGTTCCCCATGTCCTGCTGGTGTCCCTGTCTCTGTCCCCCATGTCCCTGTCCCCTGGTGTCCCCTGGTGTCCCCCTGTCCCTGTCCCCTGCTGTCCCCATGTCCTCCTGGTGTCCCTGTCTCTGTCTCCTCTGTCCCTGTCCCCTGGTGTCCCCTGGTGTTCCCTGGTGTTCCCTGGTGTTCCCATGTCCCTGTCCCCTGGTGTCCCTGTCCCTATCCCCTCCTGTCCCTATCCCCATGTCCCCCTGGTGTCCCTCTGTCCCCATGTCCCTGTCTCCTCTGTCCCCATGTCCCCCTGCTGTCCCCCATGTCCTCCGGGTGTCCCTCTGTCCCCATGTCCCCCTGCTGTCCCCCATGTCCTCCGGGTGTCCCTCTGTCCCTCTGTCCCCGTCCCCTCTGTCCCTGTCCCCTGGTGTTCCCTGGTGTCCCCATGTCCCTGTCCCCTGGTGTCCCCGTCTCTGTCCCTGTCCCCTCCTGTCCCTATCCCCATGTCCCCCTGGTGTCCCTCTGTCCCCATGTCCCCCTGGTGTCCCCCATGTCCTCCGGGTGTCCCTCTGTCCCCATGTCCCTGTCCCCTCCTGTCCCTGTCCCCCTGGTGTCCCTGTCTCTGTCCCTGTCCCCGGCTGTCCCTCTGTCCCCATGTCCCCTGTCCCCTGCTGTCCCCGTGTCCCCCTGGTGTCCCCCTGGTGTCCCTGTCTCTGTCCCCCTGCTGTCCCCCTGGTGTCCCCGTGTCCCCCTGCTGTCCCTGTCCCTGTCCCCAGTCCACCCGCAGTGTGTACGAGCGCATCCTGGACCTGCGCATCGCCACCCCCCAGATCGTCATCAACTACGCGCTGCTGCTGGAGGAGCACGGGCGCTTCGAGGACAGCTTCAAGGTGACACTGGGGACACTGGGGACACTGCAGGGACAGCTGGGGACAGACAGGGACAGCTGGGGACAGACAGGGACAATGGAGGAGCTGGGACAGCTGGAGGAGCACGGGCGCTTCGAGGACAGCTTCAAGGTGACACTGGGGACACTGTGGGGACACTGGGGACAGACAGGGACAGCTGGGGACAGACAGGGACAATGGAGGAGCTGGGACAGCTGGAGGAGCACAGGCGCTTCGAGGACAGCTTCAAGGTGACACTGGGGACATTGGGGACACTGCAGGGACAGCCAGGGACAGACAGGGACAGACAGGGACAGACAGGGACAGACAGGGACAATGGAGGAGCTGGGACAGCTGGAGGAGCTGGGGCGCTTTGAGGACAGCTTCAAGGTGACACTGGGGACACTGTGGGGACACTGCAGGGACAGCTGGGGACAGACAGAGACAGCTGGGACAACGAGGGGAGCTGGGGGAGCACGGCTGCTTGAGGACAGCTTCAAGGTGACACGGGGACATCGGGGACACTGGGGACGTTGCGGGGACAGCCAGGGACAGCTGGGACACTGCAGAGATAGCTGGGGACACCTGGGGACAGCTGGGACAATGGGACAGCCATGGACACTGGGGGAGCTGGGGGAGCACGGCCGCTTTGAGGATGGCTTCAGGGTGACACTGGGGACACTGAGGACAATGGGGACAGCCAGGGACACTGGGGACACTGAAGGGGCAACAAGGGACAGCCAGGGACAATGGGGACAGCTGGAGGAGCACAGCCACTTCAAGGACAGCTTCAAGGTGATGCTGGGGACACTGCAGGGACAGCTGGGACACCTGGGGACACTGCAGGGACAGCCCAGCACAGCAGGGGGATGGGGACACCCAGAGGGGTTGGGGACACCCAGAGGGGTTGGGGACACCCTGTGGCTGGAGGGGTTGGGGGGACACCCCAGGAATGTGCTGGGGACACCGCAGGAGGGAGTTGGGGACACCGCAGTGACCCTGTGCCTCACGAGGGTGTCCCCATGGGCACACGGGTGGGGCATTGCACTGTGTGGTGGTGGCACCGTGTCCCCAGTGTCCCCATGTCACCACAGATGTACGAGCGCGGCATCGTGCTGTTCCGGTGGCGGCACCATATCCCTGTGTCCCCATGCTGATGTCCCCAGTGTCCCCAATGTCCCCGCAGGCCTACGAGCGTGGCATTGCTGGTGACACCATGTCACCATGCTGATGTCCCCAGTGTCCCCAATGTCCCCTCAGGCGTACGAGCGCGGCATCGCGCTGTTCCGCTGGTGTCACCGTGTCTCCAATGTCCCCAGGCTGATGTCCCCAATGTCCCTGCATGCGTACAAGCGCGGTATCGAGCTGTTCCACTGGTGACACCATGTCACCATGCTGATGTCCCCAATGTCCCCATGCTGATGTCCCCAGTGTCCCCAATGTCCCCTCAGGCCTATGAGCGCAGCATCGTGCTGTTCCACTGGTGTCACCGTGTCTCCAATGTCCCCACGCTGATGTCCCCAATGTCCCTCCACGCGTACGAGCGCAGTATCGAGCTGTTCCACTGGTGACACCATGTCACCATGCTGGTGTCCCCAATGTCCCCATGTCCCCTCAGGCCTACGAGCACGGCATCACGCTGTTCCGCTGATGTCACTGATGTCCCCAATGTCCCCATGCTGATGTCCCCATGTCCCCCCAGGCCTATGAGTGCAGCATCGCACTGTTCCGCTGGTGACACCATGTCCCCATGCTGATGTCCCCAATGTCCCCGCAGGCCTAGGAGCGCGGCATCGTGCTGTTCCGCTGGTGTCACCACGTCCCCAATGTCCCCATGTCCCCTCAGGCCTATGAGCACGGCATCACGCTGTTCCGCCAGTGTCACCGTGTCCCCAATGTCCCCACACTGATGTCCCCATGTCCCCTCAGGCCTATGAGCACAGCATCGCGCTGTTCCGCCGATGTCACCGTGTCCCCAATGTCCCCACACTGATGTCCCCATGTCACCTCAGGCCTATGAGCGCAGCATCGCGCTGTTCCGCCGATGTCACCGTGTCCCCAATGTCCCCACACTGATGTCCCCATGTCCCCCCAGGCCTACGAGCGCGGCATCGCGCTGTTCCGCTGGCCGCACGTCGGGGACCTGTGGCTCACGTACCTGTCCAAGTTCGTGGCCCGGTACGGCGGCCGCAAGCTGGAGCGCGCCCGGGACCTCTTCGAGCAGGCGCTGGACGGGTGCCCCCCCCAGCACGCCAAGAGTAGGGACATGGGGACAAGGGGACATGGGGGGGGCACTGGGGACATGGGGGGCAGTGAGGACGTTGGGGGATATGGGGACATGGGGGATATGGGGACGTGGGGGACATTGGGGATACTGGAGGCATTGGGGTCAGGGGAGGGCACTGGGGGCATTGGTGACACGGGGGGTCATCGGGGACATTGGGGGATACGGGGACATGGGGGGCAGTGGGGGGCATTGGGGATGGGGGACGTGGGGGTTGTTGGGGGCAGTGGGGACAGGGGAGGGCGTTGGGGACAGTGGGGGGATATGGGGCCAGTGGGGGATATGGGGACATGGGGGGCAGTGGGGACGTTGGGGGATATGGGGACATGGGGGACATTGGGGATACTGGGGGCATTGGGGTCAGGGGAGGGCACTGGGGGCATTGGTGACGTGGGGGTCATCGGGGACACTGGGGGATACGGGGACATGGGGGGCAGTGGGGGGCATTGTGGATGGGGGACGTGGGGGCAGTGGGGACAGGGGAGGGCACTGGGGACAATGGGGGGATATGGGGACATCAGGGGGCAGTGGGGGCATCAGGGACATGGGGGACATTGGGGGATATGGGAACATTGGGGATACTGTGGGCATTGGGGTCAGGGGAAGGCATTGGGGACATCGGGGACATGGGGGGCATCGGGGCCATTGGGGACGTGGGGGGAGTGGGGACGTTGGGGATGTTGAAGGCATTGGGGGCATTGAGGGGGCATTGGTGACATGGGGGGCAATGGGGGGCATTGGGGATGGGGAACATTGGGGTTGTTGGGGACACTGGGGACATGGGGGGCACTGGGGACATGGCAGGTATCCCTGTCCCTGCCCTGTCCCCTCCCTGTCCCTGTCTCTTCACTGTCCCTTGTCCCTGTTCCTCTCCTTTGCTCTGTCCCCTCACCCTGTCCCTGTCTCTGTCCCTGTCCCTGTCTCTGTCTCTGTCCCTGGCTGTCCTCTCGCTGTCCCTCCCTATCTTTCCTTGTCACTGTCCCTTCCCTGTCCCCTCTCTGTCCCCATGTACCTGTTCTGTCCCTGTCCTCGGTCTGTCCCCTTCTGTCTCCCTGTCTGTCCCTGGGTGTCCCCCTGTCCCCTGTCCTTGTCCCCATACCTGTCCCTTCACCCTGTCCCTGTCCTCTGTCTGTCCCTGTGTCTCCCTGTCCCTGTCCCCTCACTGTCCCTGGCTGTCCCCATGTCCCTGTCCCTGTCCCCTGCCTGTTCTCATGTCCCTGTCCCTCCCTGTTCCTATCCCTCCTTGTCCCTGTCCGACCCTGTGTCCCTGTCCTTGTCCCCTGTCCCCTCCTGTCCTGTGTGTCCCCATGTCCCTGTCCCCTGTCTGTCCCTGTCCTTGTCCCCTGTCCCTGTCCTGTGTGTCCCCATGTCCCTGTCCCCTGTACCTGTCCCTGTCTGTCCCTGTCCTTGTCCCCTGTCCCTGTCCCCTCCTTCCCTGTCCCCATCCCTGTCCCCTCCTGTCTGTCTGTCCGTGTGTCCCTGTCTATCCCCTCCCTTCCCTATGTCCCCATGTCCCCGTGTCCCTGTCCCCTCACTGTCCCTGCGTCCCCATGTCCTTGTCCCCATTTGTCCGTCTGTCCCCTGACCCGGTCTGTCCGTCTGTCCGTGCCCCCAGCCATCTACCTGCTGTACGCGCGCCTGGAGGAGCAGTTTGGGCTGGCACGGCGCGCCATGGCCGTGTACGAGCGGGGCACGCGGGCGGTGCCACCCGAGCAGCAGCGCGACATGTTCCACATCTACATCCGGCGGGCAGCCGAGCTCTTCGGGGTCACCCACACGCGCCCCATCTACCAGCGGGCCATCGAGGTGGGCACCTGGGCACCTGGGCACACCTGGGCACACCTGGGGCACCTGGGCACACCTGGGGCTGGGGGCACTGAGCTCTTCAGGGTCACCCACACGCGCCCCATCTACCAGCAGGCCATCGAGGTGGGCACCTGGGCACAGCTGGGCACACCTGGGGCACCTGGGCACACACCTGGGCACACATGGGTACCCATGGGCACACCTGGGGTTGGGGGCACTGAGTTCTTTGGGGTCACCCACACGCGCCCCATCTACCAGCGGGCCATCGAGGTGGGCACCTGGGCACACCTGGGGCACCTGGGCACACCTGGGCTCACCCACAGCTGTGGGGACAGGTGGCACGGGTGGGCACAGATGGAATGGGTGGGCACAGCGGGCACAGGTGGGTAGAAAGGGACACAGCTGGGCACAGGTGGGTACACGGGCACACAGGTAGGCACAGCTGGGCACGCGTGGGTACAGATGGGCACAGGTGGGCACAGTTGGTCCCAAGTGGCACAGGTGGGCTCTGGGGACACAGGTGGGCACTGGAGGGTACAGGTGGGCACAGGTGGTGCCAGGTGTCACAGGTGGGCACAGGTGGTGCCAGGTGTCACAGGTGGGCACTGGAAGGCACAGGTGGTCCCAGCAGGGTACAGGGTGGCACAGGAGGGTACAGGTGGCACAGCTGGTCCCAGGTGTCTCAGGGGGGCACTGGGGTCCCAGCTGGTGCCAGGTGGGCACATGTGGTGCCAGGTGGTCCCAGGTGTCCCAGCTGGGCACTGGGGGGCAGAGGTGGACACAGGTGTGTACAGCTGGTCCCAGGTGGCACTGGAGGCACAGCTGGGCACAGGCGGGTGCTGGGGGCACAGCTGGTGCCAGGTGTCCCAGTTGTCCCAGGTGTCCCGGTGGCACCGTCCCTGTCCCCAGGTGCTGGGTGGCACAGGTGGGCACTGGAGTCCCCAGGTGGTCCCAGGTGTCTCAGGTGGGACTGGGTTGGTTCCCAGCTGGTGCTGGGTGGCACTGGGGACACTGGGAGGCACAGGTGGGCACAGATGTCACCATCTCTGTCCCAGGTGCTGGGTGGCGCAGGTGGGCACTGGGTGTCCCAGGTGGGCACTGTGTGGCACGGCTGGTGCCAGGTGTGCCAGGTGGGCACTGTGTGGCACGGCTGGTGCCAGGTGTGCCAGGTGGGCACTGGGTGTCCCAGGTGGGCACTGTGTGGCACAGCCAGTGCCAGGTGTCCCAGGTGGGCACTGGGTGTCCCAGGTGGGCACTGCGTGGCACGGCTGGTGCCAGGTGTGCCAGGTGTGCCAGGTGTGCCAGTGCCCCGTCCCTGTGCAGGTGCTGGGTGACGATGCCGCGCGGGAGCTGTGCCTGCGCTTCGCCGACATGGAGTGCAAGCTGGGCGAGGTGGATCGGGCACGCGCCATCTACACCTACTGCTCCCAGATCTGCGACCCCAGGGTGAGACTGGGTTATACTGGGATATACTGGGATGGACTGGGATGGACTGGGAGGGACTGGGGATACTGGGAGGGACTGGGGTATACTGGGATATACTGGGATGGACTGGGATATACTGGGATATACTGGGAGGGACTGGGCAAGGTGGATCGGGCACGCGCCATCTACACCTACTGCTCCCAGATCTGCGACCCCAGGGTGAGACTGGGTTATACTGGGATATACTGGGATGGACTGGGAGGGACTGGGGATACTGGGAGGGACTGGGGTATACTGGGATATACTGGGAGGGACTGGGTTATACTGGGATATACTGGGAGGGACTGGGCAAGGTGGATCGGGCACGCGCCATCTACACCCACTGCTCCCAGATCTGCGACCCCAGGGTGAGACTGGGTTATACTGGGATATACTGGGATGGACTGGGAGGGACTGGGGATACTGGGAGGGACTGGGGTATACTGGGATATACTGGGAGGGACTGGGTTATACTGGGATATACTGGGAGGGACTGGGCAAGGTGGATCGGGCACGCGCCATCTACACCCACTGCTCCCAGATCTGTGACCCACGGGTGAGACTGGGGGGACTGGGAGGGACTGGGATATACTGGGATATACTGGGATGGACTGGGATATACTGGGATGGGCTGGGCGAGGTGGATCGGGCACGCGCCATCTACACCCACTGCTCCCAGATCTGCGACCCCAGGGTGAGATTGGGGACACTGGAATGGACTGGGATATGCTGGGATGGACTGGGATATACTGGGGACACCCACTGCTCACAGATATGTGACCCACTGGGGGGACTGGGATGGACTGGGATATGCTGGGATGGACTGGGAGGGACTGGTGATACTGGGGACACTGGGGACACTGGGGACACTGGGATGGACTGGGATGGGCTGGGGACACTGGTGACACTGGGGACACTGGGATGGGCTGGGGACACTGGGGACACTGGGGACACTGGGATGGACTGGGTTGGGCTGGGGACACTGGTGACACTGGGATGGGCTGGGGACACTGGTGACACTGGGGACACTGGGATGGGCTGGGGACACTGGTGACACTGGGGACACTGGGATGGACTGGGATGGGCTGGGGACACTGGTGACACTGGGGACACTGGGATGGACTGGGATGGGCTGGGGACACTGGTGACACTGGGGACACTGGGGGCTCTCACTGCTCCCAGATCTGTGACCCTTGGCTGAGGTGGCTCCTGGCCAGGAGTGTCCCCATGTCTGTCTGTCCGTCTGTCCCAGATCAGGGGCAGTTTCTGGCAGGAGATGCTGACCCTGTCTGTCTGTCTGTCTGTCCATCCCCAGATCACGGGCAGTTTCTGTCAGCAGTTTGAGATGTGACCATGTCTGTCTGTCTGTCTGTCTGTGTGTCTGTCCATCTATCTGTCTGTCAAATCGGGCAGTTTCTGGCAGGAAACAATGACCCTGTCTGTCTGTCTGTCTGTCCGTCCGTCCCCAGATCACGGGCAGTTTCTGGCAGACGTGGAAGGAGTTTGAGATTCTGACCGTGTCCGTGTGTCCATCTGTCTGTCTGTCTGTCCGTCCGTCCCCAGATCACGGGCAGTTTCTGGCAGACGTGGAAGGAGTTTGAGATGCTGACCCTGTCTGTCTGTCTGTCTGTCTGTCTGTCCGTCCCAGATCACGGGCAGTTTCTGGCAGACGTGGAAGGAGTTTGAGATGCTGACCCTGTCTGTCTGTCTGTCTGTGTGTCTGTGTGTCCGTCCCCAGATCACGGGCAGTTTCTGGCAGACGTGGAAGGAGTTTGAGATGCTGACGCTGTCTGTCTGTCTGTCTGTGTGTCTGTGTGTCCGTCCCCAGATCACGGGCAGTTTCTGGCAGACGTGGAAGGAGTTTGAGATGCTGACGCTGTCTGTCTGTCTGTCTGTGTGTCCGTCCCAGATCACGGGCAGTTTCTGGCAGATGTGGAAGGAGTTTGAGATGCTGACCCTGTCTGTCTGTCTGTCTGTGTGTCCATCCCCAGATCACGGGCAGTTTCTGGCAGACGTGGAAGGAGTTTGAGATCCGCCACGGGAACGAGGACACCATCCGGGAGATGCTGCGGATCAAGCGCAGCGTCCAGGCCACCTACAACACCCAGGTGAACTTCATGGCCTCGCAGATGCTCAAGGTGTCGGGCAGCGCCACGGGCACAGGTACAGGAGTGCCAGGGGGCACAGGGGGGGCACGGGTACGGGAATGCCAGGGGGCACGGGTACGGAAATGCCAGGGGGCATGGGGAGCACAGGTGTGGCACTGCCAGGCCATGGGGGGCACAGGTACGGGAATGCCAGGGGGCACGGGTATGGCACTGCCAGGGCATGGGGGGCACAGGTACGGAAATGCCAGGGCATGGAGGGTACAGGTATGGGAATGCCCAGGGGCACGGGGGCACAGGTATGGGAATGCCAGGGGGCACGGGTACGCAAATGCCAGGGGGCATGGGGAGCACAGGTGGGGCACTGTCAGGGCACGGGGGGCACAGGTATGGGAATGCCAGGGGGCACAGGGGACACAGGTACAGAAATGCCAGGGCACAGGTACGGAAATGCCAGGGGGCAGAGGTACGGAAATGCCAGGAGGCACAGGTACGGGAATGCCAGGGGGCATGGGTATGGCACTGCCAGGGCATGGAGGGTACAGGTACGTAAATGCCAGGGCCACAGGTACAGGAATGCCAGGGGGCACGGGTATGGCACTGCCAGGGCATGGGGGGCACAGGTACGGGAATGCCAGGGGGCACAGGTGTGGCACTGCCAGGGCATGGAGGGTACAGGTACAGCACAGGTACAGCACCAGAGGGCACAGGGAGGGTACAGGTACTGCACAGGTGTGGCACTGCCAGGGCATGGGGGGCACAGGTATGGCACCACTGAGGGCATGGGGGGCACAGGTGTGGCACTGCCAGGGCATGGGGGGCACAGGTGTGGCACCACTGAGGGCATGGGGGGCACAGGTGTGGCACTGCCAGGGCATGGGGGCACAGGTGTGGCACTGCCAGGGCATGGGGGGCACAGGTGTGGCACCACTGAGGGCATGGGGGGCACAGGTGTGGCACTGCCAGGGCATGGGGGGCACAGGTGTGGCACCACTGAGGGCATGGGGGGCACAGGTGTGGCACTGCCAGGGCATGGGGGGCACAGGTGTGGCACTGCCAGGGCATGGGGGCACAGGTGTGGCACCACTGAGGGCATGGGGGGCACAGGTGTGGCACTGCCAGGGCATGGGGGCACAGGTGTGGCACCACTGAGGGCATGGGGGGCACAGGTGTGGCACTGCCAGGGCATGGGGGAGTCTCAGAGGGGTCCAGGGGTCCATGGGGGGTCCTGGGGAAGCCACAGGGGGGAATCCATGGGGGAATCCATGGGGGGAATCCATGGGGGGAATCCATGGGGGGGAATCCATGGGGGAATCCATGGGGGGAATCCATGGGGGAATCCATGGGGGGAATCCATGGGGGGGAATCCATAGGGGGGTCCATGGGGTTTCCGTGGGGGGGTCCCGGGGGTCCCGAGCCCCCCTGACCCCCCGTTCCCGCAGTGTCAGACCTGGCCCCGGGGCAGAGCGGCCTGGACGAGATGAAGCTGCTGGAGCAGCGCGCGGAGGCGCTGGCGGCCGAGGCACAGCGGGACACGCCCCGCCCCGCCCAGCAGGTGCTGTTCGTCAGGTGAGACACGCCTAGTGACACACCCACTGACACACCCACTGATACACCCACCTAACCCTGACACACCCACCCTGCCTCGCCCCGCCCAGCAGGTGCTGTTCGTCAGGTGAGACACGCCCACCTAATCCTGACACACCGACTGACACACCCACCCTGCCCTGACACACCCACTGATACACCCACCTAACCCTGACACACCCACTGACACACCCACATAACTGACACACCCACTGACACACCCACCTAACCCTGACACACCCACTGACACACCCACCTAACCCTGACACACCCAGTAACCCTGACACACCCACTGACACACCCACCTAACCCTGACACGCCCACTGACACACCCACCCTGCCCTGACACACCCACCCCACATAGCCACACCCACTGACACACCCACCTAACCCTGGCACACCCACTGACACACCCACCCCACATAGCCACACCCACTGCCACACCCACCTGCCCTGCCACGCCCATTTCACACGGCCACGCCCCCCCTCCGAGTTCACTGTGTGCTGATTCGGGGTCCCTGGGGCTCATTTGGGGTCTCTGTTTCTGATCGGGGGTCCCTGGGTGACTTTGGGGTCCCAGTGCTGATTTTGGGGTCCCAGAGCTGATTTTGGGGTCCCAGTGCTGATTTTGGGGCGTTTCTGTCTCTGATTTTGGGCTGTCTCTGTTCTCTCTCTCTGTCTCTGGTTTTGGGGTCTCCAGTGCTGATTTGGGGTCCCTGGGTGATTGTGGGGGTCCCACTTCTGATTTTGGGGTTCCCTATTTCTGATTTGTGCTCACTGAGTGTTTTTTGGGGGACTCTGGGTGATTTTGGAGTCCCAGCTCTGATTTTGGGGGTCCTGTCCCTGATTTTGGGGCGTTTGTCTGTGTTTTGGGGTGCCTGTCCCTTATTTTGGGGTGTCTGTCTGTGTTTTCTGGCTCCTGTCTCTGATTTTTGGGTGTCTGTCTCTGTGTTTTGGGGTTCCTGTCCCTGATTTTGGGGTGTCTCTCTGTGTTTTGGGGTTCCTGTCCCTGATTTTGGGGTTCCTGTCCCAGATTTTGTGATGTCTGTCTCTGTTTTTGGGGTGTCTGTCTCTGTTTTTGGGGTTCCTGTCCCTGATTTTGGGGTGTCTGTCCCTGATTTTTGGGGTGTCTGTCCCTGATTTTGGGGTGTCTGTCTCTGTTTTGGGGTTCCTGTCCCTGATTTTCGGGTGTCTGTCTGTGTTTTCTGGTTCCTGTCTCTGATTTTGGGGTGTCTCTCTCTGTTTTGGGTTCCTGTCCCTTATTTTGGGGTGTCTCTCTGTGTTTTGGGGTGTCTGTCCCTGATTTTGGGGTGTCTCTCTGTGTTTTGGGGTTCCTGTCCCTGATTTTGGGGTGTCTGTCTCTGTTTTGGGGTTCCTGTCCCTGATTTTTGGGTGTCTATCTCTGTTTTTTGGTTCCTGTCCCTGATTTTGGGGTGTCTGTCTCTGTTTTTAGGGTTCCTGTCCCTGATTTTGGGGTGTCTCTCTGTGTTTTGGGGTGTCTGTCTCTGATTTTGGGGTGTCTCTCTGTGTTTTGGGGTTCCTGTCCCTGATTTTGGGGTGTCTCTCTCTGTTTTGGGGTTCAGGGCCGAGGGTGCCGGGGGTCGGAGCCACCGCTGTCGCTGCAGGGGAACCCCGAGGAGATCGACCTGGACGAGGAGGGGGAGGAGCCCGACGGTACCGGGGGCGGGGCTACGGGAGGGGGGAGGGGCCCGACGGTACCAGGGGGCGGAGCTACGGGAGGGGGAGGGGCCCGACGGTACCAGGGGGCGGGGCTAATGATGAGGAGGGCCAGGCAGAACCGGGGGGCGGGGCTAAGGTAGAGGGAGGGGCCCGATGGTACCCGGGGGGGGCGGGGCAGAGGGAGGGGAGGAGCCCGACAGTACTTGGAGGCGGAGCTAAGGGAGGGGAGGGGCAAAGGAGAGGGCGGGGCTAAGGAATGGGAGGGGCCTGACAACCGGGGGGGCGGGGCAGGGAGGAGGGGAGGAGCCTGACGGTTCTAGGGGTGGGGCTAAGAAGGGAGGGGGTGGGGCCTGACAACCGGGGGGGCGGGGCAGGGAGGAGGGGGAGGAGCCTGACGGTTCTAGGGGTGGGGCTAAGGGAGGGGGTGGGGCAAAGGGAGGGGGGAGGGGCAGGGAGGAGGGGGAGGAGCCTGACGGTACCAGGGGCGATGCTAAGGGAGGGGGAGGAGCCCGATGGACCCGGGGGGCGGGGCCTAATGATAGGGGAGGGGCCTGAGGGTACTGGGGGAGGGCCTTGAGGAGGGGGAGGGGGGCTGAGAGAGGGGGAGGGGCCCAGTGGTGGGGGGAGGGGCACGGGGAAATGGACACAAAGGGGGAGGAGCCTGACAGTACCAAGGGGGGGGGAGGGGCTGAAAATGGGGGAGTCCCTGGTGGTCCCGGGTGGGGGAGGGGTCCCTGACTCACCCCCCCGTTTCTCTCTGTCCCCCCCCAGAGGTGCAGCTGGAGCAGAGGAAGGGTCCCGGCCTCGGTGTTTGGGGGGCTCAAGGACGACTGAGACCCCCCCCGCGGGGGGGCGCCCCTCCCCCACCCCCTGCCCCTCTCCCACCCACCCCCAATAAAAACAAAAAAACCTTCTTGGACACCGCCGGGATGCCCCTCTGGTCCTGGGGGGTCCCCTCCCCCCTCCAGTTCTGGGGGTCCCCTCCCCGTTTGGTTTTGGGGTTTTGCAGCCCCTCCCCCCTCCAGTATTGAGGGTCCCCTCCCCCTTTTGTTGGGGACCCCTGCCCTCCTTCCCCCCCATGCCCCGGTTTTGGGGTATCCTCCCCTCCCCCCTCTCTGGTTTTGGGGGCCCTCCCCCCCTCCAATATTGGGGGGACCCTCCCCCACCTGCCCCAGTTTTGGGGTCCCCTCCCCTAACCTGATTTTGGGGTCCCCTTTTCCCTCCCCCTTTGGTTTTGGGGTCTCCACTCCTCCCCCCCTTCAGGTTTTGGGGTCCCCTCCCCTTCCCTCCCCTGCTCTAACTTTGGGCCCCCCTTTGGTTTGGGGGGTTCCTTCCCCTCCCCCACTCTGGTTTTGGGGTCCCCTACCCCCTCTGATATTGGGGGACCCCTTCCTTCCCTCCGCCCCAGCACCGGTTTTGAGCTCCCCTCCCCCCCTCCAATTCTGGGATCTCCTCCCCTCCCCCACTCTGATTTTGGGGTTCCTTCCCCCTCCCCCTGTGGTTTCGGGGGGTCCCCAGCCCCTCCCCCCCTCGGTTTTGGGGTCCCCTCCCCCCCCCAGCCACTCCCCCATTTCCGGTGATGCCCCCTCAGTGTGGGGGAGGGGCGGGGTTGCCCCCATTTCTGCTTTTATTGCCCCGGGGGGGTCGCGGGGGGGCCCGGGGGGGTCCCGAGGGTCTCCAGGAGGCGCTGGGCAAAGGCCTGTTCCAGCTGGGGGGGAAACGGGGGGTGAGACCCCCAAAAGTAGCCGCCAAAATACCCCTGAGAGCCCCCCAAAAATGCCCCCAAAATACCCGTGAGAGCCCCCCAAAAATGCCCCCGAAATACATCTGGGAGCCCCCCAAAGATCCCCCCAAAATACCCCTGAGAGACCCCATGAGACCCCCCAAAATACCCGTGAGATCACCCCAAAATCCCCCCCGAGACCCCCCCCAAAAAAGAGAGCCCCTCAAAAATCCCCCAAAATACTCCTGAGAGCCCCCCAAAAATCCCGAGACCCCCCCAAAAACCCTGAGCCCCCAAAATCCCCCTGAGAACCCCCCAAAATCCCTCCCAGACACTCCCAAGACCCCCCCAAAAATCCCCGAGACCCCCCCCAAAGACCCCCCTCCGAGACCTCCCCGAGATCCCCCCAAATCCCCCTGAGACACCCCCAAGACCCCCCAGAATCTCCCTGAGACCCCCTCCGAGAGCCCCCCAAAATCCGCCCGAGACCCCCTGAGACCTCCCTCAAACTCCCCCTGAGATGCCCCCCAGGACCCCCCCAAAATCCCTTAGGGCACCCCACCCAAGACCCCCCAAAACATCCCAGGACCCCCCAACCTTCCTTAGGGGACCCGCCCCTCCCCCACCTCCAGCAGCAGCCCCTCCCCCTCCTCGGGGGGGCGGAGCTCCAGGGTCACGCGGTGCGGGGGGAGGGGCCCGACCCCGGCCCGGTGCAGCTCCAGCTCTGGGGGGGAGGGGGCGGGTCAGCGGGGGGGAGGGGCAAAATGGGGGGAGGATTTGGGGCCTGGCCCCTCCCCCCTCCACGGCCCCTCCCCCGGTGGTTTGGTCCTGGCCCCTCCCCCCCCCCGGAATTTTTGGTCACTCCCCTCCCGGAAGTTGCTGTCCCCACCACCGGAAGTTGCTGTCAACTGCGCCAGAAGTTGCTCTTTGTAACCCGGAAGTTCCTTTTTCCCCTCCCGGAAGTTGCTCTCCTTCCCCCGGAAGTTGCTCTCCCTTACTGGAAATTGCTCTCCCCACCCCCGGAAATTCCTCTCCCACCATGGGGAAGTTGCTTTACACTCCCCAGAAGTTCTTTTTTCCACTCCCGGAAGTTGCTCTCCCCTGCCCAAGAACTTGCTTCCCCTTCCCCGGAATTGATCTCCCCTCCCCGGAAGTTGCCCTCTGCCCCCCGAAATTCCTCTCTTCTCCCCCGGAAATTCCTCTCCCACCACGGGAAGCCACTCTCCACCTCGCCGGAAGTTGCTCTTTCCACACCAGTTCTTTTTTTCTACTCCTGGAAGTCGCTTTCCCCCTTCCCCAGAAGTTGTTCTCCTCCCCCGGAAGTTGATCTTCCTTTCCCGGAAGTTCTCCCCCCGGAATTTGCTCTCTCTCCCCCTTCCCAGATGTTGCTTTTTCCAACCCGGAAGTTCGTCTCTCCCTACCCGGAAGTTGCTTCTCCTCCTCCAGAACTCATCTCCCTTCCCCGGAAGTCTCTCTATGCCCCCTGGAAGTTGCTCTTCCCCCTCCCAAATTTTGCTCTGCCCCACCGGAAGTCTTTTAGTCCCCCTGAAGTTGCTTTCCCTGTCCCGGAAGTCTCTCTTCGCCCCCAGAAGTTGCTTTTCTTCCCCTGGAAGTTGCTATTCTTGGTCTCTCCCTCCCTGGAAATTTCTCTTCTCCCCAGAAGTCTCTCCCCTCCCCGGAAGTTGCTCTCCCTCCCCAAAAGTTGCTTCCCCTCCCCAGAAATTGCTCTCGCACCACCAGAAGTTCCTCTGCACCCTGGAAATTGCTCTCCCTTCCCAGAAGTTCCTCTCCCCCACCGGAAGTTGATTCCCTTTCCCCAGAACTGATCTCCCTTCCCCAGAAATTACTCTAACACAACCGGAAGTTTCTCCCCCCCAACGGAAGTTGCTCCTCCCCTCCCCTCCCCACCGGAAGTCCCTCCCCCCCCCCCGTTAGTGTCTCTCTCACCCTCCCGGAAGCGCTGGCTGTCGAACGGCTGCAGCAGCGCCCCCCGGCTGGAGGGGGCCCGTGGGGGGCGTGGGGGCCCCTGACCATGGCGGGGGGCGGAGCCGTGCCCGGGGCGCAGGCGCAGGAAGAGCCCCCGGGGGGCGCTGCTGAGCAGCAGCCCTGGCCCCGCCCCCAGCGGCAGCACCAATCGCGGCAGCGGCGGCGGCGCCGCCCCCTGGCGGCCGGGAGGACTCAGCAGGTACTCGCCCGGAGGCACCGCCCCCTGCCAGGCCCGGGCGGGGCCTCGGCGCAGCCGCAGCAGCAGCGCAGCGTCCCCTGCAGGAAAGGGGCGGGGTCAGCGCGGGGGGCGGGGCTAAAGGTGGGGAATGGGCATGGCTAAAGGGTGGGGTATAAATGAAAAGGGTGAGGTCACAGTGAGGGGGTGGGGCTAAACCTGGGGAGTGGGCGTGGCTAAAAGTTGATTAGGAATGAAGGGGGTGGGGTCACTGTGATGGGTGGGGCTAAAGGTGGGGAGTGGGGCGTGGCTAAAGGGTAAATTAGGAATTCAAGGGGCGGGGCTAAAGCTGGGTAGTGGGCTGTGGCTAAAGGGTGAATTAGGAATTAAAGGGGCAGGGCTAAAGGTAGGGAGTGGGCGTGGCTAAAGGGTGAATTAGGAATTAAAGGGGCAGGGCTAAAAGGTGGGGAGTGGGCGTGGCTAAAGGGTAAATTAGGAATTCAAGGGGCGGGGCTAAAGGTGGGGAGTGGGCGTGGCTAAAGGGTGAATTAGGAATTCAAGGGGCAGGGCTAAAGGTGGGGAGTGGGCAGGACTAAAGGAGGTGGAGTGGAAATGAAAGGGGTGAGGTCAGGGCAAGGGGCGTGGCTAAAAGGGGTTTAAATGAAAGGGGCGGGGTCACAGCGAGGGGGCAGGGCTAAAGGGTGGGGTATGATGAAAGGGGCGGGGTCACGGTGAGGGGCGGGGCTAAAAGGTGAAGAGTGTGGCATGGCTAAAGGGGGTGGAATGAAAAGGGCGGGGCCACAGAGGGTGGGGCTGGAGCCAAAGCTCGGTAGGTCCCCAGGTTCGGGGGAGGAGCCAATACTGTGTCAGTGTTGGGGGCGTGGTAAGATTTAGCTCCTCCCCTTTTGGGGTGTGGCTTACCATCCGCAGGGGGGAGGGGCTCCGCGCTCTCCACCTCAATGCGCAGGGGCAGCACTTCCGGGGGCGGAGCCTCTGCTAAAAGGGCATGGTCAGGCAGAGGCCACACCCTGTAGCTCTGCCCTCAGGGCCACACCAGCCCCAGCATTGGCCCAGAACCGCCCCCATCCCCCCCTCTCACCGGGCTCTTCCTCATCCGTGGTTCCATCCTGGCTCTCGGGGGGCGGGGGTCGGTGGGAGGGGCTCTGTAGGGCTCAGCCCCGCCTCCTTCTGGCTCTGCCGGCCCCTGGGGGGCTTTGGCTCTGTTGGGAGGCGGAACTGAGAGGGTTAACACGGCTCTGACCCCCTCCTCCCCTCCCCCTGCCTGTCCGGTGCCCTGTTTGGCCCCACCCCCGGTGCTCCTCTGGTTTGGTTCCCCCATCTCGGGGCACCCCCAGCCCCAACGGCCTCCCCCACTTGGGACCCCTCCTGATTTGGGGGTTCCCCACATCCAGTCCTGTTCCCTCATTTCCACTGTTCCTCCCTATTGAGTCCCCATTTCCTTTGTCCCCCCCCTTTTCTGGTGCCTCTCCCAATATTCGGTCCCCATTTCCTGTGTGTCCCCCCATATTCAGTCCCCCTCATTCCATTTCTCTTTTGTCCCTCCATATTCAGTTCCCATCTCCAGTGTATCCCCCCATATTCAGTCCCTCCTCTCCATTTCCAGTGTGTCTCCCCATAATGAGTTCCCATTTCCGCTGTGTCCCCCCCATATTCAGTCCCCTCCCCCTTTTTCCAGTGTCCCCTCTATATTCAGTCCCCGCATTAAATTTCCCTTGTGCCCCTCCATATTCAACCCCCATTTCCTGTGTGTCCCCATATTCAGACCCCTCATCCATTTTCGGTGTGTCCCCCCATATTCCATCCCCATTTCCGGTGTGTCCCCCCAAAATGAGTCCCCATTTCCTGTGTTCTCTCCATATTCAGTTCCCTCGTTCCATTTTCAGTGTGTCCTCTCATATTCCATCCCCATTTCCGGTGTGTCCTCCCATATTTCGTCCTCTCACACCATATCCTGTGTCCCCTCCTATATTCAGTCCCTCGATCCCATTTCCTTTGTGTCCCCATATATTCAGTCCTCACTCTCCATTTCCGCCCCCCCATATTCAGTCCCCTTTTCACGTGTGTTCCTCCATATTCAGACCCCACTCCCCATTTCCTGTGTGTACCCCCAAAATGAGTCCTCATTTCTGGTGTGTTCCTCCATATTCAGTCCCCACTCTCCATTTCCCTTGTGTCTCCCCATATTCCATCCCCATTTCCAGTGTGTCCCCCTATATCCAGCCCCCATTTCCGGTGTGTCCCCCTATATTCAGTCCCCATTTCTGGTGTGTCCCTCGATATTCCATAACCATTTCTGGTGTCCCCTCCATATTCAGTCCCCATTTCCTGTGTGCCCCCCATATTCTATCCCCATTTCTGGTGTGTCCCGCCATATTGAGTCCCCCCACTCCATTCCCTGTGTCCCCCCAAACTCCATCCCCCATTTGATGTCCCCATTTCCCGTTCCCCCCTATTCCCTCCCCCCATTCCCATTCCCGTTCCCATCCCCGTTCCCGGTTCTCACCGCGGGCGGGCAGCACCCGGTACACGCGGTACGGGCAGGGCCCGTCGGAGCGGCCCCGCCCCGGCAGCTGCCGGAACTCGGGGCTCCGGGCCAGGGCGCAGCGCAGCCGCGTCTTCCACCCGGCGGGGTCGGGGGGGGTCCCCGGGCCGCAGCCGCCCCTTGTACTCCGCCCACGCCTGCCGAGAGCAGCGACGTCAGGCCACGCCCACTGCCACGCCCAGCTCATTTGCATAGCGCGGCCCCGCCCCAATCTCGCACTTTGCGTGGCTCTGCCCAATGCTCGACAGCTCCGCCCTGCTGCTGTCCAGGCCCCGCCCCCACCAGGTTCCTTCCAGCAGAGGGGGCGTGGCTCAAGCCCCGCCTCCTCCCATGGCTTTGCTTAGCGTGGGCCCGCCCATAGCCCCGCCCTCTTCTTAGCTCCTCCCTCTTTCCCAGTCTTTAAGCCCCGCCTCTCAGCCAGGACCCACCCATCACCTTACAGAGTTCTGCCCCTCACTTTTGCGAAGCCCCGCCCATCGTTAGGCCCCCGCCCCACTGTGCAGAGCTACACCCTTGGCAATGCCCACAACATTACAGAGCATCGTTATTAGCCCCGCCCCCACCGTGCCTGGCCCCGCCCCCTCTCTGAATAGCCCCGCCCCTGACCCTGCAGGCTGCGCCCCTCACTACATAGCCCCGCCCCTCTGTATAGCCCCGCCCCTCTGTGTAGCCCTGCCCCTGACACTGCAGGCTCCGCCCCTCACTACATAGCCCTGCCCATTTATGCAAAACCCCATGTGGTGCACAGCCCCGCCCCCAGCCCCACTCCTACTATATAGAGCCCCGCCCCTCGGTCGCTATAGCCCCGCCCACACTCTGCAGAGCACCTCCCCAGCCCCGCCCCTCATTCTGCAGAGCCCCGCCCCCTCGGGTCGGCATAGCCCCACCCATCACTCTGCCTAGCACCACCCCTACTTTGCATAGCCCCACCCCACTGTGCAGCCCCCTACCCTGCATAGCCCCGCCCCTACCCTGCAAAGTGCAATCCCTGCCCCATCGCGAGCCCCGCCCCTCACTGTGCATAGCCCTGCCCCTTGCTCGCTGCAGCCCCGCCCCTCGGTGCTATAGCCCCACCTCACACAACGCCGTCCTCACCCTGTATAGCCCCGCCCCTACTTTGCATAGTGTGGCCCTGGCCCCTCGGTCACAGTAGCCCCGCCCCTAGTTTGCATAGCCCCGCCCCTGCCCCACAAGCCCCGCCTCTACGCCGCAGGCCCCCGCCCCTTCTTTGCAGAGCACCGCCCCACCCCATCACTGTCCACTCCCCTCACTGTGCATAGCCCCGCCCCTCTGTCGCTGTGGCCCCGCCCCTACCCTGCAGAGCCCCGCCCCTACTGTGCATCTTGCTGTCCCCGCCTTGTCGCTGGCCACTCCCCTCACTGTGCATAGCCCCGCCCCTCGGTGCTATAGCATCGCCCCCACCCAGCAAAGCCCCGCTCTCAGCCCCGCCCCTACTTTGCATAGCGCCGCCCCCGACCCGTCGCTGCCCACTCCCCTCACTGTACATAGCCCCCCCTACTTTGCATAGCACCGCCCCGTCTCCGCCCTACTCTGCATAGCGCCGCCCCCGCCCCGTCGCGGGCCCCGCTCCGCCCGCCGTGCGCCCACGGGATCCGTAGCGCCGTCCGGGCCGCGTCGTCCCACTGCAAACCGGGGAAGCGCCCGCTCTGCAGCTGGGCCAGCAACCACGGGCGGAGCCGCCGCGGGCCGCCCTCCGCCATCCCGGGCACCGGGAGAGACCGGAAAGCGGGGGGAGAGAGGGGAGAGGGGAGGGAAGGGGACAGCGGCGGGGACAGAGGGACAGGAGGCAGAGAGGGGAGAGAGGGGACAGAGGGACACGCGAGGGACAGGGGGAAAGAGGGATAGAGGGGGGAGAGACGGGACAGCGGAGACAGGAGGGGGACAGATGGACAAAGGGACACTCGAGAGACAGGGGGAAAGAGAGAGAGATGGAGGACAGAGGGGAGAGAAGGGACAGATGGAACAGCGGGGACGGGGGAGATAACGACAGATAGAAAGAGAGACAGGGGGCACAGAGGGACGGGGGGACAGAGGGACAGGGGGCACAGAGGGGCACAGAGGGACAGGGGGGACAGAGGGACAGGGGGCACAGAGGGGCACAGAGGGACAGGGCGACAGAGGGGCAAGCGGAGGGACCCGGGTTCGATCCCGGTGCTGGGTGAAGGACCCGGGGCAATCCCGGGTTCGATCCCGGGTCTCGGGGGAGCTCAGCGGTCCCGGACTCGCCGAGCGGCGCCCTCGCTTCCGGGAATTGACGCCACGGCCACGTGATCCCCGCCGCCAATCAGCGGGAGGCGTCACGGCACCGCCCCCGGCGCGAGGGGGGAGCGGCAGCGCCGCGCGGGAGTTCCCGGAATGGGGCGGGGCTACAGCGCACGGAGCAGGCTGTGTTTGCATAAAGGGGCGTGGCTACAGCGCACAGCACCATATGTGTATAAAGGGGCGTGGTTATAGTTCATGGCGCCGGCTGTGTTTGCATAAAGGGGCGTGGCTATAGCGCATCGTAACGGCTCTGTGTTTACATAAAGGGGCGTGGCTATAGCGGACAGAACTGCCTCTATATTTGCATGAAGGGGCGTGGTTAGAGCTCACTGTACCGACTGTCTTTGTATAAAGGGGCGTGGTTATAGTGCACAGAACCACCTCGGTATTTGCATAAAGAAGCGTGGGTATTGCTCACGGCATCGCCTCTATGTTTGCATAAAGGGGCGTGGCTATAGCGCACTGTACCGACTGTGTTTGCATAAAGGGGCGTGGTTATAGCACACAGCACCATGTTTGCATAAAGGGGCGTGGTTATAGCACACAACACCATGTTTA